>NC_136886.1:32775892-33135892 GCF_949152265.1 Phoxinus phoxinus
CTATGTGAATTTATTTTAAAATGCAATTTATTACAAAGCTGAATTTTCAGCATCATGACTCCAGTCTTCAGTGTCACATGATCCTTCAGAAATCATTATAATATGATGATTTGCTGCTCAAGACACATTTCTGATTATTACCAACGTTGAAATGTTGTGAAAAAACCATAATACATTTTATTCTTCAGGATTCTTTGATGACTAGAAAGTTCAAAAGAACAGCATATATTTGAAATATTTTCTTTCTTTACTGTAACTTTTGATCAATTTAATGTGTTCCTCCTGAATAAAAGTATAAATTTCTTACCGATCCCAAACTTTTTGAACAGTATTGTAAATTAGATCCTTGTCATTCTTATAAATGCAAGCACGGTTAATTTATATGTAAAACAATCTTATTATAGAATAAAACATTCACAAAACTCAACGCTTGAGCTTGCACTGCATATGGAAAGCATGCAGAATTTTGTTTATAAGAGTTGAAAATAGTTTGTGTACATTTCCTAGCGATCATGGCAGCAGTAATTCATCTAATGATGATCGGATGATGGAGGAGAGCGTTATAACTGGGCTTTCATCCAGACGTGCCGTGTAATCGAGCACGACTTCATCATATATGAGACGCAGAGATCCACAGAACCGGGGAACTGCCGCATGTTAACTGCGTCCCGCACGAATGTTTGGAAGTTATCGAACGACTCGCAAACATAAAAAGGTGACGCGCTTCAGTCTTGCAGTGTGCTCTTGGCTTAAGGAAAGTGTGTGTGTAACAAACACACGCGATAAGTGAGTTAAAGCACCTTCTGTTCAGTCGAAATGAACCTTCATGGTATTTTAAAACATCCTGAATACTCAATCGGTAACACTTTCGAATACTGTTCCTTCATTAATGTAAATATTATCAGCACAATTAACATTCTAGTAGCAACTATTAACTAAAAAATCAGTTGAGTGTGGTAGTTCACTATTAGCTAATCAATAACTACTCTTTTTTTCATTCCTCCCAGATAACTACTACATTCAGGTTCATAATTAACATGAATAATGCATAATTTATGATAAAAAGTAATGGTAACCCACTAGTAATGACTCAAGTGTTAATACATCCCTAACTATTTGGATCAGTTTTCTAAAGTGAAAAACATGATAACTACCTAATATTGACTGAAGTCATTGTATGATTTTGAGATTTTTGTATGATTTTGAGATTTTTGTATGATTTTGAATAGTAATTCCTTCTGATGGATTTGGTAACACTTTAGTCATTAATAGATCCAAATAATTAGTAGTTTCTTTAGCAGGATGTAGTAACACTTGATTCATTACTAATGGGTTACCATTACCTTATATTATACATTATAATGCATTATTAATATTAATTACCGGTATGAACCTGTATATAGTAGTTCTTAGTAGTCTTCAGTGTGGTATGAAAATAGTAGTTACTGATTAGCTAATATCCCAGCATGCAATAGCCATCATTTCACCGTCTAGGTTAACTATAGACCCGATATAGTCCGGCTATGAGTAACACACTTCTAGCCAAAATAACCTTGAATTTGGTTACATGTCGGTTTTGCCAAAATAACTTGTTCAATGTATGATATTGCATCATGTAAGCAAAGTCAACAGTGATTACAAGGTGTTCGGTTTAATATCTTCACTCATTGCATTTCTTTGTTATCTAATTGACGACTAGTCTATTCGACATCTATACAATTTTCAATGACAGCCCAAATTTAGCCTAGACGTCTGGCCTGTGTTTGGATGGCTATTAGACGTCTTTTAAAAGCAAAATTGAGCGCTATTACTTACTAATTAGTTAATCAGAGTTTCTTGTTACTAGAATGTTAATAGTGTGTTACTCATTTAGCGGCCAACGGTTCCCGTGTAGTTATTTATTCATTAATGAGGGAACAGTATTATAAAGTGTCACCACTCAATCTCATAACAGCGATAATGTGAAATGTAGGCCTTCAAGTTACTTTTCACAAACTTTCCACCCATGTGGAACTGGAGCAGATCCTGTATCCGAGGGAGTGTTTATCTCTCCGGGGTCAGAAGATACAGACCTCTACGCTTTCTGTCCCTTAACCCTGCAGGACGTGCTTTACTCCTGTGGTTTCTCTGCTCACGATGGCAGATTCTCCGCGCACAGCTGAAGCGCTCGTGCATCACCGAATTCCCTTTGGATTGATTTTTCCGGCTGTGTTTCCTCGGCTCCTCATCCCACACAGCTGCAGTTGGCCGCTGAAAGCCATTTGATGGTCTGCCAGCTGGTCTGTGCGTCCATGAACGAGACGGTCTCGAAGCGGGTCGGTCTGCAGCAGGGGTGAGTGCTCACCTTACGGCCGGACACGCTGCCGTTATCCGTGAGCACTTTCAGGGCCAGGTCGTAGTTCTTCCGGGCGCTCATGCACGTCCCCACGCAGTACTTAAACATCACGATCTCGTCCGAGTCGTACCCGAGGCCCAGGTCACGCACCTTCATCTCCTTCTTCTCCAAACGACAGTCCTGGTTGCTCCGGCCTCGCGCGCGGTTGCGACGTTCCTTGCGGTTCTTCGGAGATTTCCGTGAACTGGAGGAGTTTGTAGAGGAGGATTGCCAGCGGACTCGATGACCTTCACCTTCTTCGGCCAGCGACGGGTCTAAGGAGACAGAAAGCACAGATAGTAGAACTAACCACAGCATGTGTCTAAACATGACGATTATTTCATCATTACTTATTTTGTTACAAACCTGTATGTATTTCTTTCTTCATGGGTGACACAAAATTACATTTTTTTAAATATTTTGGCCGCTAAATGGACTTTATGCACAGCTGCACTACTACTTTAGCCAGCTCCTTTGTTTCCTGTCTGCCATTATTGGACAAACTGATTAATCCAGGTGTGTCTGATTATTGTTGTTGGTCAGGCACACCTGGATTAATCAGTTTGTCCAATAATGGCAGACAGGAAACAAAGGAGCTGGCTAAAGTTTAGGAAGTAGTGCAGCTGTGCATAAAGCCCATTGGGTCTACTCATTTCAAAAATAAAAAAAAAGCATCATTGAAAATATCATTAATTATGCAAGACTTAGTTCTGGTCCTTGAATCTGATTGGTCGAGCAGCTGAGTGCTAATATAACAGCCCAACACATGACTGTTTGGCTCTTTCTGCAACTTTCATTTTGCAGGTTGATTTAACTTATCAAATGTAGAAAAAGTTGGCATTTCGTCAAGAATTAAATAAAGTCAAATATTAGGCCATTTAGTTTGAGTTCACTCAAAATGGTCAACTCAATTTTTTGAGTTTTCTCAACTTAAACTGAAGTGGTGACGACAGGTGACTTCTTTATGAGTGACATGAATCATTCATTCAATCAAATCATAAAAAAAAATGCTGATTCATTCAGGAACTAAAAAAGTGAATGAAATGTGGTCTTTATGAATGAGTAATTGAATCATTCATTCAACCAACCAGTTGAATGGAAGTAACATTTAGTCATTATATAGACCTTATGCGCCTTTTGCGATCGCTCTAATTTCTATGGCATCGTTGTCGAAGAGTAATTAGCTGATGAAATGGATTTACTTATTGTAGAGTTAACGAAAGTTATCACAAGCATTGTAATGTTTAAAGCAGATGTCTTAACAAATGTCAAAAAAACAATTTTAAAACGGGCAGTTCATTCATAAATACGTAAAATCGCGGTCGAAATACAAACCGGAAGACAACAAGCGCAGCGCTGAAAAGGGGCGGGGCTACATAAGGTCTATACACAAGAGCCAATGGTGGTTGATGTAATTTACATAAAACCTAATATAATGGCAACATAATGGATTTTACATCTACAGTGGAGAGCAATATTTTCAATGCTCCTGTTCTATTATCAAATACACTTGCAAATGCATTAAGTTTGCATTGACTACCGGTACTTATCATACCTTTATGATACTTTGAATGTTTTTTGTCAACTTGACAGCACCTGTCCTCATTCATTATATGGACCACAGTGACAAGGCTTTTCTTTCTCTCTCACACACACACACACACACACACACACACACACACATAGGGCTGTGCGATATTGAAGAAAAATGCGATATGCGATAACTCCTTAAATAATGCGATATTCGATATGCGATACGATGAAGCTTAAATTGTGTAAAATAAACTTAAATTATCTTTAAAAAATATTTAAAATGATATAACCTACATGTGTTTCACATTCTTTTTATGACACGAAAGTGAACATCAGCGTTTTACTGTATGTAGCATAAGAAGTGTTATTTTAACATCAGTGTAAACCACAGGGTTTCAGGTTATCCTACATTAGGTTTATTTAATAAAAGATACTTAATCATAAAATATAAAAATAAAACATTGCTTAGTTTTCACTGTATGAATTAAATATATCCTGATACTTATTAAAGCTAAGAAATTTTTTGTCTTTTGTTCTTGACCCCATTTATTGCAAGCTGTTGCGATATGCATATTGCGATATATACATTTGCGATATTTCGATAAATTCGATATATTGTGCATCCCTCACACACACACACACACACACACACACACACACACACACACACACACACACACACACACACACACACACACACACACACACACACACACACACACAGGCATGAGTAAATGATTTTCAGGTGAACTATTTCTCCAGAGAATACAGCTTCTGGCACGTGGCTCTGATGCATTAAAATAGTCTCCATTCCTGGCGGCACAAGGCACATCCGCCCACTGTAATGTAACACTGGCATTTAAAAGGGTGATAACACTAGTCGCCCTGGTTCACACCTCAACAGCTGATTGTGTAACGGTGCACGTCTCTCCGGCGAGATCACATACAGTGTTACTGACACTGCGCTGGACTATTGTTGTACTGTGTAACTCATGCAACTGCAGGATTGAAAACATCCCACGACATGCCACATCATGTTTATAGAGTTTGGTTTAAAGTTGTTTAAAGGTTAGGAGAACCTTAGAATATGATTCAAACTTTCTCCAGGCGAAGATTGCCGTAATTAGCTTCCAAGGGAGCAATTTGCTGTGTCAAAACCTGCACAGAGGAGCTTTGGATTATTTGAAGTGGAGCACAAACTTGATAAGTGAGAGAGCGCTGAGATTATTGAGCTGATGGGGAAAACGTGTCAAATGTACTGGGTGTGAAAACACTACTGTACAACATCTGTGTGTCTCAATAAAGAAATAATCCTCCCTCTTAAAGGTGAAGTGCGTCATTTTTTGCGATATTAAAATACTTTCTCTTATCCCAAGTAAACAAACAGAAAATGTCTCTACTACTTGATTTATACTACCAGCAGGAGTTTTCTTAGGCTCTGTGTACAGCTGGTGTTAAGATGTGTTTTGGTCGATCGGATCACAAGTGGACGATGCTAAATACAGGTGTAAACGGGGTCTAAAATGTTTTGAGCTTGTCCACTTTAAATCACTTCCAGAGGGAGTTGAAAACACATTTGACTGGATTGCTTTCATAGTGTAAACGCTCATGTGGTCGAAAGTGTTCAAACAGCCACAAAAGACCGTCTACTCTCTGTCTACTGACCTAATGCGTGAACATTATGGGAAGAGCGCTAGACAGACGTGATTTAAACTTTGTCGGCTGAAGACCCAAGTTTGGTTTGAAGATAAAAAACGTACCAAGCACAATGTTCTCTCACATTCCTGATTTCTTACACACACACTCTCAGCGTTTGGCTGGTCTTGCGGCTGTCAGAACAGAAACTAAAGCTGATGCTCCCTGTGTGTTTTCCGTCGTCTCCTTTCACGTTCATATGTAAATGGCATCAGTTAACTTTGTCCATTAGATCAAAATATCTGAAAAAACCCATATATTTTAACCCGCCCATAGAGCCTCCCCTCAAAGAAATCAGGACAGAAGTGTTTGAAAGTGAACAATAGAGACGGATTAAGACACCAGGTGTAAACGGGAATGTGTCTCCCTCGTCTGTGATCCGATCGACCAAAACACATCTTAGGCCCTGTTTACACCTTATAATATTACACTCCAAAAAACATTTAAGCCCATTTTTAAGATCTACGAACTCCAATTGTAAAGTAAAATTCCATCAAATTGAATAAAACATTTTGTATAAATCTTAATGGATCAAGGGAATGGACCATTTCAGTTTATGCGATTCATACTCGTAAATTTAGGAATCATATAAACTGGAAAGGTCCATTACCTTTTTCCATTAAGATACAAAATACTAAATGTTTTATTAAGCTCTTTTTTACTAATTTAAAAAATCTTAATTTATAATCTGATATTTGATATGAAATCAGTTCAATTTGATGGGAATTTTACTGTACAATTGATATTCATAAATAAAAAATAAAAAAATGTTTTTGAGTGTATATAATGCTTATCCAATCATTAGTTAAATGTCCATTTAAATATTACAAATGTCCAAAGAAAATTCTACACTACGGTTCAAAAGTTTAGGGTCATTAAATACATTTTTAAAAAAATAATAATAATTGTATTCAAGGATGCATTAGAATGATCAAAAGTGACAGTAGCTATGTTTCCATCCACACATTTTTATCCAAATTAAGATATATCGAATGAAAAATGTCTTATGAAAACAGTAAAATTCGATTGAATTTCATGAATATCGACTCAAATGAAATACGTTTGTTCGGATTTTATCTTGATCGATATACGGCTTATGCGATAAACGCTGATGGAAACGTTATTTGCCGAATAAATAATGAATTGCATTTTGTCTCGCAAAACTTTGTTCGCAAATGTTGGCTTGAATGTTTTGCGATTCAGTGCGAAAATGAATGGAAACCTTAAAATGTCTCAAATCAATTCGATATACCAATTTGATCGCAAAACAGCGTGTGACGTCATTACGCACAGGTTTTTATTCGCTTTAAAGCCGTTGGATGGAAACACACTTTCACAAGCTTTATTCACATGAGTTTTTTTACCGAACTTCACATAATTCGATTGACAAGTGTGGATGGAAACTTAGCTAGTGAAGACATTTATAAAGTTACATTTTAAATAAATGCTGTTCTTTTGAACTTAATATTCATCAAAGAATCCTGAAATTATCCTGTTTTCAACATTGATAATAATCATAAATGTTTCTTGAGCAGCAAATCATCATATTATACTGATTTCTGAAGGATCATGTGACACTGAAGACTGGAGTAATGATGCTGAAAATTCAGATTTGATCAATTACATTTGACTATATATGCACATTTATTGTAAACTGTATATAATATTTCACAATATTACTGTATTTTTGATCAAATAGATACAGCCTTGGTGAGAAGAAGAGACAATTTTAGCTTTTTGGCCTGTTTTCGAGTCCAGTCAGCGTCCATTGAGAGCAGGGTGTTGGAGAATAAGGTCTAATTCAGTGGCTGTGAAATGCACAATATCACGGTTGACTTCCCGAGTGTAAACACTGTGACCCTATAAAAACATCGCTCTGTTTGTTTGCCCAACATGTCAACTTGTGGCTCAACCAATGCTGATCATGTTTATCATATTGCACAAAACAATGTCTTCATGTTAGCATGGACATGTCAGCATCAAACGTCAGGAGATCCTCAGAGCTCATTAAAGAGAAAACATCTCATTTAGCTCTGTGTGTGTAGTGCGTGTCCTCACAAGAGACACGCACGGGAACTTTGCATTCCACTCGTGTTTCTGCATTATTATGTGCACAGATATTTTATGTCCACTGAACATAAGAAAACGAACAAAACTACAATCATTTGCAAGGAATTCGCCTTTAAGCAAGGTGTGAGCCGTCACAGCGGCACAACACACTCACAGGATTAGGAGAACATCAAAGATTTTCTGTAGAAATGCAGAACATGGTTACACTTTATTTCAATGGTCTACTTTTGACATTCAATTAACTATAAGTAACTTTGCAACAACAACATGTCAGCTAACTCTCATTAAAGCATTAGTTCGGGTGCGGGTGAGTAGAATAAGTTGACGAGTACACTGTAAAAACTTCAAAAAGCAAGTTACCTTGTTGCGTTAAAATTTTGAGTTTGTTGTAATTAAAAATTTAAGTTAATACAATGAAGAAAAATGTTTTAATAAACAGAAACTCAAAATAGTGTGTTATCTTCACCACATTAGTTATCGAAGTTGATTTGACAAAAGATAAAAAGTTGTGATAACAAATCATGAAAATATTTTTTTACAGTGTAGTTGCAAAGTTACTCATAGTTAGTAGAAGTGGTCCGTCGAAATAAAGTGCTTCAGTGTACATAAACATTTCCAGGTCACATTTCACCGAAAATAAAAGAAGAAATCATATTTTGCATAAAGAAAATGAAGCCCGAGCACAATTATTAGATATTACCACACCAGATATTAACCATTGTGAGATTATTATCACATTTAAGCACATTTCATCTCCAAATTCTCATTACTGTAAAGAATCAAAGTCTGAATGTTTACCTTCTTATTGTGTTCAAAATATTAAACTATTTTTATTTATTCGTCAATAAATCACAATGCAGTAAAATAAACTAGAGTTTAAAGGATTAGTTCACTTAAAAAAAAACTTTTTCTGATAATTTACTCACCCCCATCATGTCATCCAAGATGTCCATGTCTTTCTTTCTTCAGTCGAAAATAAATTAAGGTTTTTGATGAAAACATTTCTCCATATAATGGACTTCACTGGCGACCAAATGATTTAAGGTCCAAATGACAGTGTCAGTGCCGCTTCAAAGGGCCTTTTAATATTACAACACCAGGATACGCACACAAAATATGCATTTTAAACGATAAAATGACACAAAGACATTTGAATATGTGTATATGGTCCTCCTTCCGCACATTTGTAAACACTGACTCGGTACGTCAAGCGTGACCTTTCCAACGTAATTGTGTATTACGTGACGTCACGAACGCGCATCACAGAACAGAGCAAGGCGAGCGTTTGTGCTTATAAAACTTAAACTTTTTTATTTATTTTTTAAATGAGCGATCGTTTCGCTAGATAAGACCCGTATTCATCGTCTGGTATCGTTTAAAGTCCTTTGAAGCGGCACTGACACTGTCATTTGGACCTTGAACCGTTTGGTCGCCAGTGAAGTCCATTATATGGAGAAATGTTTTCATCAAAAACCCTAATTTATTTTCGACTGAAGAAAGAAAGACATGGACATCTTGGATGACATCGGAGTGAGTAAATTATCAGCAAAAGTTTTTTAAAAAGTGAACTAATCCTTTAAGCAAAATGTTTTTTTGTTTTTTTTGGGATGAAGTGTGATCATGTTTCGTGAGATTGACCGAAGTGTTAGAGACAACAGAAAGTGTAAACCAGACTCCCCAAAGTATTCAAACCTCTGACAGGTTAGACAGACAATGTAATAGTAACTCAGTAAGAAGCCTGAGAAGATGAAGCAGAACAAGTCTTCTCAGACTGAACTAATCGAGACGGCTTCCCAAACGACAGAAAAAGCAAAAAAGAAATCAGTTATTTTTCCTAGCCAGTAATAAGAGTTATATTAAGAGTTTTGTTTTAGTGCTCGAAGTCTAGAAATGAAAAGTCGAACAAACATTTCTCATCAAATGCTGAATGATCTGCTATCCACATTCATTTGATAGATCTATACACTTATTGCATGCCAACTATTGACTCATTCGTGACGATTTCTATTCCTCCCGAGGAATTTTATAAGAAGCATCTGAGACAAAGTTGGAAAGTAGTAAAAGTAAACCTTTATTAAGATTGATCTATGTTCAGTGCATCATCCACGAGCTTTAGAGAATCAGCCTACACACTTCGTGACAACGTATAATTTTGAAATTGCTCACATCTATCACCAAGTGTAGTTGATGGCTTAATTTTACTGTGGGGTACGGACCAAAAGTCTCCAATTTTAATAACAGGCTTTGCAACAACGTCAAAGGTGGATGAGGCTTGTAAATTAAAGTAGATAAAATGGGGAGGATGTCACAAGAGTCGTATCTGTTCATTACTAGTGTTTGTTTTCTCTAACAGTGTTTTGAATGTTAAATTCGGTCCTTTAAAATGGTCCTAAATTAGGATAATATTTGCGAATTCTGTCCTTTGGTTTAAAAGACGATGTTCAGTAATATTATCGATTTAACTGCAATGACACTATCGCATGAGAACTAGTACGGTAAGTAAACCTGGCATTGTTTGTTATGAATATTAACTCTTTCACCGCCATTGACGGAAATTACGGCTTTCCATGTTTTTAAAAAAGCCGAAACGAGCGATATCATATGTAAGCAGATGCTTATGTAAAATAATGTGATCATCAACATTAAACAGCATATAAATCAAAACTGCCTAATGTTACTGAAATAAATGTCGACCCAGGATGAGATATAGGACTGTGAAGCTATAAATGATGGACTCGATCTACTACAGTTTTGATCATCGTTCTGAATCCGATCCAATAGTCTTTGACAAAAATACTTTGACAAAATTGTGCTTTTTTTTATTAAATTTTGCCACATTCAAGATTCTGGATGAAAAATTCTGCATGAATATAGAATAAAACATGCTTATATATATATATATATATATATATATATATATAATATATTGTTTAAAAGCAGAGGTTCTGTTCTTTCTTTTGATGTATTGCATGTTCAGATATTCATACACCAAAATATTCAGGTAGCCATAAAACTTTTGTGAAAATGATAAAAAAATACTGGCAATGGCTAAAAACTATTTCAAAAACGCCGGTGGGGGAAAAAGTTAATAAATAAGTCGCTATAATATAAGTATCTGTGGCTAAAACAAAAGCATCGGCTAAATGCATACATGTATATAAAAATAATGTGACTTTTTGCATTTATCAGTATCATCATACAGGTAAAACTCAAAATATTTTAATAGATCGTGCAAAAGTTCATTTATTTCAGTAATTCAACTTAAAAGGTGAAACTAATATATTATATAGACTCATTACATGCAAAGTGAGATATTTCAAGCCTTTATTTGTTATAATTTTGATGATTATGGCTTACAGCTTATGAAAACTTTTCACAATATTCTAATTTTGAATTTGGGGTTTTCATAAGCTTAATTCATCAAAATTATAACAAATAAAGGCTTGAAATATCTCACTTTGCACGTAATGAGTCTATATAATATATTAGTCTCACCTTTTAAGTTGAATTACTGAAATAAATTCACTTTTGCACGATATTCACATTTTTCGAGTTTTACCTGTACATTTGTAATATCTGAAAAGAAAAATGTGATGTTGGAGACACAATATATATTTTCACCCAAGGGCAAGATTACCACTTGACTTAATATATATATAATATATAATAGTTCACTTAAACATGTACATTCTGTCATCATTTACTCACCCACAGGTTGTTTCAAACCCTGTATGAGTTTCTTTCTTCTGCTGAACACAAAGGAAGATATTTTGATTAGTGTAATCGCGATTAATCACATTCAAAATAAAAGCTTGTTTACATAATAAATGTGTGTGTACTGTGTATAATTATTTTGTATATATAAATACACACATGTGCATGTATATATTTAAGAATTTTTATTTATTTATATATAATATAAATTATATATAAATCTATATGCAGTATATACATGCAAATATTTATTAAATATATACAAGCATGTGTGTGCATTTATATATACAAAGTAATTATACACAGTACACACACATTTATTATGTAAACAAGCTTTTATTTTGGATGCGATTAATCGTTTCACAGCCCTAAGAAGAATGTTAGTAATTAAACAATTAATGGACTTTCATAGTAGGAATAAAAATACTATGGAAGTCAATGGGGTCCATCAACTGTTTGGTTACTGACATTCTTCAAAATATCTTCCTTTGTGTTCAGCAGAAGAAAGAAACTCATACAGGTTTGTAGAGATGGTGAGTAAATGATGACAGAATTAAAAATTTTAAGTGATCTAATCCTTTAAGTAGAAAACGTGACAACTAGCCCCGGGTTCCCACACACACTGCCTATAGTGTACTGACCATGCGGTCCGGCCCATGGTGCTCTGCTCCGCCTCTCATCGAGGTCTTTCTGCGGGCCGGGACGTTCTGGACGGTTTGAAGAGGTTCTCAGCTTGCTAGGACGGGGTTCTTCGGTCTCCTTCTGCAGGAAATGTCCATCAACCAGACCCAGAAAACACACACACACCAGCAGCATCACCTACAGGAACAACAACTGAAGTCAGCTTAAAAACTGGCACGGCATGAATGAACTGAAAGAAAGCCAATAACACGTACAAAAACAAGAAATAATCGCTAGTAGGATAATCTCCCCGCGCTGTCGCAACCTGTCCATTACTCCTCTGTGTTATATAAACCCTGAGTAAACTGATCCGGGATGTCCGATCGGCTTATCCACATGGATACGCTTCCCACCCCCAAACCTGAAGAACAGCAGACCAATGATCGAACACAGCCAACACTTCAGACTCTTTAATTACTTAAGTAACACACAACACCGCCGTGCATCCCGGCGACGAGTAAATATTTCAGGATGACTTTAATGAGTGAGTGTCTGGCTGAACAGATCCGATGAGCTGGAGTGAAAATGGGCCGCGTTTGACACACAAACAACGCTTGGTAATAGTACAGCAAGACCAAACAGGGATTGAGATGTCAGACAGCATCAAAGTGTGTGTATTTATTATTTATTACATATTTAATGATGTGAGGCACGCTCACCTTCCAGTTTCTCAGGTGACATCGGGCAGGTGCGGCCATGCAATTCTCCGGACTTCTCCAGCCTTTGCCATCTAGAAAGCAAAAGAAAAGATATTTTTATTTGATATGCATGCATACACCTGCACTAAAGAAGTAGTTCTTAAAAAACTGCCAAAACAAAGATTCAATTTTGCATTTCTGAATATGATTTCATTGGTGGAAGTATCACTGTAAACACTCCTTGCACAGAAAGTAATGCTATCCAAAATTTCAGCTTTTGCATTTTACGGAGGAAAACAGCAGCAAATTTGACAGATATGACAAAGGCATATACACTTATATTATATAGACGCATTAATAATATTAATCAGATTATATTATAAATAGATGTATAGATGCTAATTTGTGCAATGAACATTCAAATTATGCAGCCTATAATGTAGAGACTTTAGAAATTATTTTTCTAATCCAGGATTTTTTTTTTTTTTTACTTTAAAAAGGGATTCATTTAATCTCTAAAGATTATATATTTTAACACATATTTTAGTTACACTTTATTTTAGTGTCCTTGTTACATATGTTACATGTACTTCCCATAGTAATAACAGTATTTTAAGTACATGTACTTCATTAATATGACTCAGAACTTAATATATATATAGTTACACTGTTACAATGACACCTTAAAATAAAGCGTAACCCTTTATTTTAAGGTAACAAAGTACTTAAAATACTTAGTAGAGTAAGTAGTACGAAGTAATATTAATTAACTCCATGTACTTACTATAGGGTCAAGGTTATGATTAGGGTTATTTGCATGTAATTATGCATAATTTACTTAAAGTAACTACATGTAGTAACGTGTAACTATGTCCCCTTAAAATGAAGTGTTACTCATATACTGTATACATATATATATTTTTAAATAGTGTGTACACAATAAAGACATTTATTAAGTACTAAAGTAAAAAAACTAAAATATTATATGTAAATAATTATTAATCTGCTTATACACGCAATAAACATTTTTTTAAACTTTCTTTTCCCTGAACTGTTCTGCAGACGCTCTATGCTGACGGCCTTGGGATTCCTGCTAACTCCTTAACTAGGCGATAGGACAATTTCCCCCTAGCAACACCCTAGCAACCACACAGACCACCTTAGCAACTGTCTAGCATCATCCCAGTACACCTGGCAATGCCATGGAGCACTTGAATGTGCGGCACAATGAATGCATGCATTCCACCAAAATTCACATTATAGCATCATCATTAATCACATCGCTTAGAGCGTTTCCTTGACAACATGTATAAACATGCAGACAGTGAATCGCTCGCTCGTGCTGCACTGAAACTGCTGCACACATTTAAAGCTGGCTGCTATTAAACGATTAAACAACACGATGTGATGAAAGTAGCGACACAACTCTGAGCTGACCTAGAGATGTTTTATCTGCAGCCTAAAATATCTGTTTTACAGCATTCTGCTGCTATGAATAACCCGAAGGCTGCAAGCTGGTGTGTGTGTGTGTGTGTGTGTGCACTGACACCGTCATACAAGTTAGAAGAAGACTTAAAGCTCTCACTGCAGATCTTCAATTGTAAACTACAAGCATATACAACAATTAAGGCTGAAGTGTGTAATGTCTGCACACAAATGCCACCAAAAAGAACTGGAAGAATAACGACAGATAATCCTGCTCCCAATGTCACGCCACCGGAGCCGCCAATGTTTTAAAGGATTTAAATGATAAAAAAATAGATCTAGTACTTAAAAAATGAAGACTAACTGTATTGTGTCACTTTGAGTTTGTGAAGCAGGAACATGTCTATAGTTACTGTGATACTCTCCACCTGCTGACTTCATACATCCACTAAACATCACAACAAACACCAGCTGATTTAAAGACTGCACGAAAACGATGAAGAAAAGTGGCATTCCTGCAGCATTTTATGCACACTTGTTTTTACCCTTTATCATCAAATGCATTGACATTCAGACCTTTTTAAGTGTCAAGTCAGAATCCACATAGTTTCTGGGGCCTCTGTTTAGGTCTAAGGTCATAGGCATGTATGTATGTATGTACTGTATGTAATGTATTTATGTATGCATGTATGTATGTAATAAGTATGCATGTACGTATCGCATGTATGCATGTAATATATTTATGTTCATATGTATGCGCGTGTGTGTGTGTGTGTGCGCGTATTTATATGCATGTATGCATGTGTGTGTGCGTGTATATATGTGTATGCGTGTGTGTATATATGTAAGTATGCGTGTATGTATGCGTGTGTGTGTGTGTGTATGTATCTATGCGTGTGTGTGTATGCGTGCCGTGTATGTATGTATGCGTGCCGTGTGTATGTTTGCGTGTGTGTGTGTATGTATGTATGCGTGTGTATGTATGTGTGTGTGTGTGTATGCATGTACTGTATGTGTGTGTATGCATGTACTGTATGTGTGTGTGTGTGTGTGTGTGTGTGTGTATGCATGTACTGTATGTGCGTATGTATGTACTGTATGTGTGTGTGTGTGTGTATGCATGTATATATGCGTGTGTGTGTATGCATGTGTTTGTGCAAGCATGTATGTGTGTGTGTGTGTAAACGTGTGTGTCTGTCTGTCTGTCTGTCTGTCTGTCTGTCTGTCTGTCTGTCTGTCTGTCTGTCTGTCTGTCTGTCTGTCTGTCTATCTATCTATCTATCTATCTATCTATCTATCTATCTATCTATCTATCTATCTATCTATCTTAAAATTCATGACCTGAGGAGAGAAAAGAAAGGTCAACAACTAAACATTTGTGACAAAGCAGCAAATCACAAACACACACGCCTACACCCGATCAAAAGATGTAAATAAGTTTGAGATGATTCACCGTTGAGCAACTTCCTATAACTTCAAATTAAGAAAGCACATCTTTCATCACTGCGGACAGTTGTCAAAACATGCAGTAAACCAATGAGGGGTTTGATGTGGCTAAATGGTGATGACACAGGAGTATTTAAAAAAACATAAAAAATATGTCATGAAAATCAACGATAAGAAACCTAAGTCAACATCCTCCTGGCAAACATCAAACAGAACATGTACAAAGACAGACTGGGAAACTGATATGATAGTGTCTGGTTTCAAACAGTCCCACTGAGCTGCACGTGCCAACCAATCAGATTCCTCCATTAGAAATGACTGGAAAATAATGCAGCATTCATTTATCTCGGAGGACATCACAGCCGAGTTAACCGCATACCAGCACACAGGTCGGAAAACTAAGATGGCAAACCGTTGTTGTGCTTGCTCTTTTAGAATACACACACATAAAAGCAGGATTTTGCACAGATAATGTCCACAGTATCAGAGTCTATTGACACACAGATAAACAACAGAAGTGCTAATAAACAATATATTACTGCGGTTGATGCATGAGCAGCTGTACTGCAGTCTGGAGTCGGGATTGTTGTTGTTCTCCCAAGTCTCCCAGTCGCAACTCTGACTTCAGTTAAAAGTTCCAACTAGGAACTTGGAATTTCCCACTTCAGAGAAGAAATGGAACGCACCATAAATTATCCACTAAACATGTTACATTACATTAAAGTAAAGGAGCAAGTGTATTCATTTTGTAAGATGTAAAACCAAAGGCAAATCTTGAACAAATACACTTGTAAAAAAAAAAATTAATAATACTTTTAATCAGCAAGGATACATTAAATTGATCAAAAGGTTACAGTGAATACATACTGTTACAAAATATTTAATTTAAATGCTGGTCTTTTGAACTTTCTGATTGTCAAAGAATGCTGGAAAAAACATTAAGCATTGATAATAATCATAAATGTTTCTTGAGGAGCAAATCATCATATTAGAGTGATTTCTGGAGGATCATGTGACACTGAAGACTGGAGTAATAATGCTGAAAATTCAGCTTTGATCACAGGAATAAGTTACAGTTTAAGATATACTGAAATAGAAACTAGTTCTTTAAATTTGTAATAATATTTCACAAGTTTTTACTGCATTTCTGATCAAATAAATGCAGCCTTGGTGAGCAGAAGAGACTTCTTTCTAAAACTTGTCTTGCACCGTTTGTGCTTCAGATGTGAAAGAAACTTTCAAATTGTGCAATTTGTTGAGGGGCGGTGCTCTTTTTCTGTCAGAAAAATATATATGTGTAAATTCTGTCTTAAAATAAACATTAAAAACGCTACAAGAAAATCCCACAGACTTACTGTGGCTTGGAGGAGAGACCAGAATATGACGAAAACTTGAGGATGAACTCTTTTCACTTGCACCCTAGCAACTGCCCTGAACACCCTAGCAACCTCCCAGAATGCCCCAGTATCTACTCTGCATAGCAATGGCCTTGCATCACGGCGTCAACTGTCTTCAGAAGTATCTACTATTGTGAATAAGACAGACAGAGAGATGATCAGAGATGTATACATTTCATACAAGCCCGTCTGTGAACTAAGAGAGACGAGCTGCTCTGGACGGACAGTTTTGACAGAATTTAAACACGTTTCAGTTTCTGTAAATGAAGAGGCGTCTGTTTGGATTCTGTACTGAGAAACTTCTGTGTGAGCGTGACAGTGGAGAACCAGATGTCCACACACACACACACACACACACACACACACACACACACACACACACACACACACACACACACACACACACCTCATCTCCTTGTTTCTCTGTGGTGTATACAGATACACACATCTGTCCGCTCCATTAAGATAAATGAACCTGCTTGCTCACATGATGAATCAATAACATTTTGCAAATAATAAAATCCAGCATGTGTGTGTGTGTGAATCAGATACACTTCTCAGCAGTGTGTGTTCATTCTCTGTGGGGTCCAAGCTGTCAGTTGGAGAAATGGGAGCCAAAGGAGAACACTGGGGTGGGTAACGTGTGTGTTATTGGGAATAATGAAGACGGATACTGAGAGCTCAACTGAAGTGACAGGACAGACAGAGAAGGGGAGGAAGAGATGTATTCTGACAAGTGTTTGTATGTATTTACCCAGATGACACACACACACAGAACTTTCCACATGGCTGAGTTTGCGGACTGAACCCGATGCATACACACTCCTCCAGTCTCAAACTATCCTGCACACACGCACAAACTGTTCAATGCTACTCAAAAACCACAGCGTATTGGTTCAAAGCCTTACCCAGAGGAACCTTTTATTGCAACAAAGTGTTGCTCTTTCATAGTTCAGTATACGTTAACCCCTTATATTGGCACCCACAGCCAGTAATATCCTATACTAAACCTTAACTAATCTTGACAAACTATATATCATTTGAAAGCTTACAATCTCTAGTTTACATATTTCGTGATTTTCAAAATAAATTACAGAGAAGCCGTAATTTATCAATTTGCAACAAGAATATTTTCATACTCCTAAGGCGTGTTCAGACCTTTATTTTGAAATAGTGATGAACATGAAAAATCATGAAAGAATGGTAGAAACCTCAGTTTGTTTTCATGCCAAGAGTTCAAAAGATAGTATCCATTCAATTATTTTAGAAAAAAGGTCTGAAAATGTTTTAAATATAAAGAAAAAAATAATAGATTCAGCATTAGTGATGTGGCAGCGAGCTATAATGCACATACGAGATCTTTTGTGTTTCTTAGAGGTTGAATTCATTTCAAAATCTGCCAAACTTCCAATACTACTTCTGAATAGGATGTCTACTTCATAAATTGTATGAAAATTGTAAAAAATAATTGTTCAGATCACTCAAACAACATATGGAAATGGAGGCGCCGTTATATGGGCAGTTATGTCAACTAGTGAAAATGTTTGGTACTGCGCCCAAAACTAAATCTCACTGAGAGATCATTTTTTGAGATATCAACCTAAAATTTGAAACACAACTTGTTCAGATTTTTGCCTTTGATTTTTTTTGCATTTTTAGAGTCCACCAGGTTTTGAAAATATATATAATTTATATAAAATATGAATAATAAATTTTTTAACATTGTACATTTTCATAAACTCAAACTTCTATAACTGTTTTTCTGTTTAACTTCCTTAATTTATTTCACTTCTACAAAAATCTGTCAAATGTCTTCTTTAAAACAAGACCAATCTTACATCTATATTCCAAAGCATTCTTGAATTACAACCATTTAAGTTCGGAATGTGCATTTTCATGTCTATTAAAAAAAAGGGGGGTGTTAGGGGTTAAAATCACCATTGAATCAAAATCGACAAATCTTGCTTTTTATGGTAGAAATTATTTATCCGTGCACATTATTATTATGCCTCGTAATCTTGAATCAGAATAAGTTCCTCTTGCAGCATCTCTTCTCTTCTCTGATGACGAGGGCGGGGCAACCTGTCACTCACATGAGATCCACCAATAGCAAACCACAGCCATCCAATCAATTCCCTACAGACTGAATCAAGCCCCGCCCACATTTGTTATTGTCCGAGAAGCCGTTTCACTCAGGTATACGTCACAATGGGAAGAAAAGACGAGTGCAACTTCTGTTTATATCAGTCTGCAGCTCTCGCCTGCTCACCTACTTTATTGTTGTAACTTTGAGAAAAGCGCTATATAGATGTTACAACTAATTCATGCCGACTTTAATGAAAGCATCCATTTTTTATTTCTTCAAATTAGGAGAACTACATATATAAAAATAAGTCAATAGTTGATTTAAAGAGTATAGAGAATATAAAATATAATAAAAAATATTATTAATATTGTATAAGCAGCTCAGATCATTTGGTCTTGGAAAAATTTGATGAGTATTATGACTGGTATTATATTAAAATCTGAGCATCTCTGAGTTCCTACCCTACATGTGAGATAGTAACTGAGGTATTTCTCAGGAGAAAGAAAGTCTGTTTTCATTGTTGTACAAAACAAACAATAACTGCATTAAAGTGTTTCATGTGGATTTTTTGATACTCTTTTAGAAAATAAATAAATACTGAGAAAGCAAATTCAAAGCAGTTACGAATCCATTGTATATTAACACTGACAACCAATTCATACAGGCAATTTGAAAAGAAAAAAATCATGAAGATAATTCAAATAAAATGTGATGCATTATATGAGGAAAAATAGATTTATAAGTCAGAATGCAGTTGGAGTGTTTAATGCTATTGTGTTCACACAAGTAAAGCTCTAGCTTAACTTTATCTGACTTCTGGGAGGAACACGCAGGTTTCTTTTATAAGTCCTCCTGGAAACCAAGTCATCTTTACAAGGTTTTGAGGAGGAATTAAACACAGAACTGCCAACGTTTTCCAGGTTAGCATACAATCTTAACAGGTTAAAGATCCAGGATATAGCATACAATCTAAACGGGGTTTGTTCGAGGCGACTGTAAATTGATAATGAGCAAAACTTTAGATGGACATAATTTTTGATCACAAAGTCTAAAACATTTTCTTTTGGTGTGTTTTCCGCTTTTGTTTTCTGCTGTGCAATTACTTGTTAATTTCTCCATCATTGTCTATAACTTTCCCCTCCACATAAACCTCAACCCATCATCAGTCAGACGGTGTCATCCTGTCTGTTCTTGTCCAAAACAGTCTGTATATCGTGCACCAGACTTTATATTAAAAACAATTCTATTGAACTTTATAAGAATCTGCCCCCTAGTGTCCCCTTGCCCGGCTCTGACCCCGGATAAGGTGTTTCTCATTATTGCACAACTATAGGCTGTTCATTAGTGGAGCCTGTAATAAATTATCCAGCGGTGGACTGCCACACGGTGACCGCGGCCCATAACTCTTACTAACACCACAGCACTCCTGCGTCCCGTGTGATCGCCTGACACTCATGCCCCGTTTCCATGCTCTCAGAGTCATGACACACACACTGGCTATGTAGTCGCTTCATCAAAATGAAACGGACACTGAAAACACACCTGAGCTATTCAAACACCAACAGTTTACATGGAAAATATGGGTGCAAAATGTGAAACTAAAGGAAAATGCATTTAACCATATAATTGTATTACTCTAAGAAAACAGAGTTCAGTGAGGTTCTAGAACTCTAGAGATCTTGACTCTATTTAAAAAATTAAAAAAAAGTATGCTATAAAAGGTTCTATAAAGGTGAAATGTCTTAATATTTTAATATTTTTCATGTTTAAAGGGTTATTTAATTTTTTTTCTGGTGATAAAGTGTCTTTAAAAGCTGCTTAATTCATAATTTTTAATTCAAATTAAAAATGAATCAAAACAAAAATGAATTCATTAAAACTAAATCCATAAAATTCCCAATGATGGAAACCTTTAAAATGTTCTATATATTACACTCTAAAAAATGCTGGGTTGTTGTAACCAAAATTATATATTAATATATATTAGCAAATATATTTTTTAGCTTTAAAAAAAAAAGGAGGAGAAAACACTCCCTTTGTCTCAGTTTCTTTAGCTGTCCAATCAAAACTCTGTATTTATCACATTATTAATATAGGCTACATTTCAAATAATTTATTTAATAATATAATTTTAAATATAAAATATAATGATACATTAACTATTTTTATTTATTTATTTATAGCTATTTTATAAAAGTTATAAAATAATTAACTATATTAATTAATTATTATTACTCAGCATTGTATTTTAAGGACATCACCGGTCATTTTTTATCACACAAAAAAAACATGTAAAATCTGGTTCCTGGAGCAAAAGCAGTTGATAAGCACCATATGAGCCACAAACACATATTAAAGTAAACGGTGTCTAGGTGGAAACTGCGTTGCTGGTGAGCAATTCTCCAAAAGCAGAGTTGAGAAGCGATTAGAGGTATTACAGTGACACTGAAAGGTGCTTGCATTAGTGTGTGTGTGTGTGTGTCTTACAGCAGGTGTGAGTCAGGCACTGAGCATTAAGTGTCAGCACACACAACTCATCAACGGAGACGCTGAACACATTTCCTCATGGATACATCAGATCATAAACTAAAGAGACCCACCTATGATAACACAGCGGTTCACAACACTCACTCAGCGTATAAAGCACATCATGATACTGTACATCTTAAAAAAGAGCAAATGACTCAGCATTGCTCAATCTCAATGACATAACAAATAACCCGAGAGAAAGGAATTGCCTTAGTCACATAAAAGCATGCCAACAGACAAATAAATTCATAATTTGATCCGAGGATTACAGGGAGTCGCTGTGGAAGTGTTTGCGATCTCTGATACTGAACTGAAATATTACCTGCTCAACAAACACTCATCCAGATGTGCGGAATACACTGAAGCCACATGTGGGACTGGTTGTGTGTAAGAATCTCTGCGCATTCCGATCAAAATCGTTTAAAAAGAGATACTTATAAGGAGGGTTTGGTGAACATTTGAAATGGGAAACAATCAATGCACCTGGACCAGAAGTGACGTCACATTCATTTAGATTTTACAACTGAGAATGTGTAATTACAGTATAGCTAAGAAGAAGATCTCAGTTAAAAAATATACTTGATAAATCACGAATGATAAGACCGGACTCCAGAGATGAGAAAACAGTCCTGGGATTCTCCCGGATTTCATCCCTTCCAGACAGGAAAACAGCTCTTTACTGTCAGTCCCATAATCAATCATCAGATCATCATAATCAATCATCAGATCAGTCCAGAGAAGAAGCTTGTCAAATAAGCAAAGGCACACACTTAATGAAGAATTTTGAGGTACATTTTCAACATGTTTTTATAAGATAAAGTAGTTAAGCAACTTTTATTTTGCTTTCATTTTCAGGGATCAACCAGCTTTCAACAGATATTTATATGGTTTTAAAAAGGAAATATTGAATGGAAAGGGGAAATTGTTAAATTTCACTCCTGCTATTAAAAAAAAAAAAGTTAGACATTACACTAACAGTGAAACAATAGACAAATATATATAGGCTATAATTTGAATCGAATATTCTGTGAAGAAAAGTTATTTCTGGATCTTGTGCTTTTGAAGATCAGCAACAGAAAAGCAAGAAATTACATAAGTTTATTAGATTTTCATATAATTAAATATATTTCGGAAATAGGCCAAATGACATGCATTTTCTCTGATAAGTGCCATAATTAGCAAGTACCATAGATTCTGCCAACATAAATGTATACAATATAAATATAGACAAATTGTTATTTAAATATAATTAATGTAAATATAATATAAATGTAGTCATTATGCAAATAAAATTGTTCCATGCGAATTTTACACCAATATTTTCGACTATAACAGATGTTTCAAATGAAATAATAAAGGTGTTAAGAATAAAATAAATTAAATATATAGCCCTACCGTTTCTGTCCTGATCGACCTCTCCTGTCATGGACTTGAGTGAAATAAATTAAGAAACTGACAAGTGAAAATAATCCACAGATAATGAAAAAGTATTCCTGAAAATGTTTCCTCTCGACCTCTCCTTGTAGTGATGATGCATAATTCTGAACATCCACGTTTTTCACATAAAACTGTCCAGAGCGACCAGAAACTAGGGTAGTCTTGAGTGACACGGATGCGTCTTTCAACGCAAGATCGCACGCGTCCACGTCCAGGACAGGACAGTTCCTCACGAGAGACGCTCTCTACTCTAAACGCAGGAGCCAGTGCCAAAATCAAGTCCCATAAACACATGAGAGTTTTCAGCCCCTGAGGTGTCAAATTCCAGCCCCTATCACATGATACTCTACAAGCGAGCGACGCGACGCGACAAACTCCAGCGATCCCACGATAATCCACGAAGCTGTAGCGCAAGCGAGCGCGTCGCGCGCCGCAGATTATAATGAGAGCGTTCTGATTGGTCGATTGGCTGCCAACGTCGATGTCCATCTCTTGCACTGGAGAACTCTTCTTTGATTATAATATTTATATTGTTGGAAATGTTCTAGATTTATAAAAGATGCGTGTTTGCACTATTGTAATTTTTCTCTCTTAAAAAAAAAAAAAAAACGATTATAATGGAGGGAAAGAGGAGAGATCAGGTAGCGCGCGCTCACTCTGCTCCTCGAGATACACTGCAGTATTCAGAGATCAGCATTTCTCTCACCACAGCCTCCACTATCAAATACCATACTTTATTCTATGAGTTTACTTGATAATATAATATAAATACATGTTTAAAATTTCAGAAGAAAATGTGAGTTTCCAGTACAGTCTTAAAAATCAAGGTTCTTTATTGGCATTTATGCTTCCATAAGAACATATGTAAACTTTCCATCCCACAAAAGGCTATTTATAGTGAAAAGGTGCTTAAGATTTCTAGAACGTTCTTCTTCACACTAAAAAAATGGTTCTTTTTAGAACTGTTCACTGAAAGATTCTTTGTTGAACTGAAAGCTCTCTTTTGGAACCTTTATTTTTAAGAGTGCACATTTCTATGCATAGAGTTAGTGATCTAAAAAAAAAATTCATTTTTTTTTAGTGATTAGGTAATAGTCAAAACAACAAACTAAATATAAAATCCTGGACCCATTTTCTATTTGTAAGTCTATTTTGTCCTATATGTAGCACATTTCAATACTGCTTTATTTTTGTTCAAAACCCCAACCCCAAATATCTGAAATACTAATAGTGATGCTTGCTTTAGCTAACCATTAATACACAATCACACTAGATCGTAGCTCAAAGTGCTTTGCAAACAAGAGGGAATAAAATTAACAAGTAATAGTAATTAGTGTATGTAAGTTATAGTCTTTAACAGACCTATAAGCTTGCATACAGCTCCTAGGTTTCACCTCCATTCATTTTCAATAAATAAATAATGCATGTTTCATTTTGGCATGTAAGGTACGCAGCCAATGAGCAGTGCTCTATTTAAGGACCAAGAGAAAATTTGAATGATTGATATATTAAATAAACAATAATGAGACAAGGTTAAATACCAAACACTGAGACTTTTGGCTCAATCAGAAACTGCATTCTTGTCCGTGATAGCGTCACTTCACGGCTCTAACAGAAATCAGCAGGCTAGATATCAACACCAGATTTATGAAGAATAGAATAACTGACAGGTTAGCAAACAACACACTTTCCCACAATACAGAGGCGGGATCTCAGTACGGCTGAGTTTATCAAGATTGGCCGCAGCTCAAGCTCTTCAGCGCCGGGGTTTGAGCAGCTCTCAGACGGTGTGTGTGTGTGTGTGTGTGTGAAGCAAATGCCCATGCCATCTGAAACCGACAGAAAGAGGATTAAAATGCCTTCCTCGGGCAGTGCAGGTGGAGCTTGACCTGATGTCCCACTGGTGTTACACATCTGGGCAGCTGCTAATCCAAAGGTTGCAGGTTCAAATCGTGGAAGAGGTGATTTATGAACTACTAAAGCTGGCACAAAGAGACTTAGACTCTAATCTGGGCAAATGTCCTTTTAGTACAAATGCATAACAGATTGCTTTGGATAAAGTCGTTGCTATATAAGAATTAAATGTGTGCTGTCTGCCCATGTAAAACTCCCACCGTGATGATCCTGTGTGTGTGTTATTGTCCTCTGAGAGATTGCTATAGGGAATCTAACATGTTTTAGATGTGTCCAGAAAGTATGTATTCAAATCTCCACGACTGAAGCGGCACAACTATGACTACCAGAAGAACGGCGTCGCCAACAATTTCAAACTAGGAGACTGTCAGAATCCTAGAGACAAGACAGACACAGACACATTCTTAAGATGGACACATTGTGTCCTGCGCTCACACACACACACACGAAAACTCTTTTTTTTTTACTCATAGGGAACAAAACATGTCCCCACAAGGACAAGGATATTGCCATCTTTGTGGGGACATTTCGACCCCCCCCCCACGCGCACACACACCCACACACACCCACACACACACTAAGCTTTAAGCAAACAAGAAAGAGCCCACCTGCTCGGACTAAAGCGACAAACCCTGGACTCACACCCCCCTCCACCCCCCACCCCCCCCCCCACACACACACACTTTTTGTTATGGTTACAGACATGTACAGTTTGCTTATTGTAAATTGTCATTTATCAATTTTTAATTTACTCATGTATTATATTTCCTCTCTAATTTTGTTGGTTTATTGTATTATCCAGTGTGTATATTATGAAAATTGTCAACCTTGTTTATAATATATTTAATATAATATTAGAATAATACTTTATATTTTATTTAAGTTGCTGCCTTACATTTTTAAGTACAATCAACCTGGATATTTAAGTAATTTCAACTTCAAATACATTAAACTGACTTAAAAAAAGCTTGAATTGAGTTGAATCTTGTATATCATAAAAAAGTTGAAAATTGCTTAACTTATTTTGATGAAACTAATGTAAACACATGTTTCATAAGTGTACATGACAAAGTATGTCATTTGTGCTGCAGGATCTTCACCTTTCTTCATAATATTTGCTTATATTGTGATTTTTAGTGAAGTCATTTCTCTTCAAGTTCGCACACAATCAAATTGAACGTCTCAATACAAATGTACATGTTGAACAGTACAGCTAACAAACTTCTTTTAAATGGTTTGCATGAAGAGTTTGGCGCTATCATTCTTTTAAATAAATGCAACTTGGTTTGATATTGATATGTAATGCAAAGACATTTATACTTTGTTAATTAAGGCATGACTTGTAATGTGGACTCGTGCATTTTCTGGAAAGCTGTATTGAAATGATGTGTATTGTGAAAAGCGCTATTCAAATAAATGTGAATTGAATTGAATAACTTAAGCGATAATCAGACGCAGTAACTCAAGTCGCTTTGAATGAAAAGCAGCTGCTAAAAGAACATTTCACACTGCATTTTTCCCAAGCGCTGTCTCCAACAATAAAGCAGGCCGTGAAAAGCGACTAATGACGAATACGCTTTTATTTCGATACTCATTTACTCCAGTCGGCTTCTGTCAAAGTGATATATATTCGGGGATACGTTCTTCAGCTGCGAAAACAAAGCGCTTTGCTTGTAACATGTTACAGTGTGAGGGAAACTGTGTCCCCGTAGTGTGATCACAGAGCCACGCTGACCCGCGTTCACACAGATGTGATGGAGTTCGCTCAGACTGCATGTTTTCTCTATTCCGGCTACACAAAGTTCTCCTAAAAAAACTCTAGTCTGGATAACATCAAACTAATTAAGACAAAAAGCGTGCTGTTTTTCCACAAGTAAGTCCTTAGATCGGGTATATTTTGACAAAGTGTGCCAACATTAGGAGCCAGAATTGTACACTCTTTTTACTCTTGTGACCTGATATTCAATCAGGGCAATGAAAGAATAATTTACATTAATAAATGGCTGGGGAAATAAATAACCTATGAAATATGCAGCGTCTAAGCCAGTATGAAATTGCATTAGTTGATCAGCGCCATCAATCTAACACACACACACTCTTAGAAGAAAAGGTTCTATACGGAACTCTAAAGGGTTCCGTCAGGCGCTTCAGATATGTGACCCTGGACCACAAAACCAGTCACATGGGTACATTTATAAAAAAAAAAAAATTAATTGAGATGTATGCATCACATGAAAGCTGAATAAATAAGCTTTCCATTGATGTATGGTTTGTTAAGATATGACAATATTTGGCCGAGATACAACTATTGAAAATCTGGAATCTGAGGGTGCAAAAAAATCTAAACATTGAGAAAATCTCCTTTAAAGTTGTGCATTTATGTTCGCGATTGTGCTGCATTCACTCACAAAAATACATGTTTTATATATTTACAGTATGAAATTTACTAAATATCTTCATGGAACATGATCTTTACTTAATATCCTAATGATTTTTGGCATAAATGAAAAATCTATAATTTTGACCCATACAATGTATTGTTGGCTATTGCCACAGATATACCCGTGCGTCATGTGACTGGTTTTGTGATCCAGGTTCACATAAAGAAACTTTTAGTGGTTCCCATCATGGGATCATTTTATGGATTTAGTTAAACCCATTAAACATGAAAGTATTTTGCAGTCATTTTTTCCTTATAAACTCTAAAAATGCTAGGTTCAGCCTGTTGGGTTATGTGTAATATTTTTAACCAGCTGCTGGGTCATTTTTAACGTAAATACAAATGATGAACCCCCTCACATATACCTACCCAGTGCTGGGTCAATGTAACCCAATTTTGGGAAGTCCCAAACCATTTAAAACTGGATACGTTTGTCAACTGTTTTTTGATGTAACTTTTCAAACATGAATATATAAGAATATTATGATAAGATTGTCATTTAATGAACTGGAACAGCAAACTGGTATCAGGTTTCTTTCCACAGATTCCCATTGGCTGAAATTACTGCTCCTGTCACGTCCTCAAACGTTTACTAAATGTTTTTAGAGTATTTTATGTTTGTAAAAGACTGACTAATTTTAACTGACTAAAAGACAAAAAAATTTTATATGACCTGCTCCGGTCCTATTTTATTATAATATTTAAAGGGGTGGTATAATTAGGTTCTACCAGATTTCATTTGTACAGAGAGTCTAGCCTCTCTCCATTGACAAGCGTTAACTTCCTTGAAGGCGGATTCTCTGTAGAAGTTTAAAACTATTGGATCTGCCCAGAGTCACTCTGGATCTGCAATAACCAATCGCTAACGTTTGTTCGCGACGTATGACGACTCAAACTAGCGCACGACCTCAATATCATCGTTCTCAGACACTCCTTCTGTTCGCTGATTGGACCGGTAAAAAATTGACCGGAGAAAACTCAAGAATACACCACAATCCCAGAAGTAGTTCTGAAGGAAAATTAAAATTGAGCGGAAGTACGTAGGAGGGCGGAGCCAGGCTAGATATGGTGGTATAATGCCCTTTTCACAAGATGTAACATAAGTCTCTGATGTCCCCAGAGTGTGTGTGTGAAGTGTTAGCTCAAAATACCCCACAGATATTTTTATATAGCATGTTAAAGTTGTCATTTTTTGAGGCACATCGTTTTGGTGTCTGTCCCTTTAAATGCAAATGAGCTGCTGCTCCCGGCACAGGGGGCGGAGCTTCAAGAGCTTGTGTCTTGAAAATTTCAAAAACTTTTAGTCTTTTATGTTTAAACCGGAGTCAGACATATATGGAGAGACTCAAGAAGAAGTGACAACATGTAGAAGCAACAGGACATTTCTGAATGGTTAGTTGATGAATTTATCTGATCTTCCAGTCATTGATTAGCATATTCTGTCTTGATAATCTATAAATCGCGTTTCCGGGGTTTATGTAAATTTTAGGGTTGGTGATGTCACTAACCCGGGAGGAATATCGTGTAGTTCCTACCAGCCGTTTGTTGTAGTCCTTAAAAAGCAATTTCTTTAAAAGCAAATATCTCACTTTGCTTTGAACTTGTTTATGATCAAACAGCAACATTACACACTAACTAAAGCTAGAAAAGTGAAATCATAATCAACCACCCCTTTAAATAATGAAAAACCTTCCATATCAGTTTGACTGACCCAGCATTGTCAAAAAAAAAAACAACCCAGCAAATGGGTTAATCACTGTATAAAACCCAATACACCTGGTCAAAATAACCCAGCATGCGTTCTGTCCAATATTAACCCAGCGCTGGGTTGCCACTTTCCAAATAACCCAGAAATGGTTGTTTTTAACTCAGTGTATAGAGCATTTCTGGTTTTAAGGGGTTCTTTAAAATTAAGTCAAAAATGTTCAGAACCCCAATAAAACATTTTTCCGTGGGGGTCTAGTACCTGGAAAGAGCTCTCCGCTCCCGTTCCCATCTCAATGATGCACAGGACCTGTGGGAAGACATCACAATGCAAAGTTACATTTGAGGGTGGCATTTAAGACAGTGTCTAAACTGTCTGTGCTGGTGACCCCAGAGCCTGACCTTTGCCCCGAGTCCCTCTCTCCTTCATGTGTGTCCTGATGTCCCACTGAGATCGGCTCTGATGTCTATTGTGAGGAACGGGTCTGCGATCATCGCTCGTTGACCTCCGGGACTCTGGATGAGGAAGAGCTCTGGGTGGTCACTTCGGTCCAGGGCTTCAGGATCAGACTCCTGGGGTTCAGGTCAAGCTGGGAAATATAAGCCTTACTATATAGTGAGCCAACTTTTTGTCTGTGATCTGGGCTGCGTTCCTCAAAAGCATCATGAGTTAAGCTGATCGCTCTGAGACACTATTGGTGTCAACACGACGGCTTACGATGCTTTTGAGGAACGCAGCGCTGGTCAGTAAAGTTACAGCGCACCTCTCCTCAACAACACACACGCCATCACAAACACTGGAGGACGAATCACGCGCCAAACTTTAATACTTAGACTTATGGGTTTGATCCAGTGTTGTTTTAGTATAATTGAGATAGTATTATAGTATTTATTCATATTGTGAATATTTGTATATTTTCCGTTTTAGGGTGAAGTGTTTTTTTGTGTCATTTTCATTATTATTATTATTTTTAAATATGTCTATATAGATTTTATTTTTTATTTGAGTTTCAGTTATTTTAGTATATCATGTTAAACGATATATTGCCTATCTAATCTTTTATTTTATTTCAGTTAGTTTGAGGATTTTTTTTTAATGGTTTTAGTTAACTAATAACCTTGGATTGAACAAAGTACACTATACCATTCAAAAGTTGAGTCAGTATACACTAAAAAATGCTGGGTTATTTTTACATCCCAACCGCTGGGTTGAGACCGTTGGGTCATTTTATTGGGTTATTTTCTCAGTGTTGGGTAGTTTTTTTGTAGTAATTTTTAATCAATAGTTGAGTTAAATAAAACAACCCAGCATGTTGGGCCAACTAGAGCACCGCTGGGTTAGTCCATATTTGACCCAGCGTTGGGTTGCAAAAATAATCCAAATTGGGTTGTTTTAACCCAGCTAATATAATAATCATATAATGGTAAAAAATCATCATATACTGATTTCTGAAGGATCATGTGACTCTGAAGACTGGAGTAATGATGCTGAAAATTCAGCTTTGATCACAGGAATACATAACATTTTCACAATATTCACATAGAAAACAGTTATTTTAATTTGTAATAATATTTCACAATATTACTGGTTTGCTTTTTTTCTGATCAAATAAATGCAGCCTCAGTCCGCATAAAAGACTTCTTTCAAACTTTTGAATGGTATTGTGTCAAAATATGAGCGAGTCTCTTAGCAAACACCACTAATAATGTTAATAAAACCACAAATCAACAACGTATAGTTCATCACAGGCTGTAAATGAAATGCGAGGGCAATATCGCTACAAAAGCTTCATTCAAAGACTAGCAGCAGTAAAAAGAAATACTCAAGGAATAGATATTCACGCTGGAAAACAGAGCTGAGCTCTCGAAGACAACATGTAAACTAACACGATATAGCAAACAAGGCTCGAGTTTATATTTAGTGCGTCCAGCCAGAGAATGTAGCAGCACATGAGAGGATGCTTGACACTGAGGTAAACACACACACACACACACACACACACACACACACACACACACACACACACACACACACACACACACACACACACACACACACACACCTCTCTCTCTCGAGGTGCGAGGCAGTGGATGGGGTTTTACAGGGACAGTTAAACTCCATCAAGATGCATCGGAGGATGTGAGCCCTGAAAATTCAATTATAGGAACTAGAGAGATATGAAGATTGAATAAATGAGTTATATTTTAAATAAATACAGACAGAGAGGGGGTTTTCAAGCTTTTGGATACACAGGACCCCCTGAAGACCTAGAACTAGATTCATTTTTTATTCCTAAATTTAATTACTGGCTTTTGTTTCATATTATAGACTTTTACATTATGATTGAAATTATGATTAAAATTGTATCTGGAAAATATTCGCTGTATTAATTTTGACCTATTTTGATCTAACATAGAAGTTTGTGTTTATATAATGCATACACACATACATATATATATATATATATATATATATATATAATTACTGGTATATATATATATATACACACACACACATACATATAGTATAAACAATCTTTTATGTTAGATGCGATTAATCGATTTGACAGCACTATGTGTGCGTATGTAAGTATATGTAAGTGTATATATATATGTGTGTATATATAGCCTATGTGTGTGTATATATGTGTGTGTGTGTGTATATATATATAAAAATGCTGCATGTGACCCAGCGGAAGTTGCCGTAGGTGTGTTTTCTGGTCGAGTCTAAGAGAGAGGGTGCGAGTCGATGACCTGTCGGAAAGAATAAAGCCCAAGCAGAGCGATTCTTCACAGACAGAGCTCAAAAACACGACACACACCGGCCTTCAGTCTTCACATGCACAACACTCGTGTAACCAAAACCTGCTCAACTCTGCTCCGCGGAGTGTGAAGCTGTCAGGATGTGACCTCTCCATCACAGCCGTGTCACGAAGGCCCACCTACATGGACACACACACACATGGACGGACGGACACACACACACGGACGGACACACACGCACGCACGCACACACACACACACACACACACACACACACACACACCTGTCAGAGCCAATAACAGCCCTCCATTCACTTCTTCAGCTCTGAAACCCCAGGTCAAGGATGGCCTTTAAATAGGAGACACCTGCCTGTTGTGTCCATAGCTCAACTGTCTGTGATCTCACACTACTTTCTAAATCTGTGTGTTATTTACTGCACTGCAAGCACATCAGAGACACACGACACAGGTCGAAGGTCAAGGTCACGAGGAGCGGGGCGTCTCCCCTGAACGCCACAGCCGCAGAATCCGTGTTTAAAATCCTGTTCCAAAGATTTACATTCCAGATTTCACTGTTAACATGGCAATTAAAATAACATCTGGTAACACTTTACAATGTTCATTAATAACACAAACAAACATTAAAAAGTGCTGTTTTTACAGTGGGGTTCTGCTACAGCTGCCAGGTCTTTACTGTAAATTTAACAGGATTTTTTCCAGTGTACATTCAGCAACGAAGCATCCGGTCCTCTGGTCACTGTATCCATCAACATGTTACAACCTCGCAGGAATCTCAAGGACAGCGGTTCAGGATTTTAGGGAGTACTTCATTTCAAAGACTAACTCGTAATTCACTAGAATCTGAATTTGCTATTAAAAGTCTTTTAACCCAGGATTACTTTTTTTTTTTGCATGTTCTACACGGTCTATAGGAAACTAGCAGGAAAATGCCACCAAGTCACAGTCATGCACTTATATTTCAAAACATGACTTTAGAATGAAATGTTTATCTTTTCCTGACAAAAATACCATTCAAAAGTCTTGCAAAAATATATTTTTTAAAAAGAAAATAATACATTTATACAGCAAGGACACTTTGTATTGATCAAAAGTTTTCTATTTCAAATAAATTCTGTTCTTTTTGAAAACAAGTGTTGTGGTTTTCAACATTGATAATAATCATAAATGTTTCTTGAGCATCAATCATCATATTATACTGATTTCTGAAGGATCATGTGACACTGAAGACTGAAGAGTAATGATGCTGAAAGTTCAGCTTTGATCACAGGAATAAATTACATTTTACAATATATTCACGTATAAAATATTTAATAACAAGTTATTATAAACTGTAATAATATTCACAATGTTACTGTTTTTACTGTATTTTTTATCAAATAAATGCAGCATTGGTGAGCAGAAAAAACACCAAACTTATGATCGGTAATGCAAATTATTCATAAAACACTGATGTTGGTTAAATTTTATGGATGAGTTAATAAATTCTAATAATGTAGTTATTCATGTACTGAATTTACATAAGTTAATGGATTAAAAAAAATACATTAAAGAATGACCTTTTGTGTAAGAAAAATAAATATACAAATAAATAATAAAGAATATTTTTTTTTAAATTAATTGTAAGTTGCCAATGCTGCCTCTAAACATAAAAGCTCATTTCTGCCACTGACCCAAAGTAAATATAGGCTGGTATCTGCTGCTTCAATACTGGCGGTATTACATAAACTTCATAGAGCTATGAAGTGAATTTATGGTTATGATTCTGAGTTATGATGTTTGTCATACAGCCATGCTTGAAAAAAAAAAAAAAAAATTTGTTTTTTAACTGAGTCATTTAACTGAGGCTTTGAATCTAAAGACGGTTCACCCGCTGGGTTTCTTTCTGTCAGGCTGTACAGTGTGAACAGTGAACACACAGTAGAGCAGTCATACCCACACATGAATAACTATAATCATTCAGTACGTCGCTACATGATTCTCAATAGCCTTGAGCAGAGGAAGACTGACACAAATAAAGGAATGGAGGATTCTGCTCAGATCGTCTGGATGGGTGTTGGGAGACGGGAACGAAACTGATCTCGAGAAGCACACAGAGGGATTTCCAGGAACGGCGTCTGAAAGAAAGGACCCTTAAAAAATTCCCAATACTTCCATTAACCTTTCGGCACAAGGACCCTGAAAGCCGTCCGCACGCGTGACTCATGAGACAAGCAGCTTCCGCCAACACATAAACACACAACTGTTTGTCTGAGAAAAGCAGGTTGATCAGGTGAAGTTTAAATGCTAACCATGAGCTGTCCATAAACATGTGCTGATGTTTTCCAATCATGTGACAGCAGAAAGAACAGAAGTACAGGCAGGATATATCCCAGCTAACCTTCTCAGAACGTTCTGGCAACTTATGAACAAACGTTCTTCCGGTAACATTAATAGAATGTCTGTTCCAAGTCATTTAATAATGTTCTCAAAACGTTAGCACAAATACATCATTAATGAAACGGTTTTACCTGAAATATTTTGTATATGTTACTGTTCAGAGAACATTCTAAAGTAACATTCCCATCATGTTTGAAGAATGATCAAATGGAATGTTCCCTTAAAGTTGCATAACCAAGGAACGTTTTCTAAACATTAAAAAAAACGGAATGTTTTGAACATTCCGAGAACATTCAAAAATAACTTTCTTAGAACATTGGATAGTCAATCAGTGGCAGAGCTTGGCTTTTCAATATGTTCAATATGAGTGACAGCGTGCAACAGTGCCGGTCCACTTTTTCAGCAGCCTCGGATACAAAGCTTTTTTTTCATTCATTATTCATAATAAATTTTTTAAAGGAACACGCAGACTTTTTGGGACTTTAGCTTATTCCCCGTATCCCCCAGAGTTATATAAGTCCATACATACCCTTCTCATCTCCGTGCGTGCCGTAACTCTGTCTGACGCACCCACCGCTAGCCTAGCTTAAGACTGGAGGTAAACGGCTCCATACTGCTCCCAAACCGTATACATACTGGGAACTATATTCTCAGAAGGATTTGCTCACAGCTCCTGAGAAGCCCCGTGGTGAGGAGACGAGAGTATGCTTAGTGTGTTTTGCTAATCACTCGCTCAAGTAGCAGTGCTTCGCCTTCTGAGAATACAGTTACCAGTATGTATACGGTTAGAAGATGGCTGTGTCTCATGTGACCTTGTTATTTATACACGCTGTGACAAAACAAATCACAACATGTAAACAGGAAAATGTTGGCGCTATTTTATCACTTATTGGGAGCACTATGCTAGCTGGAGCAGTTTACCTCCAGTCTTTGTGCTAAGCTAGGCTAGCGGTGGGTGCGTCAGACAGAGTTACGGCGCGCACGGAGATGAGAAGGGTATGTATGGACTTATCTGACTCTGGGGGATACGGTGAATAAGCTAAAGGCCCAAAAAGTCTGGGTGTTTCTTTAAAGCAACACTAAATAACTTTTCCTCAAGGGTCGCCCTACAGGTTGGAAGCAGAATTGTCCATTACCGCTGTGGTAAATAACATAGCCTACAGCAGCTACTGTCGCACGCACGCTCGCTGTTTATCCAGCGCCAGCTTTGGAATGAACGATGTCCACAGGCAAAGTAGAGTATGTAGCATGATTTCATGAAAGTATGATGAATTGCGACATCAGAAATGAAGAAAAACTAAATAATGACAATTGTAACGCTTGACGTAAAGCAAGCCAAATTTGGAGTTTTCTTATGTCTCATTCGAACTACAGAAACGAGACCCGATCTGGCAATCTTACATAGTGTGGTTATAGCAGATAAAGGACCGCAAAGCAGAGGCAGAAGCGCCGTTCACCCTGTTACGACTTGATGAACCACTGATACGGTTTTGGAAACATTATTTTAAGAAATCTTCTTTAGTGTTGCTTTAAGTCTTTGTTAGAGTTATAAGCCATGAATCAAACCAGCCAGAGTTACAAGACTGAGAACATAACAGCCTAAATGAGGGAAAGAACTACAATTCCTTTATACACACACATCATATTCAGTGCTTAATGGGAGTGGGCGGCACTAAAGAGTTCTTGGAGCAATATGTTTGTTTTGATTCTCTGATTGGTGGAGATTTCTGTGCAGAATCATGGGTACTGTCGTTTTCAACAGAAATTCCACTGTTAAATGTGATTATTTAAAAAGTTGAAATAATGCAGGCTGACAGTTTTAACACCGTAGTAGGTCTGTGGATTTTTCTTCCAGAACGGGTCTGTTGCACGCTAGTACATGTAATGAGATTAATTTATTTAGAAAAACTTGAAGGCTACATGCCATTCTTTTAAATTTAATTATTACAATATTTATTGTATAGGTTGTATCATTATTGGTATCGAGAATCACATCACACATCACCCACTAAATGCGTTATTAAACAGTCGACAATTGAAATGAAAAGCCCTTTTCAGACTGAATGTATAAATATTGACAATACTTTAATCTGGTCTCATGATCTGGTTACACGCGGAGAGTGATATACATGTGGAAGGTGCGGGAAACAAGTGAATACTGATTTGTTTAAATGGCACACATCAGAAGAGCAGCAGAAAATCATTAGGTGACAATCATTTGTTGTGTGTAGTTGTGCACTGTGCGGATATGCATAGCCTGAGATTGAAGAGAACAGTATCAAAGCATTAAAGTTGTCTTGGCTTAAAAAATAAAGCATCTTAAATGACGGTGATTAAAATACTGTCTGAAATAAATACTGGATCCAGTTCACAGCAGATGCTGCGGAGTAAAAGACAGGAGAAAGCAGCACGTTTCCAGTCTTTGTCGCGCGCTATGGCGCGTAGGGACGGACTCTGGTCTACGAGGCATCCTAAAATCAAGCGTTACCATGATTGAGGTGAGGTTGCCATGGATACCGTCCAGCATATGATGTGAGGTCACTTCCCTGGCTCACATTAGTGAGAGTCCATCAGCTGGGATGGCCGTCATCACTTTGATACGGTGAATAATGCTATCAATCAGCTGTATGTAACGTCAGATCCCATTGGTCAGGTCCTGAATAACGCCCCCCGTCACCAGCTTGCGGAGAAACTCCTTTTCTTTGGATATGTTGTGTGTCCATGACTGGGTGTGTGTGTGCGAGAGAAAGAGAGAAACAGAAAGAGCACAATGGAGTAAACGGTCATCAAGAGTTTGTCACGTGTTGCGCTCAATAGAGACATGACGTCTGCACATGCAGCTTTGCTTTTGTTTTCACAACCCACAAAAGTTTGGACGGTCCACCTCCAGTAAACATGTAAAACAACAGTCACTCAAACCACACCACACCACAATCACAATCAAATATGGTGCAGAAAAAAAACTGCTGATTTAAAAATGTTTCAATTTGTAATTTAAGCTGAATCATCCATGTTTACTTTTGTTAAGATAAAAAATGAACATGCTAAATACACAATGAAAATATATATATACACAAGTCAACAATGACAAATGAGTAGACCTGAAAATAGAGCTGGTTTCACACAACATGGGTGTGTTGAATAAGTAGTTCACTCCATTATTTAGTCTTTAAATCCAATATTGTGTTTGCAAAAAAAAGAAAGTGTAATGCATTTTCTACATATTTTCTTTTTGCTTCTGGCTTCTTGCGATGCCACTGAAAATTAAATCCTGTACATGCATGTCTTGCAAACTTAAACATTTGGTTTTCTGTGATGTATTTTACAGTAATTCTGCTGATTTGTCATCAATATAATGTTTTCTAACTGGCCAACAATCATAAGCCATCATTGTCTGGAAAAAGTGTCTATGAAGGTATTATGAGTTAACGATTAAGTTATAATACAGCTGTATAATTTCCAGCTTGTTCCAGCTAATCTTTTTTTTTGGTAATTTTTTTTAAATATTTTTTGTGAATAAACCACATTTTGTGAAGATTAATTAACATTTACTTGAATATATTTCTGTCATGAGTGTTTGGCATGGTAACAGCCTTTGGCTATGTTGATATTTTTGAATAAAACCGAATAGATCTGAAAAGATCTGCTACGCTGCTGATGTTATTGCTGCTGCAGAGAAAGTACGAGACTTGCTCCTGCCAATACATACAAGACGAGCTGTTGTGAGCAAGACCTGCTGCTGCTGTACAATATATATAGCACACATGAATTACCCGTAGCAGATCTATACAGGTGGAGCTGGGGGAGGTGGAGGGTTTCTGAATGTGCGCTGCAAACTGATACAGCAAATGCTGACCAGTATTTAAAGGTTAAACAGTGAGCTCATTGGCTACTGATACAGCACGAACCAATCAGCTGTGCTCTATAGACCTTAAGTAGCCCCGCCCCTTTTCAGCGCTGCACTCGTTGTCTTTTGTCTTCCGGTCTGTATTTTCACAGCGGTCTTGCGTATTTATGAATGAACGGCTCGTTTTAAAATCTTGTCTACTGACATTTGTTGACATCTGATTTAAACATTACAATCCTCATGATAACTTTCGTTAACTTTACATTATGTAAATCCACTTTAAAAGCTAATTACTCCTGGACAGCAATGCCATAGAGATAAACAGAGCGACTGCATAAACGGACGTTCAAAGACAATATTCTAAAGATGGTTTCTCTGGTGCATAAGCTCTATAGAGATTGATAGCAGATTGCGTTGAGGACCCATCAGCCTACGCCATCGAGGGTTTCATGACAGAACTTAAAATAAAAAGCATAGTAAAAACATAAAATAAATATTTTTTTGCTATCAATAAAAACGGATGATTCTTTTGTGATGGGGCAAGTAAACCTACAGGCCTGGACTAGCAGAAATCCGTATTGTTGATTGCTGGTTAGTTTCCTGTAGTATCCGTCTACTCCAGTTTATTAATAGCTTGGCAAGCTACAGTATCAATCAACAGTGAAACTGCAGAGAACACGCACACAGCTCGACCTGCCAATGCTGGCTCATTACTCTAACCTCTCGGGTTTCTGCGTTTTCCTGGAACAGAGAGCAAGCGGCAGCCGTGAGGTCATGTGACCCGTTTGTGGATGTGACTCAATGGATGGGATTTCCCAAAGACCATCGACCAGACACATTTACATTTATATTCTACTCTTCTTAGATACCAAAACTAGTACATTTATGTTAACTATGACAAGACGGGTGTCAGGAATTCATCAGGGATCAAAGTAAAAATGCCTCTGGAAGTGACAAAAATCTATTGGGAAAAGCAGTGAATTCCTCTTTTTTATGTAAGAGTTGAAAGGTAACTTTTTCCTAAATATCAACTCCAAATATTGCTCTTTAATACGAGTAGTGAAGCGGCTAGTTTTGAAACCGAGCAATCGTAAAGACCAGGTCAGTGTGGTGCCGTTACCTCTTTGATTGCAGACATCTTTAGCTTCTCGTAATAGTGCAGAGGCGCACGAGGTGTATTCATGTCATATCCGAACCCGGCCACCGCCACCTCGTCGCAGTTATGAAGGGCCATTGTGATCGCAACAGTCCCCAGTGTAGGAATATTCTGAAGAAAATAAAACACTTTTAGTATTACAAGTTGATTAGTATTTAGTGACAGTACTCAGTAGTCATACATGTACTTGTGTATCTAGGCAAACATACCTTTATAGAAAATGACTCAAGTTAAAGACACATTAAGATAAATAGAGGTTTTTGAGACTGAACTGGCAATAAAAAATGATCAACTTAGATTAAGTAAGTGAGTGAATGTGTAAGTGAGTGTATGAGTGAATGTTTCAGAGAACCTATTTTCTGAATGACCCAATTTATGAACCAATTTCACTCGAAATTGCACAAATAAAAATTATTCACATCCATTTGTAAATTCAATGTGTCTGGCTTCCGGTCTCATCCGTTACAGTTATTTTTAGCTGTACAAAACAGCTTGTTATGCTGCTTGATGGCATTTCTTACCATATTATTTTAATGTATTGTCGTAATTATTAAAGTATTCTTCTTCTAGTCATTTACCAATATAAGCTAATGAATCAGAAGTCTTGTGCATTCACAGAAAATAGCTTACTTGCATGTTGCAAAATAAGGAGGATGACTTGCAACTATATTGTTTGTGCAAAAGTAAAATAATTCAGCTGCAAAATGTCTCAGTAAACAGGAAAAACATCAGACATTTATACTCAAGTAATCAATTTCTATTAATAATGAAACAATCAAGTTTTGAATTGTTAATTGTAAGATTAAATGCATGACTGAGGATGGATGTGCAGCACTGAACAGCCATGGATGGACTGAATGCCACTGTTGAGTGCACTGCTCACACACTTCAGTGCAGATAATGCAGCGTGTGACTGACTTTATCAGAGACACAGAGAGAGCAGGAGATGTGTGTGTGTGTGTGTTTATCTGCAGAGAAGGATCATCCGGTCACCACCTGATCCATCGGGGAGACGAGTGTCATGGTGAAAGTCTTATCACCACAGTGAGACACTCTCTAGGCTAATCCTGCTCCAGACACGCCGCCTGCATGCTGATAACAGGAAACGCATCACAGCTCGAGCCCCTCAAACACTCGTCTCCATGACAGCAGAGGATAAACAGACCATGGATCAGGCGGGGCTCATATAGTCAAGAGCTGCGTCCCAAATCGTGTACTTGTGCACTATTCTATGCCATTTTGTACCATAAATACTGCGAGTTAGTAAGTACTGAAAAAAAAGTGCACTTTAAAAGGTAGGTCAGAATTGTCTAAAAAAATTTGTTTAAACTGTCTTTATATACCAATACATAATTAAAGTGCAAGTACCCTGAAATAGAGAGTATACAAAACTGAGTGACTCTAGTGTATTTAATCTTCAATAAACACAGCTCATTAATTCCATTCACTCCCACCTAAAAACGGGTGCGCGACTGCGCGCACGTGGGCAGAGCCAGTAATAGCGGCGGTAGTCATGGCGACAGAGAGTGACAGTCGCGCAAGCCAATCACTTGTTTCGTCCCGGTAGGAATTAATTAGCTGTGTTTTTTGAAGATTAAATACACTATAGTCACTCAATTTTTATACACTCTTTTTCAAAGTACTTACATTTTAATTATGTATTGGTATATAAAGACAGTTTAAGCCAATTTGAAAAAAAGTTATTTAGACAATTCTTACCTACCCAACCTTTAAGTACCCGGATGATGCAGTTTTTTTAACCGAAAAAACAAAGTGTGGAACATTGGACACTTCATGCACTTGTTGGAGTACAAATTTCTAAAATGTTAAATCTAGGTTCCAATACAATAGTATAAAAACTGAGAAAGTTCTGTACATTGTGTTTTACATTTTGAGGTATAGATGATGAGATTCAAAGATTAAGTCAAGCAACCCAGGTGTCTGGCATTAACCTTTAGGGCCGTATTTTAAAGTTCTGAAACGCAAGTATCAAACGCGAAACGCAAGTAACTTTGTGGGTGGATCTCGCGGTTGCTGTTATACCGGCGGGATAAATGACTCTTGCGCCTGACGCAAATCTTACAAAAAGTTTACAACACACAAGGCAGCTTTAATTACGTAGCAGAGGGGCAGGGGCTATAAGACTCTGATGTTGAAAGATAAAATACACTTTATAAAGTTCATACACTACACGGTTGAGTACATAGGGCATATGTACACAGTGTGTAAGTGCATAGTGCCTCATTTGGGACACAGCTCAGAATAACGATGACCCGCTGCAGGACTTTATGTTGCTGTTTTCATTATGCTTATATGCCGCTGTCGACCACTGCACCTCCTTTCGTTTAGTTGCTTATGTTTATCTTACGATTAAAGTTATGTTTAATGACCGCCTCTTCCTTCCCTGAACTTTGTAAAGTTATGTTTGATCACTTAAAATCTAATTATTTTATTTCATTCTAATCAAACAGCCACGAGTGCTGAATTACTACTCATGCAGGTCAATCTCTCTGGTTTTATTTGGTTAAAACAATCATACTAAAAAAAAACGTTACTCCATTGGTATGAGACACTTGTTGCACGTTACAACAAGTGATTGATATTAGCATATCATATTAATAAAAGCTTGATGACTTTGTGTTGCTAAATGCCATTCAATTCATTTGAACTCTTTCGTTTGGTTTGAAGACAAAAAACGTACCAAGCACAATGTTCTTCTAACACACACTCACAGCGTTCGGCTGGTCTCGTGTCTGTCAGAGCGGAAACTAAAGCTGATGCTCTCCGTGTGTTTTTCTGTCGTCTTTCACGTTCATATGTAAATTGCATGAGCTTATTTTGTCCATTAGATCAAAACCTCTGAAAAAACCCATATATGTACCCGCCCATAGACCCTCCCCTCGAATAAATCAGGACAGAAGTGTTTAAAAGAGGACAATAGAGACGGATTAAAACACCAGGTGTAAACGGGAATGTGTCTCCCTCGTCTACTTGTGATCCGATCGACCCAAACGCATCTTAACACCAGGAGTAAACCGTGCCTTAACTTAATGTGACGTATCGCAGACTCTGCTCTGGCCGTGCGAGTTCATGTGTTTCGGAGGTGGCGTGGCTTTGGTGAGCTTTCTTGCTACTGCCCTAACTTTAATAGCAACGAATGCTGGGTTTCTCATGAATTGACTGCTTCAATGATTGTGTTTGGGCCTCACCCCTCTTCCCATGAGGCCTTTGTTATGTGGAAGACCGATGAATCTGAAAGCCGCTTCCTGGATGAAATACGGGTTCAGGATCCGCATGTCTTCAGGATCTCTGGGAACGATGCGTGCCACGGACTTCCAGAATCCCTCCATACTCCGCTGAAAGACATCAAGAACACAACACACATCAGAAGACGCTCGAAACAAACGCAATGAATAAACCTGCGTGACTTCTCTGAAGGTGAGCAGAAGCAGCTTTTCTTTTCAAACACTCCTTTGACTCCTGCTCTGTGAATACACTATTATAACTGCAGAAAGGCCTTAAGGGAAACTGACACAGAACAGTCACTCGCAGCCGCTGAATAACGCTCTCAGCTGAGTAAATAATCCGCTCACTTTGATATAAAGAATAAAAAGGGTGACGCTGCGTTCGAAGCCAAGAGCGTGCCCGAACACGGACCTGTCGCTCTCCTCATGGGACGCCCACTACACCTGCAACCAATAACACGGACACACCTGGGAAAGAGTGACTGTTAGAAACCGTAACGCTTGACATATCCGGTGGGATTTCATTAAACGGCATCCCGATCCGTAAAGTCACAAATAAACACGCCGTGTAATTACGTCCGGCACAAAGCTTGTGTTTTCTTTTCAAGGAAGGGACAGAGGGTCACAAAACTGAACAAAAACAACAAGTGCTTTGACCCGGAGAGCCTTACTTGTGGTTTTCTGGTGTAATACAAACCATGTGTGACTCGGCATAACACACACTCAACTAACTATCAGTCGCCATCAGCCTCATTTAAGATGTGCACAAACTCCTCCCTTACAAACATCTACACCAATCATCCGATTCAATCCATTCATGACAACTTCGTGGCATTCGCTATGTAGAAGATATTGAATGAAGCCATTGTATTTATAAAGCTTTTGTGATTCACTTCTACACTACAATTCAAAAGTTTGGAGTTGGTGAGATGCTTTAAATGGTTTTGAAAGTCTATTCTGTCAACCAAGGCTGCATTTATTTGATCAAAAATACAGTAAAAACTAAGTTAAAATAACTTTTTTTTATCTAAATGTATTAAAAAATGTAATTTATTACTGTGATCAAAGCTGAAATTTCCAGTTTTTAGTGTCACATGATCCTTCAGAAATCATAAAAAAAAAAAAAAAATGTCGAAAAACTTGTGCTGCTTAATAATAAATGGTGATAATTGTTTTCAGTATTCCTTGATAACTATAAAGAAAAAAAGCATTTATTTTAAATAAAAATCTTTTGTAACATTATAAATGTCTTTGCTCTCACACATTTGCTGCATCTTTGCTGAATTAAATTAAAACTTACTGACTCCAAGCCTTTTGATTAAGTAGTGTGTTCACAATCAATGCCATTTAAAAGCAGTTTGTACAAAACACTGCATTCATTTCTTAAAATAACATTTAAAATTCAGCACTACAGTAATAAGTCATAATGTAAAAGTCTGACCAGCATTACTAAGAGAATTCAGAAAGCCGGAGCAGGTTAAGATCAGTTTTTCTCCCCCACCACAGTAAAATCGGAGATAAAGTGGCAAACATTGAGCGAGCGCTCAAGCGCAGGTGATTCGTCCAGCGGCAATGTGTTGTTGAGCCTCACAGGGCGAGAGTGATAAACACACAGGTGGAAAATGTGACGTGGCTCAGGCAGAGAGAGGCGAACACGATACCCTGCAGCGTGGAGAGGAGAGGGGCCGTTTAAAAGCCCCATGAAAAACAAGAAGCGCAAACAAAGCCACAAAGGCAAGGAAGACCCCGTATCAATCACCCCGCGGCACGAGGCCTTTGTGCGCTGGGTTTCTCTGATACCTGTCACCGAGCTGCTGGAAACAGACCTGCAGGTAAAAAAAGAGCTGACTAATGATCACGAACTCTGAACTCTGGTGATGTGTGTCCGCCTGATAGTGCCGTCCAAATGGCTTATTGTGCTGTATCACACACACGGTCACTCAACACTGCCGTAGCAACAAGCGGAAATCTGACCTCAGTGTTTACTGCACTGCTCAATGTACAGACCTAGTGGTCTAATGATAAAGTATGAGATATATTGATGTGTGTGTGTGTATATATATTGGATAAATGCTGTTCTTTTTTTTACTTTTTATTCATTTATTTATAATTTTTTAATATACAGTAGGGAAGGCTATTTTTTGCCCAGGAGTGTATATATAAGTTATAACTTTTTCAGCAAACTTAGTTCCTGAATATTTCTCACAATTATATATTTAAAAAAAAAACTTAGTTAAAAAAGTTGAGTGTTTAGCACACAATGTTGCAATAAACACAGTAAATTATCAAATATATTGAATAAATGTTAAAATTATATATATATTTCTTCCCAATTTAGTAATTCATTGTATGCATAAAAATACAGGTTATTTTAGGTTTTATTATCACATAAAAAAATCACATATAATGGATAAATGTACAGTTAGCCTGACTGTCTTTAAAGAATTAAATAAATAAAAACATAATCTGTAATAATGACTGGTTATCTACAATACATAACTAAATAAATACATCTTATGAAAGGGATAAATGTACAGTTAGCTGGTCATTATCACAAAACAAAAAAACAAACAAACAGTAACTGTTTAACAATAAATAATTTAATAAATTATGAATCTTATGTAAAGTTTAAATATATAGTTAGTTGGTCATTATCACAACACAGACAAAAAAACAAACAAACAAAAAAGAAATGGTTAACTAACTAACTAAATAAATGCATAAATATAGTGAACAAGCAAATCAATAAATAATACACTAGTATGCTTTAATTGAAAATAATTCATGTCTATTTTTAGTCTTTTCAATGTGGTTGATGAAATAAATAAACAAAAACCTTGTTCTTTAAACCTCGATTTCTCTCTTGAGAAAATGAATGACTACTTGCTTACTGACTTCTGCTTCAGAAGTTAACATCTCAATTCATTTACTCAAATACATTTTTAAATGAATCGGAAAAAGACTGAATCAATGTAACAAATCGGTCAAAGCCATTACTTTCGGTCATATCCGATGTTATCCACACACACACACACACACACACTTCCCCTGACGGGTAATCCTCAAACCCTTTAGTTTGTAGCCCCAAATGTCTCTTTCTTTGGTTAAAAGAGTTCCTGACGCATTTTTGAGCGATGACGCTGGCCTGTAACCTGTGGGCGTGTGTTTGCCTGCTCGTGGAAGCCATTACGGCTCACACACTACAATGGCCGCTCTCAGTCGCTCTGGCACTCTGGAGGTGCGAGTCGTAGACTTTATCACAGAGTCCATCAGTTTCCAGTGGGCCGACACACACTGTGGCATTCATGAACCTCTGGAGTGGTAGAGGTCGCCGACCCCGACCGTGACCCCACAACCCTCGGTCTCCTCATGTCTGAATCACCAGACTCTGAAGACACTTGACAATCATAAACACTATTGTGTCTCAGTGTGTACGCCGAACATGTCATACAAAGCATCTAATGATTCATAGACATGAGCTCTGTTCCCTAGTGAGCTGCCTTCCTAGGCATCATGTTTAGTAAGGCTCCGGATGACAGAATAGATGAGCTCACCAGAAAAAAAAAGAGTTATATTTAGGATGTGTCCCCAGAAATGAAATCATGCATGTCGAATCAAACATTATAGTCACATTGAATCTTCCTGAGTTGAATGAAATATTCTCAAATGATCTCATTGTAAAGTGTTCCTTCTCGAATCTTCTCTAATCTATTTTTCTTAAATGTTCTCAAATAATCCCAAACCTTCTCTAATGTTCAAGTCAAGTCCTCTAGGTCACATAAAATCATATCTTTTCAAATGCAATCTTTTTTTTAATCTTATGAAATGTTCTTGAAATGTTCGTTCTGTTTGAGTTAAATCAAATCAGATTTTCAGATATTAAATGTCCTCAAATGACGTCAAGCCTTCTTGAACTTCTTCTCTTAGTCAAATTAAATGGTACCTTTTCAAATGTAATTCATTTTCAATCTTGTTCTTTAAATGCCCGTTATGTTTGAGTCAAATCAAATCGCAGATTTTTTTATCTAGATCTATTTATCTAGTTATCAAACTGAGTCACATTAAGTCATCTGTCAAATTGAATCTTGTTTTCAAATTCAATCATTTTTTAATCTTCTCAAATGCTCTACGGATATTCCTTCTATTCCTGAGTAAAATCAAGTTCTCGAATATATTCTTTATAAAAGTTCTTAAATTTGAGTCACATTAAATCAATGATCTTAGTAAATCTTCTCTAATTCAGCATTTTCTTCTCTATTTTTTTACTTTTTAATCTTCTCATGAACTGTTCTTTCAACGGTCCTTCTTATCATATCTTTTCAAATGCAATCTTTTTTAATCTTATGAAATGTTCTTGAAATGTTCGTTCTGTTTGAGTCAAATCAAATCAGATTTTCGATCTATTTTTCTTAAATGTTCTCAAATGACGTCAAGCCTTCTTGAACTTCCTGAGTCTAGTCCGCTTCGTCAAATTAAATGGTACCTTTTCAAATGCAATCCGTTTTCAATCTTGTTCTTTAAATGTTCGTTATGTTTGAGTCAAATCAAATCGCAGATTTTTTCTAATCCAGTTATCTAGTTATCAAACTGAGTCACATCAAGTGATCTTTTAATCTTCTCAAAAGCTCTGCGGACATTCCTTCTCTTCTATTCCTGAGTCAAATCAAGTTCTCGAATATATTCTTTATAAAAGTTCTTAAATTTGAGTCACATTAAATCAACGATCTTAGTAAATCTTCTCTAATTCAGCATTTTGAAATGAACTGTTCTTTCAACGGTCCTTCTTATAATATCTTTTCAAATGCAATCTTTTTTAATCTTATGAAATGTTCTTGAAATGTTCGTTCTGTTTGAGTCAAATCAAATCAGATTTTCGATCTATTTTTCTTAAATGTTCTTAAATGACGTCAAACCTTCATAAACTTCTTCTATTAGTCAAATTAAATGGTACCTTTTCAAATGCAACCCGTTTTCAATCTTGTTCTTTAAATGTCCGTTCTGTTTGAGTCAAATCAAATCGCAGATTTTTTTCTAATCTATTTATCTAGTTATCAAACTGAGTCACATCAAGTGATCTTTTAATCTTCTCAAATGCTCAACATATATTCCTTCTCTTCTATTCCTGAGTAAAATCAAGTTCTCGAATATATTCTTTATAACAGTTCTTAAAATTGAGTCACATTAAATCAATGATCTTAGTAAATCTTCTCCAATTCAGCATTTTCTTCTCTTATTTTTTTACTTTTTTAATCTTCTCATGAACTGTTCTTTCAACGGTCCTCCTCTTCTCTTGTCGTCGTGACTCATTGCACTCATTGCACTAACAGTGGAAACAACAGCAGTTAGTTTATTGACCCCTTGTCCACCGGCTCATGTTTACTTTACTGTATGGCCGTGTTTGAAGCTGATTTCAAAGAGGAGACAAAAGCAAAAGGACAGCAACTACTACAACCCGTCCACAACTAGGACAGCTGACACAACTCGGTAGATCTTCGGCTGGGCTAACATCTCACATATGGTGGCATTCGTCTAAACAGGCCACGCAAACACTAGCGATGATTTAGCTGTTTTGATGCATCATTTACGACAAGATATCTTGGCCGTTCTTTTGCTTTCAGAAGACATAGCTGCAATTTAATTCCAGATCAACAAAGAAACACAGGCTAAGACTACAGCCAATAAACACACACGAATGAAACAACATCCACTTCATCTCTGACCTCTCAATTATCCTCATCAGTAATCCTGACTGGATGTTTTGAACGGAAGAATATTTACAAGACGGACTGCACACTTCAAAACCTTCACCGAATTAACACGTTCCGCTCAATTTCACGTGTAAATTAGAGCCGTGATTGTAGCATGCGGTGGGACGAGAACCAATGCTTCACATGGACGGGTCAGTGACAGATAATGCTCTCAAAGTGGAAGAGACGTTTAAACTGAAAACAATTATCTGAAGAATTCACTTCACTGGTCTTAGCCGTGAAGTTCTCGGATTAAGTCTGTTTATCATTATGCAAAATTACTCAAATTCGACTTAAATTGGTTCATTTATTGTTCAGTTTGTTCAGTAAATTACTGTTTTGGCAGTAAAAGGTAATGGATCTACTTAAAACGCACGCTATGGCATGAGACGATCTATCTTGAAACAATCAGAGTAGCTGGATGTTTAAGAGAATGAAACGTAAAACCCTTTTAAGACTTTTTAAATGCAAAATTAAAGAGTAAAAAAATATTTTTTTATTTAAAAAAATAAAATGCAATAAAAATCCAGTTTAAATAATCAAAGTGTGTTTTTTTCCACAAAATACCCCAAAATGTAACATGGTAAATAGTTTCCACACTGTAAAAAAATTTTTGGGTTTAACTTAGCAAGTTACCTTGTTGCCTTAAAATTTTGAGTTCGTTGTAATAAAATTTTTGAGTTAATACAATGAAGAAGAATGGTTTAATAAACAGAAACTCAAAATAGTGTGTTATCTTCACCACATTAGTTATCGAAGTTGATTTGACAAAAGATAAAAAGTTGTGATAACAAATCATGAAAATATATTTTTTTACAGTGCACCAAAAAATCATAGTTACTGTAGTATATTCCTTGTTTAAAATGTACAAGCATAATTGATGAATATTAGACTTCAGCTGTCTTTACACTGCAGCATTTACACCGTAATAATAGTCGTTTAAACACTTATTAAATGTAGTGGTACACTACTGTTCAAAAGTTTGGGGTCAATACAATTTTTATAGAAGACATTTAAGGGCCAATGGCATGAGAAATCAAATCTGCCTTGATCTTTTGACATAAGAGGTCTTTGTACCATTAAACGTTTTTTTTTTATAGCTTAAAACATCTTCATAATTATAAACTGTATACAATGTATCACTGTTTTTAACATTGATAATAATCGGAAATGTTTCTTGAGCAGCAAATCATCATATTAGAATGATTTCAAAAGGATCATGTGACTCTGAAGACTGGAGTAATGATGCTGAAAATTCAGCTTTGATCACAGGAATAAATTACAGTTAAAAAAATATAACAATAAAAAAAAAAAGTCAATAGTCAACCAAAGAAAAACAGTGTTTTTATTGCATTTTTTATCAAATAAATGCAGCCTTGGACTTAAAATAAATAAATATATATATATATATATATATTTAGAGATCCCAAACTTTGAACAGTAGTGCAAATCAGTTCTTACGTCAGATTTTTACGGAAAGATTTAAGAAAAAAGCGTGCACTTACTGACAAAAGGAAAAGTCATGAGATGCTGCATCTTTTGCCACCATTTTTCTCTACACGTGACCAGCATGACTTAAGACTTCAGGATCTTTTCGATTTTTTAGATTTAAGCCATATTATTTATTTTTCTGGACCCTTCACATAAGAACACTCACGTACCATATTCAAGCATTTCTCTCCATACAATTCTCTCTTAGTCCTAATGGCTTCTCGGCTGGCGGTGGGATTTCTAATGGAGTTGGATACAGAAGGCACGTTATCTGTGTTTTTAGAGAAAGAGTAAGTCAAGCTGTGGCCCATGGGAAAAGTGCTGTATGGAGACTTTCTAAAGACACATCAACAAATCCCAGCCACTATCAACCCTATCAGGATACAGTCAAACACAGAGCTGATCTCCCACAACCTGTGTGTGGCTGTATACAGCGAGATGAAGAATAGCCAGTGCTAAAAGTGTGGCAACAGAAATATTACAAGGAACTCCTGACGACCAGCTATACGTCGGTGAGTTTTATTACAGCGTTGTGACTCGGGGATCCAAATAATGCGGAAATGTCCTTGAGCTGAGTGAACTAGAGTCAGCTTTCATCATGAGAGAAGGTCCTCTAGCAGAACAGAGACCAGATGTGTGCGCCATTTTCATTAGCATTCTGGAGATAACGCAGAGAAAGAGCTGCTTCACTGAACCCAAACCCAGGAGACAAGGTGCCCATTCTGCAGCCCAGAATACACAATTAAGCACATCATTGAGTTCCTGTCAGTCACCTGAGGAAACGCTACACTGGCCGTCAGGAAACACAAAGCCTCATCCGGCTCTACTCACCACAACCCCAATGCCGTTTCATAGGTACCTGTGCTGATGAACTTCTGAGTCTGCTTTCCACACTCATCAATCTTGTAAATCTCTTCCATTCATTGTAACGACATATTCTGCCGATTTGTCACCAAGATAATGTTATCTAGCTGCCTAGATACAGAGCAAAACTGCAAAGATGACTGTAGTTTTGAAAGCATCAGTAAAAATGTGTTGAAACCTACAAAAAAACGTCATCCCTGTTACAGCAAAAGTGCTTGATATTTATAGTTACATTATAGCTGTATTATTTCCAGCTTGTTTTTATTTGTAATAAATAACAGTGAACAAAAAACAAAACATAAATACAGGTGAAACTCGAAAAATTTGAATATTGTGGCGTGAAAAAGTAATTTTTTTCAGTAATTAGACTCATGCTTTCAACTCAGACTCATTACATGCAAAGTGAGATATTTCAAGCCTTTATTTGATATAATTTAGATTATTATGGCTTACAGCTTATGAAAAGGTTTTCATAAGCTGTAAGCCATAATCATCAAAATTATAACAAATAAAGGCTTGCAATATCTCACTTTGCATGTAATGAGTCTATATAATATATTAGTTTCACCTTTTAAGTTGAATTACTGAAATAAATGAACTGTTGCACGATATTATAATTTTTCGAGTTTCACCTGTATGTTTTAGTGTTTTTTATGTTAAAAGATTAAAAATATGTAGCTAAAAAAAAAAAAAAATGCTCAGTCTTTTTAGGTGGGGCGAGTAAAAAAAAAAAAAAAAAAAAAAACTGGGCCAGCAATAAAACAAAGTCTTGTTTTTTTATATTTACACTTATATTTAATATTCGTGTACAGAGCACACACTGTGCTGCCCCCTACTGGTACAAGTATTGCAGGTCTACATCTAATAATCATCTTTTAAAATATGCATGACAGATTTTTTATCAGAAGACTCTTTTTTGTTGCATTTTCTGAGCTATTTTAAAGAAAAAACTGTGGAATAGACTTAAACATGTCATAAATGGAACTGAGAATACGGATGCAAATGAACCAAATTAGTCACAATATTTGATAAATACATTTAGTAATAAAAAAGTTTTGTTTGTGAGCTTGTTGGTCATGTACTGTATGAGTGGTCAAGTTTTTGCATGTCTTACAAGTTTGTCCTGGTACACCATGTGACGCAGCCATTTGAAGTCCATGGGTTTGAAGGCCGAGAAGACGAATAGCGAGCTCTTCTCGTAGCGCTCTGGTTTCTGGATGGCTCCTTCAGGGTAGGTGATGCGCATGGTGGTCTTCGAGCCCACGTCCTTCTCGAACCCGGCGACTGGAGCCTCGTTCAGTCTGAACCATGAGGACAGAGATCAACGTGAAATCCAAATTTGTGATCCATCAGGGAACATTATTAAATGTTAAAGATTAGTTCACTTTCAAAAAATTATTTCCTGATAATTTACTCACCCCGATGTCATCTAAGATATCCATGTCTTTCTTTCTTCAGTTGAAAAGAAATTTAGGTTTTTGAGGAAAACATTCCAGGATTTTTCTCCATTTAATGGACTTTAATGGCAATCATCTATCCCAATGTTCAAAGAAGGTTCAAATGTCCGTCTCAACGCAGCTTCAAAGTCTCGACACGATCCCAGTCGAGAAATAAGGGTCTTCTAGCGAAACAATCGGTCATTTTCACAAAAAAATAAAATATACTTTTTAACCACAAATGAGATGCGCCACGCATTGCGTCATCATGTTGGAAAGGTCATGGGTCACGTCATCTATCCAAGTTATTTGTCTGTGTACTCCGGTTCAAAAAGGTTGGGAAGGACGAAAAACTCCATCTCATTTTCTCCTCCAACTTCAAAATCGTCCGACATCTTTGTTTTAATTTATTATTATATATATATATTTTTTTTACCTTTCCAACATGATGACGTTATACGTGGCGCATCTCAGAGATGGTGAAAGACGGGCATTTCTGGTTAAAAAGTATATATATATACAATTTTTTTTTTAGAAAATGGCCGATCGTTTCGCTGGATAAGACCCTTATATCTCGACTGGGATCGTGTCGAGACTTTGAAGCTGCATTGAGACGGACATTTGAACCTTTTTTGAACATTGGAATATTTGGTTGCCATTGAAGTCCATTCTGTGTAGAAAAATCCAGGAATGTTTTCCTCAAAAACCTAAATTTATTTTCATTTCATTTATATAGCAGGAATAAACACAACAGAAGTTGACCACTGTGCTTTACAAAACAAAAGTCCAGGAAACATGAGAGGAAGAGCAAAATACCATTACCATTGAGACAATGTAATAAAACCATAGTTGAAATTTAGAGAAATGCCCGGTCAAAAAGATACAGCTTTAGTTTACATTTAAACTCATATAGAGGACAGCGATCTCAGGGATACGGGAGGCTATTCCACAGCCTAGGACCGACAACTGCAAACGCACGATCCCCTCTCGACTTTAATCGTGAATGTGGCTGGGACAGATTATAACTGCTAGTGGACCGTAGACACCTACCGGCACATTCACAGTTCAAAGTTCAGATAAGTAAGAGGGTGCAAGGCCATTTAAGGTTTTAAAAACAAACAGCAATATTTTTAAATCGACTCTATAACGCACCGGCCACCAGTTAAGAGACAATAAAATAGGAGTAATATGTTCATGTTTGCGAACCCCAGTTAGGAATCTGGCAGCAGCGTTTTGGACCATTTGAAGCCTTGTAATGGAAAACTGGGATATTCCTGCATATAAAGAATTACAGTAATCCAGGCGGGATAGAACGAAAGCATGTATAACTCGTCCGGAATGCAGAATCCCTGACCACATTCAAAAGACAACTGAAAACTCATCTCTTCCGTGAGCACTTGACATAAAAACAAAACAAAAAAAAAACACCTCTCCTTTACCCTCCCTTGTTTTGGCTTATGCTACTCTGAGCAATTCCAGAACTTTGTATTTTGAGCACTTCTTGCGTTATTTTTGCTTCTTCACGATGACTCGCTTGTTGTAGTCCTCAGTTGTAAGTCGCTTTGGATAAAGGCGTCTGCTAAATGACTAAATGTAAATGTAAATAACTCTTTCAAGCTCTTTCGGTGATAGGAAAGACTTTACTCTAGAGAACAGCTTCAAGTGAAAAAAACTTGATTGAACTACTGTGTTTATTTTTTCGACTGAAGAAAGAAAGACATGATGGACATCTTGGATGACATCGGGGTGAGTAAATTATCAGCAATTTTGAAAGTGAACTAATCCTTTAATGCTTATTTTCATAATTATACATCAAACCTTCTGAAACAACAACAACTGATTTCTGTTAATATGCCAAATATCAAGTAGTGAAAGGAAAAAATAATGACATTTACATTAGATTTTAATTAACTAACTTACCGTACAATAACATCATATTGATCGATTTTGGAGCCCAAGGACTTATTGAACAGAATGCCTCCATTCCCAATAATAATACACTTCTTACAACTAAGACTGCAGGAGAAAAACACACAACATGATTATAGCAACTGATCAACGCTACAGCATTACAAGTTGAAAGCATGAAAACAGAAAGTTTTAATATATAAGATATTCTTTATCATGTAATACACAAATGACGTGTTTGGTGGATAGTTCATGTAATAGAAGAAAAGGAAGTGAATGCTGTTGTGTTTATGTGGACGTTAATCACCTGTCTAGTTCTGAACCCAGCGAATAGCTATTTGTAGCTGATAAAATATGATCGATGATCTTTTCTGTGGACAGAGATAACAGATATTTACTCATTTAGATAGAAAGACTATAGAAAATGCATCAAGAGCTGTGCCAAATACACAGAAATAACACTGGTGAACGGGATCCTATGATGATTTACCAGCAGCCATTTGCTTTCACACAACTGAACTCAGTTGACTAAAGATGAAAATAAAATATCTAAGTGAAACCCAAATAGCAGAAGATCATAGAAAACAGTGCTAAATTACAACAAAAGCCGGCTTTGAAGCACTGTGTTACCGTAATAGCAGATGTGTGTGTGGCTGATGCAGACAAATGGCTCAAATAAAATGAGCAGTCTTTAGGCTTGGTCTTTGCTGAGACACTTATTATTATTATTTTGTACAAACATAGTTGCCAGTATTGCTAATGGTCAGCCTGACTGTCTGAAGCTCTTCTCAAAATGTAGCCTAAAAAAAACAATAAGTCAAGTCTTTAAAAAAAAAAAAAAAAAAAAAATGTTGTACTGTGAATGCATACATTTAGCTTAGGCCTATATAATTTGTTGCACTGAAATTACCAGCCAAAACCGCAACTTTTGTTCTCGCCCGAAATGCTTTTGGAGAACTGAAATCAGAGGTTTAATTAGAGCTTCTCCGATGGCACGCTTTGACTGAATTATATGGATAAACCACAAAAATGTCAAGTTCTTGTTTTTGATTGATAATGATATGGATTCTTAAGATCAATATTTTCGGTTGATGAATGAACAAAACTTCGCTTTCTTCTTTTTAATGTGAAAACAAAGTCTTAAAGGTATAGCGGAGGATTTTCTTCTTCCGGGTGGGTAGTGTATACTATTGGTCCACCTAAGTGTCAATCATTCTGGTGATATGTTTACGTAAGGCCGTTCACACGCTGGCGTGCGCTAAAAGCACATGTTGGGCTTCCCACTGATGCCGCAGTCGCGAAGATTCTACTAGACAGGTAAAGTTTGACATGCTATTTGGAGAAATCCATTTAAAATCACTGCTAGTAGGCGTTCCCTCTCGGTCGGGAGCAAATAGAAATTGGAGAGGGCGGGTCTTTTCTAAAAGTAGGAAAGATCCTCCGCAATACCTTTAAGTTTCAAATTCGGTCAATTTTACTATGCAACTCAAACAATAGGCTAAATGTAGCTTTGGTGCTCTTCTCAAGCGACACAGCGTCTCAAGCGTATACCGGTCATCTCATCTCCTCTATTACAGAACTAATTAAAGATCAATGAAAAGAGGATATGTTAAAAGATACATTACAACTTACCGAAATGTATCATGTCTCATGTAACTGCTCAAGTGTTTCAACAAGATGTTAATAAAACGGCTTGAGAACAATATGGTCACGTAATGTTACATTTACCAAAGAAAGGCCATTCAATGACTACAAACTGGAGCGTCAGCTAGGAAATAATTTAACCATAGAAAAGAGCATTTTGCTAAATATATGCAGCACTGTACATATTCATTATATTTTCGACTTAACCTGTTAGATTTAAGTTCCTTATTTAATTTGAATAAGTCATGAAAACAAGTTATTACAGCCATCGTTTAAATGTTTATATTAGCCAACAAATTGGAGTAGAAACACAATTATATTAAAATGTTTATATAAAGTAGACTACATTTCAAAAGTTTGTGTAACTTTTGATTGTTGAATTTTTAAATAAAGTTTACAGGTGAAACTCAAAAAATTTGAATATCGTGATTTATTTCAGTAATTCAACTTAATATATTATATAGACTCATTACATGCAAAGTGAGATATTTCAAGCCTTTATATGTTCTCCGACGCAGAGTGTAAACCATAGATATACATAATGAAGGCTAGATGTCTTACGGCGGAGTCTCTAACGTCATCACCGGCGGCCATCTTGTCACAGGCAAGCTTTCTGTGGTTCCTGATGTAAGGCGAGTGATCTGTACGAACACAAATCCTCTTATCTCGCTGAAATCTTGACGGATTTACAAACGGTTTGGTTTCTTACAAACGTTATTAACGTGGCTATAATTATGGATGCTTGAACACGTTGAAATATATAACATTATAATTATTCATAAGTACGCAGTGTCATAACTCTGACGTTTATAACAAACCAACCCGCTTGAAAATCGGTAGAAAATTTTGCAAGTTATGGTTATTTAAAAAGTACCTGCACCATTAAAACACAATGTTACAAGTGAGCGAACTGACTGTGACAAGATGGCCGCCAGGTGCGGACGTCGACCTCCATTGGCCAGCAGCGCGGACAAGACATCTAGCCTTTATTATGTATATCTATGGTGTAAACGTCAGCGCCCGAATTCACTCACTTCATTTCGTTCACTCTTTGGAGATATAGTGCACTCAAATGCCATACACTATATACAGGGATTAGTGACTGAGTGAACGAGTGAGCGGTTTCGGACACAGCTCTCAACCGTCCCTTCTTCCTGAGAACCTCTTGCATACTATGTTTGTGTAGTATTATTTAAAACAATATCTATTCATACATGCCATTTAGGGTTGAAGATCTATATGACAATGTCGGATTACATTAAAAGGGACATTTCTATATCAGCACAGTCTCACACTCACATGAACAATGCTGTAGCCTCCTGGGAAAGATCCTACATCACACACTCAAGAATGAGGGAAAAACCCTGAGTTTAAAAAGCCATTTATCTTCTGCACAATCCATTGTGCTATTTTTAGTCAAACCGAAAGGCTTTCCACTGGGAAACAAGCTCTTTGTGCGAAAGATAATAGAAGAGGATTTGATTGTCAAATCCACAACAACAAAAGCACTGATCCGCGTCATTTTTAGATCATTTTATTAGGCTGCCTAGATCACTTGGAAAAGTAATAGCACACCTTTCCTTAAAAAGCCATGCTATTGAACATATCATTCATGTCTGCAGCTCAACAAGTTTAAGGAGTCTGTTGAAAAAGCATGAGCAGTATTTTAAGTGGATTCATCACACACACACACACACACACACACACACACACACACACACACACACACACACACACACACACACACACACACACACACACACACACACACACACACACACACACACACACACACACACACACACACACACACACACACACACACACACACACACACACACACACACACACCTTGAGAAACGTCAGCAGAACGGATGCAGAGACGCTGACAGTTTTGTTCTTAACATCACACACCATCTGCCAAAGCAGCCAAACTCCTCAGTTAACGAGCTCATTTGTGATTTAATCAGGCTGGAAGGTAATTACACACAAACCCTCAAGGCCAGCGATGAATGAAGGCCAGCGGAGAGGTTTCTGTAAGGAGACGTGATTGAATAGATGCCACGAGAAAATGGCTTCCACCTTAAACCTGCAGGAGCCTCTGGTGACGAGTTCAGTGGACATTAGTTTAACGTCGACCTAATATTTATTTTTTCTCATTTGTAAGTCATGTGCAAATGTTAATCTACATGAAAATACAGACATTTGTTTGTAAAGCTATATGAATTAATCTTGACTGAACATAAACTACCAGTCAAAAGTGGGAATAATTAAGACGTTTTAATGCTTTTGAAAGAAGTCTCTTATCCTCACCAAGGCTGCATATATATTTGTTTAGAAATAATATTGTGAAATATTATTACAACTGTTTTCTATTTGATTTTGAATTTATTTGAAAATGTAATTTATTCCTTTAACATTGATAAAAATAACTATAATTAATAACGAGCAAAAGTGAGTATTAGATTTCTGAAGGATCATGTGAGTAATGATGCTGAAGGGTGTAATAAACCATAATATAATAAACGGCTTCAAGTTCAGAACGACGATGAACAGCAGGAGTGTAAAAGACATCCCGATAAATCAAGGATCATTGTCATAACCCTTATCATAAAAACTGATTTTAAACAAAGAAAGAAATACCTTGTGTTCTTACTCCAAAAGGAGGCGGGTAAATGCTGATCTTTGATAGCCGCTTAAAATTCGGATCAAGGAACATGGGAGCTGGTTTTAAAAACCTAGAAGAACAAAAAATAAGAGACAAAGAGAGAGAAGTTAAAACAAGCACGAGTCTCACACGAATCACTCCACAGCCCACATGAGAGAAGGGCTGCGATACCGATAACCGAAAGGATATTTGATAGGATTATGCGGCTCGCATAACCCATAATCCACTGTGTTTATCAGTTCGTAAGAGATGAGCCCTGGAATGTCTGAAGAAGTCCAGCCTAAACTTGACCTTTTCTCAAAACAAGCAGAGACTTATAAGGAGCTGAGCTCGCCAAGATACTCATCATCATCTACAGACGCTAGACTACAGTCAAGATACACTTCTGAAAAAGACGTTAACTACACAATATACAGGTTATTTAAGCAAAATTACAGTTCCCAAATATATACAAAAAGGAATATATGAAAAACTGCATCATGAGACCAACAGACAATTCAGGTGAGACTTCAAAGTTTATTTATTTCAGTAATTCAACTTAAAGGGGCTATGTGGAGTTTACAGCGGCATCTAGCGGTGATGTTTCAGATTGCAACTAATACGTTTACAAGCGAGTGCGAGTACACTTTTTTGTTTGTTTTTTATTATTATGTTTGTGTTGAAGTCTGTGTTGTGCTGGTGGTTTCTTAGTATTAGCAGACTCCCATGTCATAAAGTTGCAGTGTCGTCGCTGTTGAGTGCAAAGTCAGTAGACGAGGCGAGAGGCTCGGGAGCGAGTGACGTCTTGTGGTGCCATCTCAACGAGGCACGAAATCTCTCTCTCGGACCTTTACCATGACTGTTCCCTGCTGGTGGAATGATCTGCCTAACTCAGCCAGAGCTGCTGAGTCTGTAGCCATCTTTAAGAAACTGCTGAAGACGTATCTTTTTCGGCAGCACTTGATCCAGTACTACTAACACTTTCTTATCTATTCTAAAAAAATACAAAATAAAAATTGCGTTGGATTGTACTGTGAAGGGTCATAGCACTTACATACTGTTGTCCTACTGCTAGTTTAATTGCTTCTATGGTTTCTCATTTGTTCTGCTAAATAAATAAATGTAATGTAAATGTAAATGTCAGTCACGGCACTGGATTTTGTGGCAAATCCGACCCGGAGACTTCACATAGAAATACTTGCTTTCAGAGGTAATAGCAAAACCCGCCAAGTGGATCATTTTATTGTGAGATTACAACCCCTTCGCACACAGGCAATAACAAATGGATTAATTTTAGTAGAAAAACTACACATAGCACCTTTAAAAGGTGAAAATAATATATTATATAGACTCATTACATGCAAAGTGAGATATTTCAAGCCTTTATTGGTTATAATGTTGATGATTATGGCTCACAGCTTATGAAAACCCCAAATTCAAAATTAGAATATTGTGAAAAGGTTTTCATAAGCTGTAAACCATAATCATCAAAATTATAATAAATAAAGGCTTGAAATATTTCACTTATTTCATGTAATGAGTCCATATAATATATTAGTTTTACTTTTTAAGTTGAATTACTGAAATAAATGAACTTTTGCATGATATTAAATAATATTTTTTGAGTTACACCTATAACAGGTCTTGAGCAATTCTTAACAAAAAGAATTGTCTTTATTGTTCTGTGCTGTGCAGCACCAACACCTAACATGTTATACAAACAATAATTTATACAGCTAAGTTTCCAGACACAAACCCCACCTGGCAAAGCTGTATTTCATGGAGAAACGCCCGGATTTTGGTCAACATCGTCCACCTGATACAACTATCCACGGCCCAAACTACGCTGAACATTTCACTGGCTGACAAAACAACACCTGAACACTTGTGTCACGTCGCTCACAGCTGGCCGACCCCTGGTGTAATGTGCTAATGACACAGGTGGTGCGCTGGACTCCAGTTCCCATGACCACAATACTCTGCGCTTCTTCACATCCCAGCCGCCTAAGTGAAGGTGACACACACTCCCGCTGTTTCTCACCGGCTCGAACTGAGAAAAGCGTACGCTTGTGAGAAAAGTTAGTGAACCCTTGATGAGTAGCAGGATTATTGCATACAAGACGCCTAAACTATTCATGCCATAATAATGCCAATTTTTTAATGGACCATATTTTCACAGAACTAATGTTGAAAATGAAGGTTTCAGCAGATGTTTGACCTGCTCACAACATACAACAAAGCAGACAGAAAGCGTTTCTTCAGGGCTGGACGTTGACATTTTTGTGGAAACATACATTTTATATCAGGATTATTTGATGAATAGAAAGTTAAAAAGAACATCATTTATTTGAAATATAATATTTTGTAACATTATATCTTTACTTTCACTTTTTAACAATTGAATGTGTCCTTGATTAATAAAAGTATTAGGCCTAATTACTTTTTTTTAAACTATCGACCCCAAATGTTACCTGCATACAATACTTGTATTTATATCTATAACATTATTATTTGTTAGAAAGAAATTCTAAGTCAAGTTAAATTAAATGATGCACTTATGTTTGCGATGTTATTTTTATTAAAAAAAAAAAGTTTATAAAATGTTTGTGTTCAGGAAAATTCTGTGAAATTTGTATAAAATGTGATTTAAATCATTTTTTTTGTATAAAATGTATTGTTCATTGATCTCTTTAAATAGATTTTAACTATATAAGGTCTTCGTGTCATTTGGAGCGACCACTCATCATGTGGTGTGAGTGACCAATAAAAGCAATCACTATATTACATTTAAAATTAAATATCTTATTTCTGTGGCTGAAATATAAATATGCTTAAGTGAATGGTATAAAAAAAAAAAAATTATCAGTTTTATGTGATTTACAGGAAAAATAAGTATGTTAACTAGATTTAAGAAGGCAACTGAAATTATAGAACAAAAATATTAGATTATTATTTACAAAAACTCAAAAGAAATGCTAATAATTTGTTTCTAAACACTTTAATTACTATGAACTTGTAAAATAAATGTTAAGCATGTTAAGGAAATTAATACATTTTAAGATTAAATCACGGTCGCACGACATGACATTTTTTAAGGCTACGGCCAATTCATCTAGATGAAAAAACACTAAAATCACTTGAATTAAATTTTTATATGAATTTGTGTGTAGGCTACACAACATCCTTAATGTTTGAGCAATTGCAACAGGCATTCTTTTTTTTTTCGTATTTTAAAATTGGCCAGTCGAAAATCCTTATACGTCATTGACCCGTATATATAAACTTTAATAAACTGATTATTGTGCCGATACTAGTCAAATGTTGAATAATGTGTTAAATAACGTTCAGGAGTCTTTCCCTCCAGTGACTCAATAATAAAAAATAATAACTTGCAGGACTTTTATTAATAAACAAGCTTGAGATTCACATAGACTCATATTTTGAAATGTCTATGCTTTACTATTAAGAAGCTGCTCATTCAAAAAGATGATGGAGATACTCTTACAACCAAGTACAACCAAAATGTTGCAAAATTGTCCAACATTTTACATTATAAACACCATAGAGTAATAATTTTATTACTTTATGCGTTTTCATGACCTGAACCAGGAACCAGAAAACAAATAATGTCAATTCAGACTCAGCAGAACCAGCAGAAGACATTTCCTTTCTGGTTCTGACACTTAGTTCTTATGCTCTCAAATCCAACCTCAAAGGAGTGAAGAGTCCTGATGATCCATAACCTGTGGTTTATATTAATCTCAGCGGTTCTTGCGGCACAACGAAAGCTTTGCGTGTGAGTCGTGTGCATCAGAAGCGCAGCTCTCTCACGCACTGGGAGCCCAGAGGAGCACAACACTCCCAAAAAAAGATCCTGATGCTAGTGATGCGCTCCGTGGAGTGAAATATGCCTTAAATCAACACATAAAGAGCATTCACTGTGGGGAATCTTCTCAAACACTCAATTATTTAAAAGGGAAATAAATATTTCATTTATGCCACTCTGAGCTCCTCTCAAGAGCATTGCATGGCAAAACATCCTCGCTGTGTAATGGGTTTAAAACAAACTACACAACACGAATGCAGTAATGCTTATAAAAAGAAAGGACAAGTCTTACACACACACACACACACACACAAAAACTGTGATAAGCGTCTATATTTGTTCTCACTCCTGAAAAACATGCAAAGCTGGTTAAAACCAGTTATGACTATTGCATCGCTGGTTAGTTACCAGTATAAGAAATAGTTTGGCCTCTTTCAAGATGATTTCATGGTTTATCTGCAACAATAACCAGTGACTGACCAGCATTGCCGGTGCAAAAACCAATAAAGAAATCTTGCAATTTCTCAGAAAGGTCAACATGAAATCAAATGGACTCTTTCCAGAACTTAATGTCAAAACTATTTTATCATTAGCAGAAGAACGAGGTGCGTGTCTGCATGCGCATTTAATATAATATCTGATATTGTGAACTTTCTGTATTTCACAATGTATGGTGAGATCAGCTTACTTTGGATAGATTAATGTCATCTTGGCCTCTGTATAACCCGGTTTACACTCTCCTTTACTGAGGTTACCATATTTATACTGCAGCTCCAGGGGCCTGTGAACCAACGACAGAAGAACAACTTGAATGCAAAGGACAAGATAAGAGGATAACACAGAAAATCCTTGAACCTTTAGGATCAGGCATATGGTGGCCCCAAAAATATTTGGACCCCTCTGTCACTCTTAAAATGTGAATGTCATTGCATAATCAGATGTCACAGGAAGTGGCAATGTTGCACAAGACCAACCGGTCTTGTAGTGGATGTATGAGGTCAGGTGTTCAGAAGTTCACAGAGGTGTTTTTGCACAGTGACCATCACATTTACTATGAACACGTTCCTCTAACGGTTCACAACCAGTGTCACAATACTATGCGTGTTCATTTTCAACACTACATTCAATGCTTTGCTACTTTAAATCAAACTTCCTTTTGTGAATTGAGATTGTGCCGTCTTTAAATCACAAAAAATGCATGACTTAAGTGTCCAAATATTTTTGTGGCCATCAAAATAACCAAAATGACAGGAGGGTTGTATTTCCCAACTAGTACTATTCAAAAGTTTAGGGCGTCACGATAAAAAAAAAAAATGTTTTAATTCAGCATGGGTGTATTACATTGATCAAAAGTGACAGTAAATATTTTCTATTCATTAAGGATCCTGATCACGGTTTCCACAAAAAATATGAAGCAGCATAACGTTTAAATCAGCATATTATAATGATTTCTGAAGGATCATGTGACACTGAATACTGGAGGAATGATGCTGAAAAATGAAAACGTTATTTTAAATTTGAATACTACTATACAATATTAATGTTTTTACTGTATTTTTGATCAAATAAATGCTGATTTTATTTTCAAAAACATTAAAAATCTTACCGACCCCAAACTTTTGAACAGTAGTGTAAACAACTTAACTGGTTCTAGTTATCACAACCACATCATTTTGTGAAATCTAAAACATGCACAATACAGATTTAACTCGATAGATGGTTGCAAGTTAATTGAACATAACATTTAATTCCTAGAAAAATCAGGGGAATTAATAAAAAAAAAATTTATTAGTAGATAATTAATTTTCCTGGGAATGAATCAACTTCTTATTGGTCATATTAACATCCATAAAACGAAACTAGATGAATCTTACTATATGCTTTGTGGTCTGGAGAGAAGGGAAAGCAGATGTGGAGATGTACAGCGATAAAGGCTGTGCGACCACATGACAACCTGTTTGAGGAGTAGTTTATTTTATATAAGCGCCAGTATAAACCCACTAATTCACAGGCCGGCAAATGGAAACTTTCTAGTAAGTTTACATCAATACTGAGAGTGCTGGACACATAAAGATGACCTGTTGACAGTGCCATTTATACAGGTGGGCGTTAATGGTAATAAGAGAGGTCGAGCCATGTTTTATTTCGGGTAAACGGACCTCCCATATAGATACAATCAGGACTGTTAAATCAGAAAGGCTGGATGAGAGCCAAGACATCATTCTTTAAAAATGCTTTAGGGCGCCATTCATTATCCGTCCAAAGTAAAGCTCAAATAAACAACAGGCCAAGTTATTAAGAGAGACAAATTGCTGGACAGTACAGGCCAAAGTGAACTCAAACATACATGCATACTTTAAAGATCTGTTACAAAACCTAGTGAGCAGCCTTGCCCTACATAGGCAACACCCTAATAATATTATTATAATAGACAACAATTCAGTGTGTCATACAAATAGCGCATCTTCATGAGTGCAACTGTATGTTAAAACACATAGGCTTGTATTACTTTGTAACCTGAACTCCATGATTATATGAAACATGTAAGCATCATATGTTATAGCATTATTTATGCACATGTGGTAACTAGTGAAACACTTTCAAAACTAAAGTTTAATAATCAATTAATTAATCAAATGTATTTAATAAATCAACAATGGAGTAAAAACTAAACGAGTTGTAAATAAAGTTTTAAATTGCATGAACAATTATGTTTCTACTCCAATTCGTTTTTGAAATATAAACATTTGAACTGTGACTGTTATCATAAAAAGATGCATAAAAATAAACATTTTGGGTGAAATAGTCCATTTAAATTAGACTAAATTTTTTTTTTTTGCCATTTAATGACTTATGTAAAACACAATAGAATAAAAACATCAATTAATTAACCAAATGTATTTAATAAATCAACACTCGAGTAAAAACTAAAGATTTAAATTGCATGAACAATTATGTTTCTACTCCAATTTATTGTTGAAATATAAACATTTGAACTGTGGCTGTGATTTTAAAAAAAGCATAACATTTAAATTAGACTAAAAAATGGTTTGCATCGCTTTTTGCCATTTAATGACTTGTATGTAAAACCAATGGATTTTCATTTTGAGCAGACTTTCTGGGATTTCCTTAGCAAAATATGTGATGCTATTTTAAATAGTGGCATCATTTGACTAACAACTTTTCTCGTTAGGAGTGTGTGTAGAAATGCTGCCTATGTAGAAAGCTCATTCGGTTTTGGCACAGAACCTTACGCTCATGGAGAACACACACACACACTTAATGTGTTACTTACAGTTTTCTGTCGAGCTTGGTAACGAATCCCTGCTTGTCGTACTCTAAAGAAAGAAATACAATAAATCAGTTTATAACCTGCCAAGAGAAAAGAGAAAAGGTATATATATATATATATATATATATATATATATATATATATATATATAGAGAGAGAGAGAGAGAGAGAGAGAGAGAGAGAGAGAGAGAGAGAGAGAGATAGTGAGAGATAGAGAGAGAGAGAGATAGAGATAGAGAGAGATAGAGAGAGAGAGATGCAGTGTGTTAATGCCAGTGTGCCAATAGGAAGGGATGGAAATATTTTGGCAGAAGTTAAAATCTGTTGTTAAGGAAAGGGAGAGATTACTCTTGTAGTTAAACAGACAGAAACGTGAGAGGCTGCTTAACTCTGCATAGATCAACATAGGCGGTACGTTTTTGACAGTTAGTAGCACAAAAAACAATATTAACACAAAATTGTACATGTATCTTCAGCTAAACTGCATTGGCGATCTGCATTTACTCTGAATAGCTAGGAAGCGTAAATGCAAACACAGCAGAGCACATTTTTTTGCACAATGCAAGTACGCATATCATTTTAGCCTTAGTAGAGCAATAGTTTTAAAAGAATCTTGATTAGATAGCTGGTTAAAGTCAATGTGTTATAGAAATTGGACTTGTAATTTCTTAGTAAAAAATGACTGGCGAGCGATGAATGAAGGAAAGTCACATAAAAACTGAATTAAGCAACTACACCAGGAATGTGCACTTGCAACGCATGTACTTGCATTATGTATGTTTCTGGCCAAACACTTTATAGACTTTAAACGGGACCTAATATGCAAAATTCACTTTTACATGGTGTTTGAACGAATGCATGTCGCCACTCGCCAGTGTGTGTTCACCACCACCCTACAAGAGTAAAAATCCCCCCACTCCTTCTGTTATATTGACTATAAATCATACATAGTTTCTGAAAATGAGACGTTTGTGGTTTCTATACAGTGTGACGTCACAATATAACAGACCCCGCCATGACTGGTGACCGAAACACGATAATGTCACTATGTGACAATGTTATGTTGGCTGTGTCAATGAACACATGATTCAATTTTCAGTTCCACTGCGCTACTTTTCCATTGCTTTTATGTGATCGCACTAGACGGATGCGTTTGGCCGTCGCACTCGTGTCTCGCGCAGGAAACGGCGTTCTAGAAACGCAGCGCTCAAGTGAAAAGAAGCTTAACTTTTAAAAAACGCATCTTGACACCTTGCGTTTTACATTGCCCACATCTTATGTTATTAAACGCAAAGACACGCTTTGTGTGTGAATTGTACAAGGTCCGTGGTGCACGTTTACATAGAAAATAATGGAAAAATTACAACAAAGTGTCAAATTGTATGTATTTTCAGGTGTATGATTTTGTTGTTGTTTTTTTTCGGCACACTGTGGTTTTTGAAAGTGCTCTAGAAATAAAGCAGCGAAGTGGAATGCAAAAACGCGTTCTGTGGAAACGGCTCCGTACGGTTTCTCCCGTTTCATCACCAGATGCAAAGGCACCGCCCTCTTCTGGAAAGGGGGGCGGGGAGCAGCGGCAGCTCATTTGCATTTAAAGGGATAGTTCACCCAAAAATAAAAAGTCTGTCATGTAATCAGCCAACAGTGGTGGGGCACCATTGACTTCCAAAGTATTTTTTATTCTTCTAAGGAAGTCACTGGGGAACAGAAACTTACTCATATTCTTCAAAATAACTTTTTTTTGTGTTCAGCAGAGAAAAAGAAATTCGTACAGCTTTGGAACGACATGTACTTATGACACTTCTTTAGATGTTCTTTAAAAAGTGTGATATGACAAATCAGGTGTGTAAACATTTTTCTTAGTAATTTTAGTAATGTGTTTTGGGTATTGTGTGCATAAGACTGATATGACACCTTCATGTCATGAATATGAAGGATGTTTAATACACGTTTATGATAACTTCCATTAAGTGTCATTCGCTCAATTATGACATTTATAAATCAAATATGACATTGACTAAGATGTCTTTGTTATGACAACTTGACATAAACCAACACATCATAACCTGTCAGTGTCTTTGTCATGACAACTTGACATTACCAAGACAACCTGTCATAAATATGTCTGAAAATGATTAATGATCAAACTCAAAAACCCACTTAGCTTTATGGTTAACATTACATTAAACTGTCATGTGATTGGTTTTGACATAGGCTGTCATGAGGTCATCATAACTGTGTCAGGAATATTTTTGGACCTCAACTACAGTGGTACAAATTTAATTTGTCATTAAAATGTCATTAAGTGGTTTCTTAAGTTATAATTAATCTGCTATGTCATGTTTATGACATATTTATGACAATTTATGTTGTCTTGGTAATGTCAAGTAGTCATGACAAAGACACTGACAGGTTATGATGTATTGGTTTATGTCAAGTTGTCATAACAAAGACATCTTAGTCAATGTCATATTTGCATTAAAAATGTCATAATTGAGCGAATGACACTTAATGGCAGTTGTCATAAACATGCATAAAACCTCCTTGATATTCATGATGTTTTATGTCAGTCTTATGCACACCCCTTCAAGTAAAGTGTTCCCGAAAATATCTATAAATTAGCAATGTTGCTATAATCCGGCTTGTTTACATTGTGTATTTTGTACAAATGTTCATTAACATGCTTTGTCCCTATCAAATAAAAACAAACTAAATATAAAAAACATGAAGGTGAGTAAATGACAGAATTTTCATTTATGAGTGAACTAATCATTTAAAGAGACACACACGAAAACAGTGTTTTTTTCCCCCGGCTGGTATAATAAATGATCTGTGGGGTTTTTGAGCTGAAACTTCACAGACACATTCTGGGAATAGCTAAGACTTATATTACATCTTGTAAAGAGAGGCATAATAGGTCCCATTTAAAAGAAACTACGTACAATCAGACAATCATTAAAAACATGAAATATTGATTGGTGTTGGAATTTATTTGTGTGAGAATAAAAAGAGCATTTTCATATTTCATCACAGAATGACAAGTAAGACGTGCAATCAGAACTAAAAAAAAAAAACATCTTTATGAAGTTGCGTAATAAAATGAAAAAGATTAAAAATCATGTTTATAAAGGCCTGACTGCCATCAAGCAACATTATACTGCATAGTTAACTGAACCAAGTAATAATGCTTCATAACCCAAGAAGAACCGTGACGTGATGCCATCATGTTGAGAGAAGGATATTACAGAGATTTGTTCCTTTCCAACAAACGGAAACCCTGAAAAAAACAACAAGTCAAGACCAATTTTGATCAAATAACCTCAGAAAGAAAGAGTGAAAGCAGAGCTGAGACAGGAGAAAGCACATGATGCTCGTCTGGCCGCCGCATTAGTGAGCGTCGCAGCGTTAGTGTTAGTTCACAGCAGAGATCCCTGCGCAGGGAGCCTTACAAAGATCACAGTGCTTCTGTCAGCTACCTGCTATCACGGCGTGTGTGTGTGTGTGTGTGTGTGTGTGTAGGAATATTATGGGTCAAAGGCTCTACTGACAGCATCTGTGACATGCTGACACATCTAATGTCTGTCTTTGAAAAAGTGCAATAGGTGTGTATTTTAAATGTTTATACCTGCATTACTGTGAACATATTTGTTTAAACACCAGGGAAGTATTTGCAGGTCACAGATACTTAACTTTAATCTTAGTGGAAACATAACTTTGTTAATGATTTAATCATTATCACTACATTTATTGTTATTTCAACATTAGTTGTAGTAGTATCATTACTGTAATATTTGTTTTTTAGATTTTAATATGGGAAACATTGTAATAATGCCATTTACAATAGATAAATGTTAAGTAGAAATCATAAAACATTTCAGTTTGATTACTTTTTTCAATGGGTTTTCACCAGTGCTTGATCTGGCAAAAGAAAATATTATTATAGGCCTAAAAACAGAAAAATATAAATCTTTATTACTTTCTCATTAAGTCAGACAGAAGCACATGACAAGTCTTTGTAATTGATTTTCAGGGGGATTCTCCTCAAGCTCTAGAAACGCAACGGAGAAGCTTCATAATGTTGGGAGATTAAATCCTTTATTAAGTTTTGGACTAGGTTGCTTGAAAAAAATAAGCATTTTTCTCAAAAATATATATGTACATATAACATACATGCATTATATATATATATGAAGACTTCAGATGCAGAAGCCTCTAAGTGCCATCTGAAATTTTCTTCTAAAATTAGCATTTTATCAAGCTTGTATATTTAAGTTCAGTCATTTCCCTTTAATGACAATTAATAGGTAATTTTCATTGCCATTAAAGTTAAATAACTGAGTATAAACATACAAGCTTGATAAAAATGCTCATTTAGAAGAAAATTTCAGATGGCACTTAGAGGCTGAAGAAGTCTTCATATATATATATATATATATATATATATATATATATATATATATATATACACACATATATAAACATATACATATTATATATATATATATATATATATATATATATATATATATATATATATATATATATATATATAGTTTTACATAAATGTTCGAAAGTTTGGAGTCCGTAAGATTTTTTTTAAAGAAATGAATACTCTTATTCAGTAAGGATGCATTAAATTTATAAAATTACAGTAAAGAAAAGTAATGTTACAAACTATTAAATTCTAAATTAATGCGCATTCTTTGCACAACTTTCTATTAATCAAAGAATCCTGAAAAAAAAAGTATCAGTTTCCACAAAAATATGGAGCAGCACAACGGTTTTCAACATTGATAATAATCAGAAATGTTTCTTGATAAATTAAAATGGTAAAATATATTAAACTGGTGAATGGTTATTTTAAATAAATAATACAATATTACTTATACGGTAATACAATATATTTTGTTCAAATAAATGCATAAGACTCTTATTAAAAAATCTTACTGACCCCAAACTACTGAACGTGTATGTGAATATAAATATTAGGGCTGGGTAAAATAATGGATTTCTCGATTTTAATCGATTCTTAATTTAATCTTTTTTCAGTTGATAAATGAACAGAACATTTACAGCGTCTTCCATCAATAATCTTTGAGCTTTGTTACCTTTGATATGAAACAAAGTCGCAGATTTTCATTTAAATAATAAATAGCATTTTGGTGCTCTTTATTGTGGCGTGACAGATCGCTGTAGCGCTTCAGTTCAAGAGATTATCAGCACGTGGACCGATCAACTCTTCCGCTTAAAGGGGTGGTTGATTATGATTTCACTTTTCTAACTTTAGTTAGTGTGTAATGTTGCTGTGTGATCATAAACAACATCTGCAAAGTTACAGCGCTCAAAGTTCAAAGCAAAGTGAGATATTTGCTTTTAAAGAAATTGCTTTTTAAGGACTACAACAAACGGCTGGTAGGAACTACACGACATTCCTGCCTGATTAGTGACATCACAAACCCTAGAAATTTACATAAACCCCGCCCCCTGAACACGATTTATAGATTATCAAGACAGAATATGCTAATCAATTACTATTACGGTTTGAACATAAAAGGCTAAAAGTTTTAGAAATGTTCAGTGCATGTGTGTGTGAGGTAAAAGGACACAAGCTCGATGCTCCGCCCCCTGTGCCGGGAGTAGCAGCTCATTTGCATTTAAAGGGACAGACACAAAAACGCTGCGTTTTTGCTCACTGAAGCCATTCAATGACCATACATTTTTCCTATAATATATGCACCATATTACATTATCTATTTTATTTTTAGTGTTCTTCAATGCATGTTTGAATAAATCCTGCAATTGTTTATATTTCAAAAAATGAATTGGAGTAGAAACATAATTATGTAATTATACAGGATTATAACTTTATTAAACTTCCGGGTGTGCAATTTAGTGTTTGCAAACAAATCAGTTAATTACCCTTCAATGTTATAGTAATGTACCAGCTGACTCCCTGTATAGTTTACAGCACTATTTGAGATTTTTTTTCCTACTGTACGTACATGATGTATATCCAGATTAATTAATATCGAATCGAATCATGAAAATTGTGTCAATACCCAGCCCTAATAAAAAAGAATAATAATATGTATATGCACACACAAGCATTAAAACAAATGTATGCACAAAGACCCTGTGACAACTAACCCCGGTCTCCATCATAATGCAATTATACAGAGTAAACTGAATCTCCCAACATTAACGTAGGGTATGATATAGGATGAACCTCTACCTGAAACTACTAAACGTCCCACGGAGTGTAAACTATCCAAAGCAGCCTCTGAAACACAAGAGTGTGAGTTCAGCATACAGAAGGCACGTCATCACCTCAGATGCTTTCAGTGTCTCTGTAAACTCCCGGACTCGAGTGATGACAGCAGATCTGGCCCATTAACATCTCACACACGTGTTAGCAGTTCAAACAACCAATACACTGCAACTACACCAAACAAACCGGCCTGCAAAGAGTGCAATACACAGGCTCATGTACACAATGCATTCATATGTAAAGCAATCAGGTCCGTGAATGAGAAACTGCACAAAGGTTTGTCATCTGTAGTTCCTAAAACTATGAAAATGCAAAATGCATACATTTAAAGTCAGCTAATAAACCAATTTAGCTGTAACATGGTTAATACTTAATGTGTGATACATGACTTTAACAAGTTTCTGCTAAATACTTTACATTTGTTTAGTAGACACACATACATTGTATAAGTGTATCATATGTGCATTTCTATACATAAAAAAAAGTAAGGACAGCAGTTGAAATGAGATGAATATGACACCGCATGTGAGCTTCTGCAATATGGTGACCTCGAGAAAACCTCAAGAATGTCAAAGGACAAATATAAAGATCAAGCTTTGATTAGACTATTATTCTAAAATATGGAAAATAGTAATAATCATAAATGTGTTCTGCAGAGTTGGTGATTGTTTATCAACACTTCTCTTGTAGTCTGTCAGTTTTATCTGTTGGACTCCATCAAATCTAATCAATTCTAGCCTCACCAACTCAACATTTTCTAGTGACTGGTGACATCTACATTTTTCAATTCTGCAAATTTAATCATATTTCAATTTGCAGAATTTCACTTGGGCCAATTGAAAAATTTGTGACCAGTCACTAGAAAATGGAGTTGGGGAGGGTAGAATTTTTTTACAGTGCATCAAATCTAATAAAACGGTTTGAAAGTTGTGCCAAACATCCAGAATAAAACAGTAAAGAACAAAATGAATTCTGAGGTTCAGTCAAGTGTTTCTGCCAGGTGGGAGGGAAGGAAGAAGATTCTCAGAAAAACACCATATTCGAAAGAGGAACGTGTGAAAACCTGCAGCGACGCTAGCACAACCTGTGTGTGATTGTGAGCAGAGAAAAGCTGACTTCCTGTTCTTGCACATGTGAGATTATGAATTAGACAAGTTACATGGTAAGCATTAAGCAATATGGTAGCATTTTGTGGTTAAATTTTAGAGTGACGCGGCCTGGTTAAAGAGAAAATATCCTGAAGCTTTTGTCTGTTGTTTGAGCCAAAAAGCAAAATGCAACAGAATTACTAACAAATGCTGATCAGTCTCAGTTAAAGAGATTATTCCCAGTTCCACTGTATGTTTAAACACAAAGGTTTTCATTACTCGTCATCACTTTGTTACCCGAACTCCACAAATGGTTATACAAAACATAAAATCAAAGTGCATTTATACGGTAACACCTACATTAACTGGTTTATATGATGTAATAAACCACTAGTCATTCTAGTCTCTTTAATGTAATAACGGCACATGTTTACTCATGCCGTTTAGTCAAACCAAGAGCTGGTCACAATTTGACTCGATAGTATCAGAAAGGTTGATAAGAGCCGATATGTATAGATACGCGTTTCTGGTTTTGAATTATCACAAACATGAGTGACATCTGCCATTTCATCTTGACCGATTCTCTTACATACATTTATTTATTTATGATACAATATACACTGGGGTAAGTAAGATGTTTAATGAATACTATTATTCAGCAAAAAAAATGCATTAAATTGATCAAAAGTGAAAACTTTTATAAAGTTACAAAATATTTCTACATTTTTAAACTGCTGTTCTATTGAACTTTCTATTCATCAAAGAATCCTGAAAAATATAATGTATCAGTTTCCACAAACATATTATTAAGCAGGAAAAACTCTTTAGAATATTGATAATAATCAGAAATGTTTCTTGAGCACAAATCATCATATTATACTGATTTCTGAAGGATCATGTGACACTGAAGACTGGAGACTTCAGCTTTGATCACAGGAATACATAGAAAAATGTTTTTTTAAATAAATGTGACTATTACATGTTTCACAGGTGAGCATAAAATCATTCTTACAAACCAGTGTACTTTGTTGTTAACTATTAATATAAGTTATAGTTACAGTAGTTATGTAATGAATCTGATTTGAGATTTGAGGTGGAGATGATACGAGATACCACAGGTTCTGTTTTTACACAGTGACATTAGATCGGGGCAGTGCTGCGTTACGCCTGTGAAACTACGCTCATGAAACCAAAACGGTTAACAGCTGCACATCTACAAGCTGCCTTTGGGGTGAAGAAGAGACAATCATAGATCTCTCTAAACAAACATGTGCTAGGTAGTATTAAGCATGTCATAGCAATAATCAGTTTGTGTATCATTTTGCCTTCAAAGCTGACCATTTTTTGGCTTGCTGGCTACTTTTATTTGGCTGACTCCAGGAGGAGAATACGGTCAGTGATGATGATGATGATGGGGTCTTTAGCTCCCCCTTCTGGCCATTATAACAAACATTTTTTTATTTTTCAGGGTCTTTTCAGTTTAAGATCATGACTTCACCAGTGATTTAATGCCAGACAGGAAGACGAGTTGCTGACCCGACAGACTTAATTTTAGGCATGACATATATGGGGGAAATCCAGTTATGACAGAAAACAACCCAATCTAGAGAAGGGAAACGTTTGTGGCAATTCACAGTTTAGAGAAATGAAAAAGCTGTCGGCATTATAGCAACGACAAAAGCATTTTGAGAGATGCACTTTCAAACATTTAGTGAAGAGCCAACTAGTCTCTCCCTGTGGAGGATCCCTTCACCACTCTACAGATAAAGCGGTCGGGATCATTTCGGTTTCGTGTATCTACCCCGAAGTGATAAAAGTCTGTTTCAAAATGTTTAAGGCCAGACAAGTAGTTTGTTAAGGCTTGGTTTGTAGGGAATTACAAACCTGCGCACATATATTCAAATACGCATGACTATAGAATTAATTCTTAATGCGCACGTGAGCATCATCAGCGTTTCTCACAGGTTCACGTTTAAAGTGTGTGTAGAGAGAACGGTGTCTCTAATTTAATAACTAATGCTCGTTGCGATGGAAGTGAATCAATCAAAACTCATTTTAACTGGAAAATATCTTTATTAAAGAACCACTATAAAGACAAAACAATCTGTTATCTTAAATTATACGTTTATCACTGTAAAGCCGCTTTGAAACAATCTACATTGTTAAAAGCGCATTGACATTTACTCTAAACGACACCACACTCATAAGGGGATTCAGTCATGTGACTAACTAACCAGAGCTGCTGAAGCGCTTCGAGATCCACTCATGCAAATAAGGATCCATGCGATAACCACTCATACCCTGACAAACATTTTGTTTCCTCTAAACTAAAGCCATGCGTCTGCTTCTGAAGGGCCAATATAACATGTCTAACCAGCTGATCAAGGTGTTGAGGATAACCGGAAACATCCAGGTGCTGTCACATTTGACAAAACACATTTATACTCACGAGATTTCTGCACTGAGGTCCGCAGGTGCAGTTTGCCGGAGGAATAGTAGAGGAATATCAGCACCATGATAGGACAGATCAAAAACATGAAGCTCCGTGTGAACTTCATCCTGATCATCTCACACGAGGCTTCATCTGGTCCGAGGCACCTGCAAACACACATTGGTAAAACTTCAGAGAGTTTTCTGAGTTCATCACATGTCAGAAATGATAGACGTATTAATATAATATGGGCGCGTCCAGACCGTCATAACATGCAGTGACAGGCCTGACGGTGCCATAAATCTCACTTTCACAAACACTTCCCAGGGCTGTCTCTCCTAAAAGCATTGTAAGATCGACTTAGCTCACAATGTTAGTTATTAATTAGTATATTAACCCTTTATATTGGCGCCGGCCCGCCGGCGGGCCCGCGGCCATTATATATTTTAAACAGTAATATCCTATACTAAACCTAAACCAATCTTGACAAACTATATGTCATTTGAAAGCTTAAAATCTCTAGTTTTCATTTGTGGTGACTGATTTTTAAAATACATTACAGAGGAGCCGTAATTTATCAATTTTTAACAAGAATATTTTCATACTCCTAAGGCGTGTTCAGACCTTTATTTTGAAATAATGATGAACATGAAAAATCATGAAAGAATGGTAGAAACCTCAGTTTGTTTTCATGCCAAGAGTTCAAAAGATAGCATCCATTCAATTGTTTTAGAAAAAAAGGTCTGAAAATGTTTTAAATATAAATAAAAAAATTATAGATTTACCATTTGTGATTCACCATTCGTGGCAGCGAGCTATAATGCACATGCGTGTTCTTTTTGTGTTTCTTAGAGGTTGAATTCATTTAAAAATCTGCCAAACTTCCAACACTACTTCTGAATAGGATTTCTACTTCATAAATTGTATGAAAATTGTAAAAATAATGGTTCAGATCCCTCAAACAACATATGGAAATGGAGGCGCCCTTATATGGGCAGTAATGTCAACTAGTGAAAAAGTTTGGTACTGCGCCCAAACAAAATCTCACTGAAAGCTTATTTTTTGAGGTATCAACCTAAAATTTTAAACACAACTTGTTCAGATTTTTGCCTTTGATTTTTTTTGCATTTTTAGAGTCCTCCAGGTTTTGAAAATATATATTTTATATAAAATATGAATAATTAAATTTTTAACGTTGTACATTTTCATAAACTCAAACTTCTATAACTTTTTTTCTGTTTAACTTTCTTAATTTATTTCTCTTCTACAAAAATCTGCCAAATGTCTTCTTAAAAACAAGACCAATCTTACATCTATACTCCAAAGCATTCTTGAATTACAACCATTTAAGTTCGGAATGTGCATTTTCATGTATATTCAAAAAAAGGGGGGCGCTTGATAAGGAGTTAATTGTATTAATATTAATTATTAATTAGTTGCTATAGTCAACTATTGTTCTGACCCTTTAAAATTATGTATTTTTAATGAATCTGAAAGCTGCGTTTACCTGATCTATCCATGTTGTCTGTATGAACAGTCACAACATTAAATCATATTGTTGACTTGAAAAAAACCAGTTAATACATGTTGCGACATGAAGCCCATTTTTAGGTAAACTGATCCCACATTATTATTATTATCAACTAAAACTATGACATTTAGATGAAAACTGCAGATGCCGTGGTAAATTCTTCTAAGTAGTATTTCAGCATTTCCATTAAAGTCCCCCTGTGGTGAAAATCCAGCTTTTAATGTGGTTTATAAATATGTCCATGTAGTGTTTTTGATTCGTTTTAAGACAAAGCATGTGTAAAGTCATAAGTCGACAGCATTGCTGAGTATTTTCTCCTTAAAAATACAGTGAACCAAAGACAGTCTCAAAAACACGGTTTGAAATCGCTCTCACAATCTTCTAACCAAGATATTCATAGAACCAACCACGTATACTAAATGAGGCAGGGGTGTAGAGTTACAACCAAGCTATTTTAAGGCATGAAGTTTTTTTTTCGAGGATTTTTTTTTTTTAAATGTCATTTTGGTGATCAAAGATCCTTTAAGGGATAAAATTAGACTACAAGGGTACTTTAAAAAATACAATGAAGTCTATATCAACACCTACAACTTTATTGGGTTGTGGTACAAACTTAAACAGTTCATTCTGGATATTTAGTATATTTTTTTGAAAAGTATATTCATTAAGGGGGCATAATGTGCCCCTATTCACAAGATGTAATACAAGTCTCTGGTGTCCTGAAGTTTCAGCTCAAAAAATACCCCATAGATCATTTATTATAGTTTGTTAAATTTGTCCCTATTTGGGTGTGAGCAAAAACGCACAGTTTTTGTGTGTGTCCCTTTAAATGCAAATGAGCTCCTATCCAGAACAGGGCGGAGCCTTTACAGCTCGTGCTGCAGATACTCCAGCGGGTGCATCAACAAAACTGGAGAACCTCACGCAGCCAAAATGTCAGAAATCCAGCAGGGGTTCAATCTTCAGCTGACTGGCAGAAGCCGCCACTGGCATGTCATGTGACCTGTCAGTGGCTGGCTGGCAGCTGCCAGTCTGATTCTGGCATGTCATGTGACCTGTCAGTGGCTGGCTAGTTGTCTGTCTCTATAGCCAGTTTCAGAAACCATTGATTTTTGGCAGTTTTTGTCTTGTGTTCTTCCCTCTCTAGCTCATTTATCATACATCTGTTGATATGATTATGCTCTTTTGCATAATTGGCGTTTTAAAGAATTGTATCCCAAATAAACCAGTCAAATGGCCGTGATCAGACTGGTTGCTTACTGATGCTTTGCTGGACGCTCTGATACTCTCGCTCTAAGGAAAAACTTTTTGTTTTTTTATGAATGTAATCTCTCATGCATCTATATTCTTTAGGTATGAGTGATGTTTTAGAGAATTTTATCCCAATTAAACCAGTCAAATGGCCGTGATCAGACTGGTTGCTTACCAGCCGCGGCTGACTGGATTGAGCGTCCAGCAAAGCGTCGGTAAGCAACCAGTTGATCACGGCCATTTGACTGGTTTATTTGGGATAAAATTCTTTAAAATGCTAATTATTCAAAAGAGCATAATCATATCAACAGATGCATGATAAATGAGCTAGAGAGGGAAGAACACAAGACAAAAACTGCCAAAAATCAATTGTTTCTGAAACTGGCTATAGAGTCAGACAACTAGCCAGCCACTGACAGGTCACGTGACATGCCAGAATCAGACTGGCAGCTGCCAGCCAGCCACTGACAGGTCACGTGACATGCCAGTGGCAGCTCCTGCCAGCCAGCTGAAGATTGAATGGTCAGTATCAGTGTTCAGCCTTACATGTTTCAACAGGAGTCGGACACTGATGGAGAGACTCAGGAAGAATTACAACTTTTAAAACGCAACTGGACATTTCTGAATAGTTAGTGGATAAATTAATGTAGTTGTTGTGGAGTTACTCAATGGCAATTTTAGTGCAAATCCAAACCCTCGTTTGTGAAGCAGTCCGGCGTAATTGATGATTTGCGCAAAAACAAAAAATAACTTTCTTCAGCACATTTCCTTCATAAATGAATTTCAACCACAGCATCCATAGTGGCTCAGACGCCGGGAGTCTAAGTTATATGGAGAACTGCAAAAATATCTTTCCAAGAAGTTTCAATAGACAAAAACTCCAGACAACATGAGCTATGGAAAATCAGAAGTATAACCAGAGAGCTTTATACAGCTTTGTAGAGTGGATGCCATTGAAAACACGGAAATCACAGCTTTGATCACAGAAATAAATGATATTTTAAAGTATATTAAAATAGAAAACTAACTATTCTAATAATATTTCACAATATTACTGCATTTTCTGTATCTGTTTTTAATCAAATAAATGCAGCCTTGGTGAGCAGAAGAGACTTCGTTAAAAAAACAAAACATTAAAAATAGTACTGCATCCAAACTTATAACCGGTACTGTATATTATACAATAATTACAATAATAGGCTATAAAATATTATAATAATTATATTATACAATACTAAATATTATAAAATAATATAATACATGTTATTATAATTAGAAAACAACATATATATAAATCTAATTTTGATAAAACATAAATATTTTAACGTATATTTTTACATTTCAAAATATATTGTGTATAATATAAAATAACACTTGGAACTCCTCCGACAAAACCGCGTTATTTACATTTCACAGAATTTGTATTTTTCATGTAATTATTATGATGCATTTCCAAACACATGGTAACGGTCCTATAATGCTAAAACGCTGCATTACCATATTCAATTTTGGGTGATTTTGTTAGTATAACGTTACTCATTTCACTGCGTCAAAGACCACAAAATCCAAAACACACACACACACTACTTTAACAACTAGTCATCTTTAAAACACAACATAACGTTACCTTGTAACCAATGGAAACCGCACGGTGACCGCTCAGTTATAACGGTAACTTAACGGGCACATCCGGTTAGCGCATTACGTTAGCTGCGGCTAACCTCTACCCATTACATTTAGCCAAACAACTCCCGTTCAACATATATGAAATACACAATCACACGGAGTCATAATAATGTACACCTGACACCACGGCTGTTACAAGACACAGAATGTCAATAAAACATTTAGCGTGTGTGTGTGTTGAGAGGCTGGCTAACTCCTACCTCACAGAAACGGAGCGATAATGAAAACATGTCCACAAACACACCGCTGTCTCAGGCGACGCTCGCTACGGTTCTTCTGGGGGAACAGAAAAAAACATTTCTTGTATCTCTCGGCTGCGTTTATCAGCTAGCTTCCCAGAGTGCAGTGAAGTGAACAACGGAGTTCATGCCAGCATATCGAGAAGATTAAAAGGAGGAGGAGGGTTTTTCCTGTGGTTTCTGAACAGCTATTGGCTTGAGCACAGCCGAACACACACCATACATGTCTATAGACATGATTCACTATTAGAGGATGGAAGACACTTTCTCTACGGTCATTTCTGCCAAAAACATACAATAAAATAATGCTTTGGTAAATAATAATTAGCCTATGACAAACTAAGTCATATTTATGAGATAAAAAAACTGAAATGAAGCGTCGGAGTTATTAGGCGATATTTCATAGTTTTGACATAAAAAGTCAAAGTTCTCATTTAAAGTCATAAATGACAGCCTACCAAGTAATGAGTGAAATAAATTGTCAAAATTATGACAGACATGCGAAGTCAAAATTGTGAGCATAATTGTGACTTTCTATATCATAATTATAATTTCCGTTTTTGTTGAAAGCATTATGACATAATTTCGAAATTGTATACTGGACTTTTTTATTACACAGAATAACTTAGTAGCTAATATGACATAATTCTGATATACCACAGCATGATTTTTTTTTCTTATGTGGAAGCAGATATAATTATGCAAATAAAGCTGATGTAATGATAACTAGCCAGATAAGAACCATAACACTAGATCGGTATAAAACAAGCACCAAAGTAGCCCACAGTGGTGCCATATTACTATGATATTTTTGGAAATCTAAGGTAAAACCGATCCTTAAAGTACTGCCATGGCATATTAATATAATAATCATTGACACATATTCATCTAATAGCCTACCATTATATGCCACAGTAGTTTTTATAGCACTATGAATCACTCAGTTTTATCGGGATGGGCCTATTACATAGAAGTCAATTGTTTTTTATCATTCCTGTGTAGATCTGTTCACATCATGGTGACGCCAACCAACACGTATCTCAACTTTTCTGATTTCCATTTCTAAAAATAAATAAATCAACCCACCCACATATCCTTAGCTTTACATAACTTTGTTTGTCTTAAATTATACACACAAATGAATGCAGACATTTTCTAGTCTTTCTTTTCAGGTGGGGGGTGGGGGTGCTCTGTTCTGAACCAAGGACAGCTTTGAAAGAGCACTATACATGGAAATGTACACTGTATTTCAGAGATTTCCTGTGGACATAGGTTGAGCTTGTGGAAATACCTCAGGAAACACGGTCTCTGAACAATGACTAGTATAGGCAGCAAGAAATACATGTAGCATATTATATCTCTATGGCCTGCTTTATTAACGAGAGATCCTTACCTTTCAGTTTTCTAGAGCAGACAGATCGGCAAACTTTTGCTCTTCGACAAAACATGCTGTCTAAAGAAATGAATAGAGCTTTTGTCAATGAACATGGCAGTATTGGCAGGCTTCCCTTCCCGTTTCTCAGCTGTTGTGGTTTCTCTTCAATGTCACATCTGACCACTGATACCATGCAGTATCACAATACACTTATTTAACTATTATTAGTTTTTCATATGGGAATTAATATAAGTATAAAAGAACTAATGCAAGTAGAGATTGCGAATAAAAGTTCAAAACAAATACACACACACACATATATATGTGTGTGTGTGATTTAATTAACACATTTAACAGGATTTGTTTTCAAAACGGATACATTATCCCTTTAATCAAATGTTTTATTGTTATTTTTTATTATTATTAGATCACATACTGTCATCTCTTATTGACTGAAATGTTGTCACTGCATTTTATTGTACATTTCAGGAAAGCAATGCTTTTTTTTACAGGATAGATCAATAGGGATTCATTTAATTTAATGTGATTATTACTTTATTATAAATACATGTTTATTTAGATTTGTATGCAAAATATTTTCACCTGTTCTGATCATCAGTTTTAATAAAAAAACTTGTGGCTAAAACTCAAACAAACTTTTCAAACAAATCAAATTATGCTTATCAGATTCTGACATAAATATATATGTTTTTTTACTTCTTCAGGCCATATTATTGATTGTGAAATAAAATGCAATAAGAGTTATTTACAGTTTACATAACTGTGTATCATACCTGCAAAAAAAAAAAAAAAAAAAAAAGGTGCAAAGGGTGATGGATGGGGGACTTTTCTTAACATTTTTTATTGGAATCAGCAGTTCAAAGTGTGCCGGAAAATTAGAACTACATTGCGGCGACATTATAATGAAGCGACACCAACTTCTATGGTAACAAAAAACCCGTAAAACTATGATTTAAAAGGTTAAATAAAACAAGTTTAAAAAAAAAAAAAAAAAAAAAATCATGCTATTTCATTGTCAGAATGGAGAAATTTGCCAAACGGCGACGGATTTGCAGGTATGGCTTATACAGTCTGCAACTGAAAATACTGTGTTAAAAAGTTAGTTTTGCAATGCAAGTAAACAAAACAAAAAAAGACACTTCAGCATAAGAACCATGTCAGTTCACATCTTTTACTGATGCACATTAATGATTTTTTTTTTTACAAAATACATATATGGAAGTCCTAGAGCCTCTGCATTCAGAAGTGCAGTGAGAACGAGGCAATGTTCGAAAGCAAAACAAGAGGCAGAAGAAACGTGCCGAAAGCTCGAGATTTTTTAAATTAACTACATACAACTCTATCTCACAGTATATGAACATTAAAGATGTATCAGAAAACAGCAATAAAATAGGCTTCTTGATAGAAAAAAATATTTTTTTATACTTTCTTAATAGTGAAGATTAGCCCTATCTATCGAACAACTGAAGAACTGCAATAACCTTACTTTCCCCAAATGCTGTCGGCAGACCGTACGGGTCAAACATGGGTCTCCTCAGATTTTTAGAAGAGCATTTCTGTCTCTAGAGCTCGGCTACGGCAAGGACAAAGATGACAATTCATAAAAGTACAGCTGAGAAGTGCAATAATAGCTTATTAGCCCATCCGTGGGGCTTTGGGTAACATGTTGACAGCAGTAAGCTACATTAAATGAAGGTGTATTGAACCAGAATGCAAGGCAGGGCTGTGAACAGCTGCGGAAGTGAGATCCTTGGCATTTCGCTATGAGCTTTGCATCTACAGTTCCTCCTTCCAATGAAAGACGCACTCATCGGCACTGAACTTCGACAGAGCTGGAACTCGCACGTATATTGCAAATGTTACCGTCGTAAAGCACCAGGTAATAAATAGGCTTGTACAAAATGACTCTCAAAGACACGCTGAATTCATTATGTTCCAAATAAATGTACAATATTCAGGATCTCAACTGCACAATTTATGACAGTGTAGATCTTTTTAAAAAAGGAGATCCGCGTCCGTAAAATGCGATGGCATCTCCGGTCGCTAAAATACGGGTTAGAAACGACACCCTGGATTAAGTCAAATAAATTAATGCGATTTGATAAAATTCGATATTTTTGTGAAATGGAGATTACAAATATTCTGTGTCAAACGAATGTGATTGAGAGCGACTTCATGAACAGAATGATGATGTGTTTGTGGCACCGTTTCACAGAGCTGAGGTTAAAAGGGCATCGAAGCTGCATTCTCTGAGAAAGACGCCCTGCCTCGACTCTGAGATCTGAATAGATGAAGGCCATCCCGGTGTGGGACGCCTGCAGACTGAACGCCACTGACATCGGCAGGGTGTGTGCGCGAGTCCGCTGGTGATCATCGCTGGCTACTCCATGATGGCTCGGTAGATGACGGGTTCGATATAGTCCCCTCTGTACCTGGAGTTGATCACTCGCTGTCTCTTGCTCTCCTGAACCTTCTTCTCTCCAAACATCCCGTCAAAGCGCATGTCCGATGCCTTGGACTGAATCACACACACATGAAAATCAAGTACTTTTTCCACAGTGATTTTAAAAACGTCTTCATTACAGAGTTAAAAGCCATGAACCAATCAGTTACGAGGTGAATCACAACATTACAAACTTTGATTTGAAGCAAACATTTGAAAATCTAATAAAAAGACTGCGGCTGTGTCCGAAATCGCCCCCTATACCCTTTACATGGGGCACTATTTGAGGGAACGGGCATCTGTGCCTAGTGGATCTTATCGAGTGTACTCATTCAATCCCACAATGCACCAAAATAACGAGTGTATAACCGATGTATGCTCAATGGCTAGAGAATACCCATAATGCACTGTGACAGTTGTGAGCCGAAAGAATTCCCACGTCTGTAACTGAACCATCCATCCAACCATTTTCCAAACCGCTGGTCCAATGTGGCTACAGCGTAATATCATTCAGGTCTAAAATACTTTTAAATTGATTATTAGATCTACAGGTGAAACTTGAAAATTTTTAATATTGTGCAAAAGTTTATTTATTTCAGTAATTCAACAAAGGTGAAACTAATATATTATATAGACTCATTACATGCAAAGTGAGATATTTCAAGCCTTTATTTGTTATAATTTTGATGATTATGGCTGACAGCTTATGAAAACCCCAAATTCAAAATTAGAATATTGTGAAAAGGTTTTAATAAGCTGTAAGCCATAATCATCACAATTATAACAAATAAAGGCTTGAAATATCTCACTTTGCATGTAATGAGTCTATATAATATATTAGTTTCACCTTTGTTGAATTACTGAAATAAATGAACTTTTGCACGATATTATAATTTTTTTCGAGTTTCACCTGTAAATCTAATAATCAATTAAAAAAGGATTCAAGATAAAACTTGTCATTACTGCTGGAGCTGTCAGTTTGCTAAGTTTTCAAATGATTATCAAACAGAAAGCACAAACTCTGCACAAGTGGCAGTCCTTCCGGCGCACTCAGTGTCTGAACTCACTCACTCGGTTTCATGCACTCCTTCAAGTGGATTATATCAGTGGAGTAATGTAGGCAGCAGTGAGTGAAGGTATAGTATAATCAACATATTAACAGTATAATCAAATTAAAAACAATAAAAATCTGGCATATGACAAACACAAATCTCATAGCGAGCTCGTCTGGATTACATCATTTGCTGCACTTCACTGGAGTGGGCGTTCAATGCGAGCTCTTTTGTCATGATTTGCTCACCGCAACTCTTTGATTGGTGGAATTTTCTGTACAGCATCACGAGTTATGTATTTTTTCACCACAAATTCAGCTGTTAAACACACTTATTTTATACAGCGGGCTGACGGCTTCAACATATGCCATCGATTAAAACCGACGCAGCTCACAGTTGGTCGGTCTTTAAAAGTTTTTTTTTTTTTAAATCAATTTCCTTATGGAGAAAATTAACAATTGAACCTCACTGTTGAACATTATATTCTGAAGATTTAAAATTATTGCTGATTTCGAATTGTACAAGCTCAACGACTATTAAAGGGATAGTTCACTTTGAAATTAAATGTTGGTATGTTTTAGCTTACCTGAAGTGCATCCAAGATGTAGGTGTCTTTGTCTCCGCAGTAGTTTCAATTTTGATATTTTTAGGTCAAACCGTTCTTGTCTGTCAGTCATATAATGCAGGTATATAGGCACTGTCTCCAAAAGCATGCAGAGAAAAGTCCAAATTTAAAAATTCCCCATGGTAAGTGCACATTGATGGCCTAAGACACGAAATAAGCGGTTTGTGTGATAAAACGAACAGTATTTATATCGTTTTTATCTCTTTTACACAACCACGTCCATCTGATCTGTTTACACCGGATTTCTTCCCCGGAAACTAATCTAACCGCCTTCGATTGGACGTTGCATTTTTAAACTCAGCAGAAACGCGTGTGATTGGCTGTACAGCTCAATGTATGCCTTTGATTGACCTGAACAATGAAGCGAGTAGCGTGTCAAGATAGAAGGCTTGCAAATTGGGAATAAGTGAAAACTCAACACTCCCGGATGAGTTCGCGCGAGCTTAGGCCATCAATGTGCACTTACCATGGGGAATTTTTTTATTTGGACTTTTCTCTGCATGCTTTTGGAGACAGTGCCTATATACCTGCATTATATGACTGACAGACAAGAACGGGTTGACCTAAAAATATAAAAATTGAAACTACTGCGGAGACAAAGACACCTGCATCCTGGATGCACTTCAGGTAAGCTAAAACATACCAACATTTAATTTCAAAGTGAACTATCCCTTTAAGTACTATTGTCATGTCACAATTTTTACTTGCAATAATCGTTAGCATATAGGGCTCACCAGACGAGATTTGACCCTCTTGGGCAGCTCTTCATCTAGGGTGTAGACGTCATCTCTCTTAGTGGTCAGCTGCGAACCGTCCTCAAACTCCACCTGAAGAGAAGCAGTGATTTACTGAACGCAGACACAGGAAGCTCTGCTTGAACTCTTCTCTGACATCTACCTGGTACATCTGAATGACATGAGCTGCCACGAACTTGGCTCCATAGACAAGACCATCCGTCCATCGGACCTGAACCACGTCCCCCTGTGGTGGCGGACCCAGCTGAGCGCAGTCTCGGTTCTACACAGAAACATTCATATACAAGAATATGTCATGTCGTAGTCATTATTAGACAAAACATACACAACGGTTTAATGGTTTGGAGTCAGTACTTGAAAAAATAAAAAATAATAATATTTTTTATTCAGGAAGGATGCATTAAATTGACTAAAAGTTACAGTAAAAACATTCATAATGTTACAAAAGATTTCCATTTCAAATAAAATGCTGTTCTTTTAACCTTTCTATTCATCAAAGACTCTTAAATAGTTTTTACACAATACTAAAAAGCTGTTTTCAACAATAAGCAGCAAATCATCATATTAGACTGATTTCTGAAGGATCATGTGACACTGAAGACTGGAGCAATGATGCTGGAAATTCAGCTTTGATCACAGGAATTCAAATATATTATGATAGAAAATGGTTATTTTAAATCAAATAAACGCAGCCTTGGTGAGCAGAAGAGATTTCTTTAAAAAACATTTGTGTTCATTACAGACTTTTCAATAACTTTCAAGATTACTTCACTAATTCCATAACTTTTAAGTCGTTAATGTGACTTTTTTAGGCCTGCAAAACTTAAATATTCCCTGAAACTTCCTGGTTTTCCATGACTTCTAAAATCTAGTTACAATGTTAGCTAAATGCACGTCTTGTCCCTTACCACAATGTCCTCTGGGAAAAGGTTATCACTGAAGGAGCCATCGTCAAAGTTGACCTCATAAAAGGTCTCTTTTGTCAGCTGTATGACTTCACACTGGTAGTAGCGCCCGTTTTTGTGTTTGCAGATGACCTTCTGACCCACGCTGAGCTCTCGCATGGATGCTTTATTACGCTGCAGAAGAGAAACAGACATCAGAGGTCGCCGGGCACTATGAAAATTGCATTTCTTCACAAACTCTGTTATTTTCTGTTGTAATTTTCCTAGATTCCATCATTTAAATTTCTCTGTAATTTGTTTTAAATGACTGATCCTGGCATCGACATAAAATGATGGTCACTTAGTGGATACGAGGGTCGATGCTTTTCAGAATAAAACAAATATACTATTTATATCAGGGGCAAACCATCAAAGCAAAGGTGGGTGGAGTTTGAGTGCACATAATGAAATGATCACTGTCATAAAAACTTTTTAATTAAGGTTCAGAGAAAGAAAAATACTAGACATAATCTGTTCTATAGTGGCCTATAAAGTATTTGAACACTTATGCCCTGCTTAACCCCTTAATGAAAGGGGTTTCACCCCCTTTTTTTAATAGACATGAAAATGCACATTCCGAATTTAAATGGTTGTAATTCAAGAATGCTTTGGAATATAGATGTAAGATTGGTCTTGTTTTGACATTTGACAGATTTTTGTAGAAGTGAAATAAATTAAGAAAGTTAAAGTTTGATATCTAAAAAAAAATAAGCTTTCAGTGAGATTTAGTTTTGGGCGCAGTACCAAACTTTTCCACTAGTTGACATAACTGCCCATATAAGGGCGTCTCCATTTCCATATTTTGTTTGAGTGATCTGAACCATTATTTTTACAATTTTCATACAATTTATGAAGTAGACATCCTATTCAGAAGTAGTATTGAAAGTTTGGCAGATTTGGAAACGAATTCAACCTCTAAGAAACACAAAAGATCACGTATGTGCATTATAGCTCGCTGCCACATCACTAATGCTGAATCTATACTTTTTTTCTTTATATTTAAAACATTTTCAGACCTTTTTTTCTTAAAGAATTGAATGGATGCTATCTTTTGAACTCTTGGCATGAAAACAAACTGAGGTTTCTACCATTCTTTCATGATTTTTCATGTTCATCACTATTTCAAAAGGCCTTAGGCCTTAGGAGTATGAAATTGATAAATTATGGCTCCTCTGTAATTTATTTTGAAAATCAGTCACCAAATATGTAAACTAGAGATTGTAAGCATTCAAATTATATAGTTTGTCAAGATCAGTTTAGGTTTAGTATAGGATATATTACTGTTTTAAATATGTAATGGCTGTGGTTATGCCAATATAAGGGGTTAAAAAGGTCTAAAAAAGGAAACCTCAGAGTTTGAGCTCAATACCTCTGATTGTATCGGGCCTTTGTGGCGACAACATGTGACGTAGACGACGAAGGGCCAGTTGTCCGGGTGCATGATGACACCTGCGGCCTGTGCGCAGGTCGGGTGATAGGAGGTGGGACAGCGACCGTGAGAACACTGCACACAACAGCCCGACGTTTTCTTCATCCGCCGTTTGCAGTAGTAGCACTTCTAAAAGCAGATACAAGAGAAGAGCTCACAGGAAGTCAGTTCAGAGGAAGTGAGTCAAGAGGAAAAGGCCCCAAGTGCAGATATAAATAACACAGTGTCTGCTTATACCAAAGCCATTCCAGTTAAAGGAACATCTTGAAGTTACAAACTGTCTCAAAATGTGTCGTTTTCTCGCATGAAGGATGTGGCACATGATTTAAGACAGGTCAAGTTGTTGATTGATGGAGGTTTGGCGTAAAACCACATCATTGATGAGAAGTGAACTGTTTTCCACACAGAAACTCACCAGTTTGAATCTCTGCAAGGGAATGCCGCTGAGATCCACGGGTGATCGTTCAGCGATGTTCACGAAGCGAGCCTCTAGCACTGCCACCGCACACAGGACGTGAACCCATCTGTGCATGAGACACATGTCAGGAACCAGCGCTGATCATTTATACAACATTAACAGAAGCTGAAGACAACAGCAGGAAAATAAAAACTCTCAAGAACACGTCACATTTCATCTCAGAATCAAAACATAAAAATAAGCAATTATATTTTGCATTTAGGAAAACCAGTTTGGTCTGGAAGTTTTACTTTTGAGTTTTTTGTAATTACCATTCTTTTTTATATCACTGATTACTGTAAAAAAATGTTTGAAAAATTATATATATTCATGTATATATGTAGTCAAACCAAAATGTATTCAGACACCTTCAATATGTCTCACATTATTACAGTTTATTCGCTATAGTTTAGGAAATGGTAATAAAATATGACAAAAACGAGTTATCAAATCCGTTTATATTTCACTGGTTTTGTGAAGACTAACTGATTCCTGTAATCTCAAACCAGAGTTGTGTAATAAGAGAAGTTGCATGGAAACAAAAGGTTCTTGTTGGTCTAAACTAAAGCACACAAAATCACAGCTCTAGGAATTAAAGAGCTAATGTAACTTCTAGGTCAGGAGGCATTACCTACGCAAGTGCTGTCGTTTTACTTACTTGCCATTATTGGCTCTGTGTAACGCTCCTCCTCTCAACGAACACAGACAGCAACTCTGCCAAGAATCACAGATTCAAACATCATTGACATCATACTTGTCATTAAACAGAGAGATGAAAGATCATTATGTGTGTAATACAGGTGTACAGTGGCCCAAAAAGTATTTGGACACTTAATAATGATCAAATGCAGTGACATTTGTAAAGAAACATCAAAGCAAGTGCCATTCGTTTTAAAGTAAAATACACTGGTCAAGTAAAACTACTTTGTATACACCTAGTATACATAACTCGTATTTCAAACTGGCATTCATGTATGTTGTATTTTTGTTGTTTTTGGAGCTTGAAAGCCTCAATCTTACAGGAGAAAACTTCAAAGAAAGTTATATGGCTTTTTTACAACAATAAGGACAGTATTTCTGAGTGTCCAAGTATGTTTGGGCCACTATATGTAAAGACGTTTGTGTGTACCTCAGCGAAGGCGTTGGCTTTACAGCGGGCACATTTCCAGTCTTTGGAAATTCTCAAAGGGGCCACACCGTAACAACCTGGAACAAACAGCGCAAATTAAACAGATTTTCCCTTTTCTGACAAAGTATGTTCATATCTATGATGAGACCACCATAATGCATCCTGGGATGCTTTTCAAACAGTACTGAAGAAGTTCACATGCATGCTGGACATTTGTTCCCCAATAGTTTATATTCTTATTCTTAATTTGAGGCATTAAAATCCATGTTATAAACAGACAAACTACACTTTCATTCAAAAGTTTGGGGTCGGTAAGATTTGTTAATGTTTTTGAAAGTCTCTTCTGCTCACCAAGGCTGCATTTTTTTTTAATTAAAAATACAGTAAATCAGTAATATAGAAAAATATTATTACAATTTAAAATAAGTGTTTTCTATTTGAATATACATTAACATGTAATTTATTCCTGTGATCAAAGCTGAATTTCCAGTCTTCAGTGTCACATGATCCTTCAGAAATCATTCTAATATGATGATTTGCTGCTCAAGAAACAGTGAGTAACAGAAGTATTATCAATGTTGAAAACAGTGATTTTTTTTCAGGATTCTTTAATAAATAGAAAGTTCAAAAGAGCAGCATTTATTTGAAATAGAATCTTTTGTAACATTATAAAATGTCTTTACTGTCACTTTTGATCAATTTAATGCCTCCTTTCTGAATAAAAGTTTTAAAAAAACACAAAAAAAGAAAACACTTCCTGACTCCAAACTTTTGAATGGTACTGTATGAAAAGGGAAAGTCTCTCCTGCAGTATTGTGAGAGGTCAGTACTCACTTACTTAGTCTTAGTTTATAAAGCCTGCCGTGGCCCCGCACCTCAATATCTCGCTGAGTTGCATATGCAACCATATGTTCCTGCACAGACCCTTAGATCTAGCAATGACAATTTGCTTGTCGTACCCAAGTATAAACTCTCTACTGTGGGTGGTGGGGCTTTCAGTGTCTGTAGGCCCTAAGCTATGGAATAAGCTGCCCACTAATCTTCATGCCACCCCTGACCCCCAGACCTTCAAATCTCAACTTAAAACTCATCTATTCACCATGCTCTGTAAATAATTATTTTCCTCTCCATTTCTCTGTCTTCCACTTTTTCATTTTCGAAATTGATGTTTTCTTTGATTCTGTAACTTCTCATGTCTCAATCTGCTTTTCTGCTTGTTTGATTGTTATAATAAGCAGATTCCTTGTCTCTTTGTCTCTCAACTCTTTGTATTATTTTATGAAGCGACCTTAGGTTCTTGAAAGGTGCTATAAAAAATAAACATTATTATATATATATTATTACTCACTGGTGTGCACACGGACACTGCACAGGGAGCAGCTGACGAGCAGGCTGGTGCCGTCCTCCTCCAGGCGAGGTGTGGACGTCTGGACCTCTGCGCTGTCCTCTGTGGTGGTGGTGAAACATCTCTCAGGAATCAGAGGCTTAGTCCTTATCTGACCCCTGGGCAGCACCACAGCCGGCTCGCTCTCGACCCCTTCAGACTGAACACACACACACACACACGAGTGTCAGGCCTTCGTTATACTCCAGTGACAGGAAATAAATTAGTGCTGGGCGGTATGACCAAACATCCATATCACGGTATTTTTCTAAATTATACCGGTTTCACGGTATATGACGGTATTATTATTTTTTCAAGCATGACTGTGTGTTAACCACATTTTCTACTGATTAATGGAGAGGAAATACTGCAGTAGATTGACTTAGAATGCCCTATTTTACTGTCATGAGTGAATATTGTAGAAAAAATCCAAACTAGCATTAGATTAGTTCACTTTCAAATAAAAATGTCCTGATAATTTACTCCATGTCATCCAAGATCTCCATGTCTTTCTTTCTTCAGTCGAAAAGAAATTAAGGTTTTTGAGGAAAACATTCCAGGATTTTTCTCCATATAATGGACTACAATGGCAACCAACGGTTTGAAGGTCCAAATGTCAGTCTCAATGCAGCTTCAAAGTCTCGACCAAATCCTGGAATGTTTTCCTCAAAAACCTTAATTTCTTTTCAACTGAAGAAAGAAAGACATGGACATCTAGGATGACATGGGGGTCAACGTTGTTAAAGGGGTCATGCACTGGCTTTTTAAATTGTTTTATATTGTTGTCTGAGGTCAACTTATGACGTTCGCTTGGTTTTACATCAAAACATCAAAATTAATAATGAATAGGCTATTTTCTACCTCCGGTATTTATGGGCGTGCCGCATTGAAGACTTGGAGGTAAACGCCCACTGCTATGATTGGATAACAGTTTTGCATATTATAATGAGTTTCATGTAATGCGTGAATCGGTGGGCGGGGCTAAACAGGCGGTGTTGAAGTAGGCGTCGACCTTCTTCTGCGGAGGCGGGGTTTGATACCCTTTGACGTCATAGATCCCCACTTTGAAAAAGGTGTCGTTCGCTGTGCCTGGTGTCAATAAAAGCTTTTATTGGACTAACAATGAAGTTTTCAGTTCTGAAACTTACAGAATATTCTTATAGTGTGATGACCTCTTTTGTCAAAAGTCATATTTCTCAGTTCATCACCCCTTTAAAGCGACACTGGTATTGCGGTTAAAAATTCATATCATAACAAAAATAAACAGTATGAACCGGTATACCGCCCAGCACTAAAAGAAATGAAGGCAGATGTCTGAAACAGGCCACCGTACCCGTTGATGAGCCTGAAAGATCATGCACACAGCGCAGTATGGAGGCAGCAGACCCATCTCTCTGTTGTACTCTCTCTCTCTTTCTGGATTATACGGTCTGTTCTGCCACAGCTGGGTCAAAGGTCGCGCCCAGGCCTCGCCGTCGAGCCCGTCCTCCTCTGATGCAGTCTGGTCCTGCAGCTCTGCACATGCACACACAATCACAGCATACTTCATTCAGAGGATGCTTTCATGCAGCGTGATTACGGTACTTTGGTTACACTTTATTTTAAGGTGTCTGTTACAGTGTAATTATACATTTAACTACCGTGTAATATTCATTAACTACATGTACTTACTATAGGGTTAGGGTAGGATCAGGATTTGGTTGAGGGTTAGTTGCATGTAATTATGCACAATTTACTGTTATTACTATGGTAAGTACATGTAAGATATGTAACAAGGACACTGTAAAATAAAGTGTTACTGCAACTTTTTACATTGTTAAAATACTTTGTCAAAGTTAAATGTGCAGTGACAACTGTACATAAAGCATTCATATAGTAGTGAAGGTAAGGTGTTTGTAATAATTACTTTAATGAGCACATTATTTCTTTCTTAAATTAATACATGATATTAGCTAACCTCATGATATGCATTATCTTAGAATTATACATTTCTGAAATATGGACATTACTTGGACAACTCTGATATCAGATCACTCTAAATTGTAATGTGGACTAGACATGCATTTTCTGTAAAGCTGCTTTGAAATGAAATGTATTGTAAAAAGTGCTCTATAAATACCATAGACAGTATATAAACTGGACACAGCGACCCCATAGATTTCAACGGAGAAAAGTGAAGCCCATTAGAAGCACTCACTTCCTGATCGCCAGGCGAACTGTGCAGGCTCAAACTGAGCTTGACGACGTAGATGTGACGTGAGCAACGTGTCTGACAGCTGTCAGTCTTCTAGTAGTTGTGCCGAGAGAAATCTGAATCATTCCCTTCTGAATCTCGCAGAGACGGAGAGCGTGAGCATTAGCTGTCCATGAGCTAGCAGCAGGATAACTTTATCACTCTCTGTGGACTACTCCATTGACTTTATCAGACTTTATGCCTCCACGTCCCCCCGATTGCCTGCGAGCTTCTCCGCCGGTCTATACGGTAATTTCTCGACTGTGCGACAGAGAGTCGCGTGGTTATAACGCAATCGTTAGCCTATTTTTACAAAAACTGCTTCTACGGGGCCATAACGTAAGATCTAAAGTAATGGAGCCTTTTATACATTGTCGTGTTTCTTTAGAAATAAATAATGGAGTCTTTAAACGCCTCAGATGTAAAGTTATTCACTGTCAAAGTGACGCCAAAATGAATGGGAGTCAATGGAGTGCTAACAACAGGTGGTGTTCTGCTACAATGGCGGCGCCCGGGGAGGCTTCAGTTTCCGGCGGATGGATTACCCCCTTGATAAATACATGTGAATTTACTTCCTGAAGAGTGGAACATTTCAACATTGCTCTGTTTGAGTAGCCCGACATCGCAACCACGACTCAACCAGTGGTGTCATGAGTTTAGGGCAGGACTGTTGGTTTGCACAATGTGCAGATGTTTGTCATTCTGTTTAGATGTGCTAGTGCGCAGAAATTACAACGCATTTCAGACTGAACCCATTTTTCTTTGGACAATAGCGTGGGACATGCACAGCTGCTTCTGCATTTAACCGCACACATGGAACTCATCACTACATTTTTTTTAAATTAGGGCTGTTGATTTAATGCAGTAATTTTATTAATTATTTATAAAAAAAATAACATGTTAATGTGATTAACGCATTTAACACACCCGCCCTGCCCCAGACCTACGTAGGTCATCTTACGTTTCATACAGTTGCAGGGAAACAACTCACTGAGTGATGGAGCCTCTAATTCAAGACCTTAGAATAACCCGAAAATTCAAGATATTGGGGGTAAAAATGAGTTTTTGCCTCATATTTATATCATATGATATAGTTAAGCAATATTACACGAGTAACGAGCATCACAAATGTGATATTAATTTTATACAACAGATCAATAATTACAACGTTACAAAGTACTCATTAAGAAATGTACTGCCACCTACTGGAAGTTTTATATTCTTATTTGAAGTATTATTTCATTAAACAATTTTTTATATATTTTTGGACATAGTTCCCCCAAAAATGAAGTTTGTCATCATTTACTCACTCGTGTTGTTTCAAACCTGCATGACTTTCTTTCTTTTGTGGAACATAAAAGATACTTTGAAGAATATTGGTAAGCAAACAATTTTTGCCTGTAAATATATCTAAATACCAATTCAGATGCAGCTTCTGAAAAAAAAAAGCCATTGTAGCTTAAAATTGTATGTGTAATAAATTTCATGTTGAATCAAATCAAATATTTTTCTAAAGCTACTTTTTGTAATGTCTATTTCATGCTTTTCTCATTTAACACAATACTGACTTGAATAAATTATCTTTTAGGGGAATTCCGATGTGCGAATTATTTGCAATTAATTAATCTGCATGTAATTAACTAGATTACACATTTTTAAAATCGCATGACAGCCCTAGTTTTAAAATACTAAAATCATATATTTGCTATAGTATATTTAATATCTTTATAATACTATTATAGTATAATTAATTATGAATGAATAATTATGAATTAGCGCAAGCTCGTGTAACACTGATATTTTAGTAGAAATACTTAGGCAGTCGAATGATTAGTTGAAAAGTGTCCCATTACTGTAACGACAGGTCACACATTAGTGTTATCTTAGCATTATTATAGTATAAATAAAATATGGTATTTTGAATTAGCTTTTTATATTTTCAGTATTTGTTTTTATTTTATTTTAACGTTTACTCATTTTATTATGTGCTTTTGTCATTTTAATTTATTAGATTGTGTGTTTTTTTTTATATGTTTTTTTTAGCTTTGGTTTTAGTAATTTTTGTACTTCAACTTGAAATCAACTTGAAATTATTTTATTTCAGTTAGTTGCCAAGGCAAACATTTTTAATTTTCCTTTTAAGTCTTTAAGTTTACGGATATTCATTTAGCTTTATTTCACTTTCGGAAAATGATTTTTAATAGTTTTTCTACAAGTCAACAATGACAACACTGTCACATGCACACTGACCTTCATCACTGATGCTGTCCTTCATCAGAGGATGATGCCTGGGGAGTCTGGGGAGTCTGTGCTGAGCTTCCACTGGACGTTCATCTTCTTTCTGCAGGACGACACACACACTCACACTCATTATACACAGCAGAGCGCACAGACCCCCTAGTGAATTATGATGGAACTGCAGGGGGGTTGTGATTTGGTGACAGAAATACCAGTCAAATGTGGGGGAAAAAAATTAAACGTATATAATAAAAATGTACAAATAATAATTCTGATTTTTTTTTATTTATACAATAAACCTGCATCATCTCCACAGCTAAATGCCCTAAAATGCATTTGAGCATTTCAATTAAATGATTAGCCTACTCTTTTCAGCATAAACTTTCCTTTCCATGCAAATTAGGCTTATTATTTTGTTATATTGCCAGGAGCAATTAACGTCACGCTACTACTAATCATGAAAGCAGGTGGTACTCAGACTTTTATTAAGAGAGATGTTTTAATTGATGACAGCAGTAATTCATCAGACGAGGAAGAGCGCTCATATCCAGACACCGTAGAGTGCAGTTTCATCATTTTAAATAGCCGGGACTGTGCTAGCGGAGAGATGCTGTACAGCACCAGGATCGTTTGCTAGCATGAGGTAGTAAAACCTGCATCCTCCACAATCTAGAGAAGGAGAGTTACGTTCAGCACTCATTTTGTGGGTTTGTTTGCACTTGCATTATATAGTGCTGCAGGAATGAGTCCTAAAACCTGGAAACAAGTTAGCGTTTTTGAACTTCAGGTTTCATCTTCCCAAAGTCAGTGGGTTTTTTGAATGGGTTTTTGATTAAATGGCTGAAATACGGCTTGTGGTTAACACAACCTCAAAATATTGCACATTATATTCTGCAAAATAAAATACATCACTAATACCCAGTTGTAGGGCTGTAAACGATTAATCGCGATTAATCGCATCCAAAATAAAAGTGTGTGTTTACATAATATATGTGTGTGTTGTGTATAATTATTTTGTATATATAAATACACACACATGCATGTATATATTTAAGATTTTTATTTATTTATATATAAAATAGTTATATTTATATATAATATAAATTATATATGCAGTATATAAATGCAAATATTTCTCAAATATATACATGCATGTGTGTGTATTTATATACAGTATACAAAATAATTATACACAATACACACATGTCACATATATTATGTAAACACAAACTTTTATTTTGGATGCGATTAATCGCGATTAATCGTTTACAGCCGTACCCAGTCGTGATCTTTTTAATCTTTTCCTTGTCTTGAAAAAGGCGGTTGCTAACAAGTGGCTAAATGAGACTACAGAGGTTGTCGGAGACACTCGTCTATTCACTTGCTCACTTTAACAGCTTATTTTGTAAATCGCACACTTGAAAACTATTCGAACACTAACTTTTTATTTTTAAATAAAGACTGAAAGAGTTTGGCTGAAAGAGTCTGAAGATTAATGGTGGTGACATTGAAGTCATGTGACCGCAGTGTAGTTTGTTTATAGCCGGATTGTATTTAGGCTTCAAAATTCATAACGGTTGTTATCATGATGAACGGAACATGTATGAATAATTAAACACCTTTATTGTTCACAAAGCTTATTTCCTGCAAAAATTCAAAAGCTAATGGAAAAACCCTCTTTGTTTTTTGATACAGGGCTCCAGACTGCGACCAAATGGGCCTTTTTGCGACCCAACTTGAAACTTTTTTTCTTTTTTTACACGCTAAATCGGATCGCGATGCCAGCTAAACATCGTGATGTCTGTCTATCGGCACAACTAATGGTATATATTTTTTATATTTCTTCTGTCATGACAACGATGGTGGTGCTGTCGGTTTAACTTGTTGTTGCGTCTTCAAAAGTGCACAATAAAATGTGACACTGAATTTGAAACAGCACATTGTAATTTCTGCATATTATCAAAGTATTTAATACAGTGGAAATTAGTAGAAATGTGAATATTTGGTTAGCATGTTGATTTACGGTGTGTGCCCCTAAAATTTTCAGTTGGTGCTGACATTTTCAGTTTATTTTCCACTGTGCTCCTGGTGAAAAAAGTTAGTCTGGAGCTCTGTGATAAGGCAACCAGGGCGATGCTAACTTCTGGGTTGGCGTACAAAATGACGTCGTCAGCGCAGCAGTCAAAGCCTATAATGAATCAGGTGTTTAAACAACAGAGAAAGACGGCATCATACGCACCTTACAGTCCTCTTGGGAATCGCTATCAGAGTCGCTGTCTCGGTAACTCTCATGCCGAATGCGCGGCTCGGGATCGCTGTAGTCTCCTTTAGCGTAGCTGTGGACGTGCAGCACCTCGGCAGGGCTCAGCGTTCTCTGGAAGATGTGCTGGACTGCGGGCGGACACACCGGACTACCGGCCACTGACGCGGATTCTGCAAGCGTAAGATTGATGGCGCTGCTGCTGGATTCTGTGGTGACGGTGGAGTTAATGCCGGGCTTGTGTTTAGGGCTGTTGCTGGGTTCTGATTGGACATCACAGGTGGGGGCGGAGTTAATGCTGGGCTCACATGGACCAGGGCTGATGGTGTTTATAATGCCGTTGCTGGGTTCTGATTGGACATCACATGTGGGGGCGGAGCTAATGCCAGGCTCACATGGACCAGGGCTGATGGTGTTTATGATGCCGTTGCTGGGTTCTGATTGGACATCACATGTGGGGGCGGAGCTAATGCCGGGCTCACATGGACCAGGGGTGATGGTGTTTATGATGCCGTTGCTGGGTTTTGATTGGACATCACAGGTGGGGGCGGAGCTAATGCCGGGCTCACATGGACCAGGGCTGATCGTGTTTATAATGCTGTTGCTGAGTTCTGATTGGGCATCACAGGTGGGGGCGGAGCTAATGCCGGGCTCACATGGACCAGGGCTGATGGTGTTTATAATGCCGTTGCTGGGTTCTGATTGGACATCACATGTGGGGGCGGAGCTAATGCCGGGCTCACATGGACCAGGGCTAATGGTGTTTATAATGCTGTTGCTGGGTTCTGATTGGACATCACAGGTGGGGGCGGAGCTAATGCCGGGCTCACATGGACCAGGGCTGATGGGGTTTATAATGCCGTTGCTGGGTTCTGATTGGACATCACATGTGGGGGCGGAGCTAATGCCGGGCTCACATGGACCAGGGCTGATGGTGTTTATAATGCTGTTGCTGGGCTCTGATTGGGCATCACAGGTGGGGGTGGAGTTAATGCCGGGTTCACACAGACTTGGGCTGATGGTGTTTATAGTGCTGTTGCTGGGTTCTGATTGGACATCACAGGTGGGGGCGGAGTTAATGCCGGGCTCACATGGACTAGGGCTGATGGTGTTTATAGTTATGTCATCACAGGTGGAGGCGGAGTTAATGCTGTGTTGAGAGGAGATGCTGCTGGTGACAGACACGAGGGGTGTGGCGTCAGCGGCAGAGATGTCACTGGAACAGGAATGGGGCGTGACATCACTCGGCCGAGCATCAGTGATGCTAACAGATGTCAGATCAGTGTTTGGAGTGATGTCATCGGGGATGGTTTGGACATCACAGCTTTGAGTGACATGTCCAGACTGAGAGGCATCACTGCGCGGAGCCACATCATCACCGATGTTGTTTGTGGATTGTGAGGACGAGGTGACATCGCTGGGATCAGAAGGAGTGATGTCATCTCTTTGCTGCATTGTGATGTCACTGCTGGAGGTGGGGTTTGATGGCGAGAGCTCCGCCTCCATGCAGGGAGGGGCTTGATTCTCTTGCTGCTGTGGAGGGGGCGTGTCTGTCTCCATGGTCTCCTCAGCTTTAACATCACCTGCAGAAACACACATTGGTCAGTTTAGTATTTTTATTATAGAATCGCCAGTAGGGGAGTAAACGGTTCACAAAATTCACAGTTCGGTTCGATACAACACAGTGGTGTCACGGTTCAGTGCGTTTTCGATAAAATAAAAATAAAAATAAATACCAGAGAAAATTCCTTAATTAATAAAAAAAATTATAATAATTCCCACATCTTTAAACTTTTAGTTTTATAAATGGGGGTAATCTTTGAAGAATGAACAAATAATGTTTTGGTCATCACATTAAAAATAACATTTAAATATGATAATATTTAAGTTTTGAAGTGCTGGAAAAAGATGTGTGACATTATTGAAAGCATTTTACTATTCCTGCCAAACTTCCATAGTTACAGTTAGTGTTACTACATTAAATCCATGGTGAATGTTGCAGATTTGTGGACTTAAAGCCTATAGTTAGTTCATTCATCACGGCACAATGTTTCTCCTGGTTTCCACGTCAGCGCTGTCTGATCCGTTAATAACGGAGAAATTTAAACGCAGTGATGTTATTACTTCTGTGGCGAATTCAAATGCTTTCTTAACTGGATCTCTTAGCGCTGTGTAACGGTGTTTGATCAAGATCGGCCCACGCTGCACTGACATTGGTCCAAACTCATAAACGGTCCGTGAAGCACAAAATAAAGAGTAGTGCAGTTTCGTCACACTTTCATTACGTTTGTCATTTGATGTTGGGCAACGTTATGGTGGTCGCGCCGGTTCAATACGACTGCGTGTATCGTTACACCCCTAATCGCCAGGTATCATATGCTGTATATGAGGCTCTACCTGGGTCAGCGGAGATGGATTGTTCCTTCTCGTCGCCCGTCTCAGTCTGGCTGAGTTTGGCTTTCTTCTTCTCAACTTCCTCCTCTTCTACCTTCACTTGATTGTCGTCTTCTTTTGCTTCATTGCCAGTGCTGGGTCTGAGCCGCTTCTGCCCCACGTTCTGCTTTGGACTGATGCTGTATGAAGAGAAGGGAGATCAGAGATCAATATACACTTTAGTGGGTCGAAATTTTAAGTCCCACTTTATATTAAGTGGCTTTAAGCACTGTGTACTTGCATCGAAAAGTAAGTACAATGTACTTATTGTGTTCATGTTGTATTGTAAAACACGTTTGCTGCTATTGAGGTGTGATACGGGACAGGTGTGGTGGTATGGGTCAGTTTAAGGGTGGGTTAAGGTGTAAGGGGTAATTACATAAATGAATTACCGCTGTAATTACATGCAGGTATTTTTAAAATATAATTACAATGTAAAAACATATATGTACACAATAAGTCCATTACATCAAATTATTTATTTCAATGTTATTAGTTGTATATGTTATTAATATAAAGTGAGACCTAGTTTTCTAGTAAGGTACCATATCTTCTAGCATAACCTTCAACAGTGTTCACTTCATATCAATGTTTAAATACTATTATAGTATTAATTTAAGGGGTAATGAGATGGATTTTATAAAATTATTTTAATATGTTTCTTGAGGTTCACTTATAATATTGATAAAGTTAGTAAAGTTTCTTTCTACACACCTGTTGGTTTGCTCTGAAGTGCTGCTAGGTTCTTCATCACTAGCAGGCTTTTTCTCCTCCAGCTCCAGCTCTCCTTTCTCTACTTCGGTTTCCTCCTTTCCACCATCGGTCTCTCTTTTCACCTCCTTCCCAGACAATGTTTCTGTGCTGTCCCCCTTCTCTTCACCATCCGTGTCAGCTTTCTGCTCCTCTCCAGGCTCCGCTTCTCCTCTCTCCTCTTTGCTGCCATCGCTGAGCTCTCCCTTCTCGTTCTCCGTCTCTCCGTCAGTCAGGAGCTCTGACATCGCTGGTGTGGTCTTCGAGTGGTCAATGGGCGCATTGTCCTTTCCTGCTTTCCAAAGTTTATAACGTTCAGGTTGAAACTTGCGAACAAACAAATCCATGGATATCTTCACCATGTCCTTCCGGCAGGAACACTGAGAAAGAGACACACATCAACAATCAAAAACACACCTGCGGTTCCATTCTTAAAGCAACACGCCGACTTTTTGGGACTTTAGCTTATTCACCATATCCCCCAGAGTTATATAAGTCCATACATACCCTTCTCATCTCCGTGCGTGCCGTAACTCTGTCTGACGCACCCACCGCTAGCCTAGCTTAGCACAAAGACTGGAGGTAAACGGCTCCAGCTAGCATACTGCTCCCAATAAGTGACAAAATAACGCCAACATTTTCCTATTTACATGTTGTGATTTGTACAGTCACAGCGTGTACAAATAACAAGGTCACATGAGACACAGCCATCTTCTAACCGTATACATACTGGGAACTATATTCTCAGAAGGCGAAGCACTGCAACTTCTGCGGAGTGATTTGCTCAGCAAAAAATCAGCAAAATCAGATTTTGCGAGCAAATCACTCCACCCAAGTAGCAGTGCTTCGCCTTCTGAGAATATAGTTCCCAGTATGTATACGGTTAGAAGATGGCTGTGTCTCATGTGACCTTGTTATTTGTACACGCTGTGACTATACAAATCACAACATGTAAATAGGAAAATGTTGGCGTTATTTTGTCACTTATTGGGAGCAGTATGCTAGCTGGAGCCGTTTACCTCCAGTCTTTGTGCTAAGCTAGGCTAGCGGTGGGTGCGTCAGACAGAGTTACGGCACGCACGGAGATGAGAAGGGTATGTATGGACTTATCTAACTCTGGGGGATACGGGGAATAAGCTAAAGTCCCAAAAAGTTGGCGTGTTTCTTTAAGATCCAAAAACTGAGGTTAAGAAAACGTACCAATGTTGCCAGCTTGCCATAATCTATCCAGCGCTGGGATGCGAAGTTGGTGGACTCGGCACAGTTGAAGCCATGGTTAAACCCAGCGTGATATCCAAAGGGGAAGGTCACAATAAACTGACCTGCTTCCTGTGTGACCTAATGAATTAAGCAGAAAGAAGTCAAATCATGAGATTAAAATCAAGCATGACATGACAAGATGATAAAAATGAGGTAACTAACCTTCTCAAAGGGTATTCCATACTTCCTCAGAATTGACGGTGAAATTAAAGTCATTTTGTGGCGCAAGAAGGCTTCACAACTTTGGGCGCTTCCAGGAAAAAATCCTGCATGAATGAAAATGAGAAGAGTCCTGAGTAAATGAGCTGCTGAAGGAGAGGAGGAACTAATGATATGTTTTTAAAAGACCACTGTACCTTTAGCAAGACGCTCCAGTCGTTTCCCTTGCTCTGGAGGAACAACATACCTGCAGAAGACCAAGTAATGCTTTTGAAATCTCTTTAGGACAGTATGAATATTAATAGGGTCTGTAAGCTTTTATAATGTTTTTGAAAGAAGTCTCTTCTGCTCACCAAGGCTGCATTAATTGATCAAAAATACAGTAAAAATAGTAATATTGTAAAATATTAAAGGGTAACTCTCGCCAAAATTGAACCTAGGCTCGTTTTGTTAATTTAGTGTAAAAGCATAATTAGAATGGAAATGCCACTTTTAAGCTTGTATTTTGAATGGGAGTGCTAGGGGCACGTATATGATAGCATCAAAAATCACTGTTTTTAAAACAAGAAGGCTCGACAACATAAAACTGTGGTCGGAGTATCACCAGGTTCTCTACACATGAACTCCAGCAGTGACTACATTGTTTGTGTACACAGAGTTTACTAAAAAGAAAGGTTTTGTACGACTCACTTTATCAGTTAGTGTAAAGTGGCTGGAATTTTGTCAGTCAAAAGTATTCGATCTCCGAATGCAACGTAACATGAGGAGAGTAAAGATGGAAATCTCCTGAAGCTTGTTTCCATATAAATTCTAAGTTATCATGCTTTTCATTGGAATTACAAGTTCATGACATTTCTTCATATGGAGTCAGTTCATTACGTTGCATTCAGAGATCGAATACTTTTGACTGACAAAATTCCAGCCACTTTACACTAACTGATAAAGTGAGTCGTACAAAACCTTTCTTTTTAGTAAACTCTGTGCACACAAACAATGTAGTCAATGCTGGAGTTCATGTGTAGAGCCCCTGGTGATACTCCGAGCACAGTTTTATGTTGTGTCGAGCCTTCTTGTTTTAAAAACAGCGATTTTGATGCTATCATAGAAGTGCCCCTAGCACTCCCATTCAAAAGACATTTTGACCGAAAACGAAAATACGGTCAAGCTTTAAATGCTTTTACATGAATGTTTGACTCGGGTAGATTAACAAAAAGAGCCTAGGTTCAATTTGGCGAGAGTTACCCTTCAATACAATTTAAAATAGCTGTTTTATATGTTTAATATATTGTAAAATGTAATGTATTCCTGTGATCAAAGCTGAATTGTCAGCATCATTACTCCAGTCTTCAGTGTCACATGATCCTTCAGAAATCATTCTAATATGATTTGATGCTCAAGAAACATTTATGATTATTAGCAATGGTGAAAAGAGTTTAAATGTGAAAACTGATAATTTTTTTCAGGATTCTTTGATATAATAGATAGCAGTTCTTAGAAATAAAAATGTCTTTACTGTCACTTCGCTTCAATTGAATGCGTCCTTGCTGAATATAAGTAATAATTTCTTTAAAAAAATGTGAATGGTAGTGTATACAAACAAATGCTTCTTATGAGCTATATTTCCTGTTTCCTATGGGAAAATGCAAATATTAAACACGAGTTGAGACAGTACCAGGACTTGGGTTCTCCAAAGTGAAGGTAGTTAATGCTGTAGAGATCCATGTCCTCTGTGTGCCAGGCGAATGTGCTCTTCCACATCCCAAAATAAAGATATGGAGTGTTTACTCCTTTGATAGTGATTCCACTCTCTCTCTCCACAGTGTCCAAAATACTGTTGAGACGACCAATATTCCACTCCGTCACGTCCTGTATACAGTCACATATGTACAGGTGAAACTCGGAAAATTTGAATATCGTGCTAAAGATCATTTATATCAGTAATTCAACTTAAAAAGGTGAAACTAATATATTATATAGACTCATTACATGCAAAGTGAGATATTTCAAGCCTTTATTTGTTATAATTGTGATGATTATGGCTTACAGTTTATGAAAACCCAAAATTCAAAGTTAGAATATTGTGAAAAGGTTTTCATAAGCTATAAGCCATAATCATTAAAATTATGACAAATAAAGGCTTGAAATATCTCACTTTGCATGTAATGAGTCTATATAATATATTAGTTTCACCTTTTAAGTTGAATTACTGAAATAAATGAACTTTAGCACGATATTCTCATTTTTCGAGTTTCACCTGTATGTTCAATCATTGAATAGCACTATTATGACACTGTGTACAGCAGGGGTTGTAACTAAAATATAGTAGTGAAGAATATGTTTTGAACAAAAAGATTACTCACTGGATCATAGAGGGTTCCACTGATATCTGCTCCATATAACGGTGGATTGAATGTTAAATTCTTCCAAAATTTCCTCTCCAGTTCATCAAAATCAGCATATATGGGATTACAGAACCTGGAGTCGAGTCAAAGAATGGGTTTATTAAACAGTGATACGACATTCTCAATGCATTACTAGTAGGCTATGATATTATTATCAGCTAATATTACGTTTCCCTGTTCAGTCAGACTTACACTCCTGTTTAAAAGTTTGGGTTCTGTACTTTTATAGGTCAAGAGATTTATAATGCTACAAAAGATTTAATCCTTTTTTTCACGTCTCTATTTATCAAACACACTTTTGAATGGCAGTGTAGTTACATCAGTAATAAATGAAAAGTCACTTCATATGTGGAGAATGCTATTCCTCTAGAAAATAATGTGATTAATCCTGCATGCCAACACATTTATTAAAAAGCAAACTAGCAGTCAATTTGATTTCAAAAGGTCATTACCAAATTCTTTGGGCATTAGGATTCAAGCGTCAAAGGTGTCAAGTAACGAAGTACAAATACTTTGTTACCTTACTTAAGTAGAAATTTAGGGTATCTATACTGGAGTAACTATTTTTCAGCCAACTTTTTACTTCTACTCCTTACATTTTCACACAATTATCTGTACTTTCTACTCCTTACATTTTAAAAATAGTCTTGTTCATGGACTTCGGAACCATTGTATATGAGTGGGACAAGAGCAAGACCCACCCACTTTTTAAGACCAATGATATTGGACCCACTCACTTTTACCATCAGCGCCATCAGTCAAATCCATTCCACTTGAGGAACGCCCTAATGAATTAAACTCATTTCTACTGAATCGCTACATTATATTTGATATTTTTGCCGCAACTGATGAAAATAACCGCCCGGCGTTGTACCCTTCCAGTCAAATACTGCGTTGCAAACATCAATAACAGCTTTAAGTTAAAAGGCACCAGAATACATGAAATGGCATTTACTCCAGTATCATTTTTCTGGGGGAGGACACACCCACTTTTTTTTTTTTTTTTGCTTCTGACGCCCATGGTCTCGTTACTCCTATTTCATTCCGGCTTGTCATCTTCAAAAAAAAAAATAAAAAACTTTCCAGATAAATCGTGCCATCCGGAGAGAGTGAATTTGATTGTGGTTGGATGAGAAGTATGAACATATTAGGGCTGTAATCTCCCAGTCGATTAGTCGATTATTGGTTGATACGTTCTGGCTCGACCAAAATTCTGATATAGATTTTTTTGCCGCTAATTTCATCAGCTTTACCGCGTTCATTTCATCAGGTGGAAAGCACTAATTGCTAATGGTTTCAGAGCACCCCTGTTTCACAGGTCTTCAGAACACCCCCCTTGCTTTCACTTCTTTTGGATTAGCCCAACCCACCCGAGAAGAGAGACAGATTGAAGTTTTGCTGAATATTATTTATTTAATTGTGAGAGTGTTTAATTCATAGTCAGTCCTCTTCTACCATGTCAACAAGGACATCGGCAGTGTGGCAGCATTTTTTTTAAATAGAAAACGGGAAAAAAGGATTGGAGACTAATGCGCAATGCGCTGTGCCCAGTTTGTATTAGTTTTGAGCCTATGCTTTATTTTTCAGTTATGCACTTTATTTAGTTTCTGCTCTTGATCTGGTTTGTTTAATAAATATTATTTTAATAATATTGTGTTTAAGAGTAAAAGCTTTAAGTTAATAGTCTATTCGTATCTCAGCCGTGAAGCTGCGCTTTTGTGTTCAGCCTCGCTCTGTGTGAGCTACACGGCTGAAATTATAGTGTCTGTCAGTTATTATAATACATATGACAAAAACAATTGTCTAAATTATGTTGCATATTCCTCAAAAGTTCTTGTGATGATATCACTAGTTGACAACATAGTACTATTTTAGGAAATCATAGGCTATGATATTGCGCAGGTGCACGTGATGCAACGCTGTCAGACGTCACACACACAAACACAAACACACACACACACACACACACACACACACACACATCTGTTCTTTAATCTTTAATGTATTTGCATAGTACTAAATGTGTTCATTTTCAAAGGGCATATATGTGGCTGAGACATGTAGCCTAGTGCATCCCAAATGTTTTAACATTAACATTTTAATATAACATTATAGTCATTACGGCCTTTAGAAAAAAATTTTTTTTGAGGAGATGGGGTAGTGCACTATAGGCCCCTGTGGCACAGCCTAAGCTTTTGTCCTTAATGCCATTTTTTTCCTTACATTGCCTTTACTTTTGTAGTTTTGAAACCAGTACTTTTACTTGAGTAAAAAGCTTGAGTTGATGCTTCAACTTCTACAGAAGTCTTTTCAAACCCTAGTATCTATACATCTACCCGAGTAATGAATGTGAATAGTTTTGACACCTGTGTCAACCGTATCTAAACACATCAACATTTGCTCACTTGTCTGTGTTGGCCGTTTTGCGGAACTCGCGGACTGTCATTGGCTTCTTCTGGATGTTGTACTGAGTGAAGAGCCCTGATTGGCCGGTGACCACCTGTTGAATAGGGGCGGGAATCACCAGATCATCGATGTCATCATATGTGCGCCGGGGTTTCCAGTCCTTTGGTGGCACCACCTGCAACACACAAACAAACTTCCCACTTCCACAACACGAAAAAGTCTCTCCCAGCGATTTGAGCTGAATGAAAATCTTATTATCAACTTCAACAAAGAGCGGCTAACCTTTGCCATCCCGGCTCTGTGCGCCCCCTGCGACTCCATATACGCGATGTATCTGTTGAAGTCTTTGAACTCCTCTTTTGTGGGATGAAAGGTCATGATCCTGATGGCAGGACTCTGGGAGCTTTGAGAGACCGAGTCCGAAGCCATTCTGCCACTTGAACTATATGAAAAACATGAAGAATTCAGCAACAAAGAAATAAACAAGATTTATTTGTTTTACTCTTGCAACAACCACACCACAGAAACATTGTGTTAAATAATTTTTTACATTTTTCTCATAAAAAGTGTCTTGCTCCTGAAAACATCACCTGACCAACTACTAAACTCCACCACAACAATTACAACTACTAGGCTAGTCAAGGCGCAAACACATATTCATGATAACTTTAAGCAACTCAAAATATCATAATCATAACGAAAAGAGAAATAAAAGCTCAATATACAACTCAAATTTAAATAATTTAAAATTAAATATTCATTAAGTAGTAAAAAAGCTCAGTTTCAAAAACTAGGCTATTTAATGTTTAATTAAAATTCTAAAATTATTGTTTATAAAATAATTACAAATATATGTTTTCATTTAATTACATTTATTAATATTTTTCAATTATGACTATAATTATATTTTAATAATAAGGAAAAATATAAAAAGTATAAATATTCCAACCTGTTGAAATAACTAAACTAATCTTAAAACAATTATTTAGAAAAACAACAATAAAACAGCAGTTAATTAGATAATATTAATTAAGTTCAAATTGATTTGAACTGGAAAAACTAGAATAAAACAACTTATGACAGTTGACAACATGCACTTTACTGACAGAAATAATGAACTTTTTTCAATTATCAACATTATATGATAAACTACATGATTTTTTTTACACAAATACATAACTAAACTCTTTTATTCAAGCTCACGGTGTGTAATAAAAGCATTAACCCACTGTAGTGTTAATAACTGTTATGATTGTGAATGTTGAAGCACCTGTGTAAACTCACACTAGCATGCTAGCTGACATTAGCCAGATAAACACATAAAATATGATCATTCAGAGAGTTTAATCAGAAAGCATCACATATATGAATGTGTCACGATCTCATCATCATGTTCTGCTCAGGAACATTTAAAGTTTGACCCCGAAATCTCTCAAACTCACAGCAAAAACAACACCAAACACACACTGACGGCTAAAGCCGCTCAAATGAACACAAACTTACTCCTGTCGCACAAACACACCGCTTCAGCTCAACACACACACGCTCATATAGCTCAACACAGTGTAATTAAAAGCTTTTGGAAGTGTATAACTGTGTTATGACATGAATTATTGATCCGCTCCAAACTTTGATGAGCCCGATGGCTAACTATTGTAAACACCGACATTCACGCACTAAAACACACATGAAATCACCCCACACACACACAAACCCGCTCATGTGTGTCAGGAGAGGCTGAGAGGACTTTACTCACGGGTGTCGCGGGCTCAGCTGAGGGATGTTGAGGGCGCAAACTCAGAAAAACAGCGCAGAAAAAGACGCTTACAAACCAGACATGTCCTCCATTAGAGTGAAGCGCGACTGCGCATGCGCGCACACTGTTTACAAAGATGGAAGAAGGCGTTCCCCTGCGCGCGGCCCCTAATCAGCGCTGTGCACATGGGCCCTATGGGGCCTTTTAGATATTATGGAAAATTTGTAGGTATAAATCTCTCTATATCAACGACATGGGATCATAGAATATTATGGATCATAGATATAAAATATATAGCCTATCGTTTATAGACTATGTGTATTATATAGATAAAGAGTGATTTAGATACAGTCATATAGATCATGTAGGGATATTCTGTAGGTATTCACTCCACATATGATATGGGGCCTTGTATATAATATGAATCATGAGACCATATAGAGTAGATAGCTAAAGAATACATATATTGTTTGCAATGTATACATCTTTGTGTATCCCTTTGAGACTGTAGACGCTATCCATGCATCTCATATAGAGTAACATAGATGTAAATTTTTTATTGTATAGATGCACCTACTGGCCTATGTTCATAAAGAGCTTATACATAATATTTTAACCCTATATTACATAAAGCTCATACAACCCGTACATGCATATGTCTCAATTATCATATAGAGTCATGTGTCATATGGTGTTGTATGAATGTTATATAGATTATTTGTATTTAGATAGTATGCATCTCTTTAGTCATAGATTATTTAACTCAGTACATGCATCTCAATACACAGCCAAAGCGGTGTATATATAAAATTATGCAGATAATATATCTGAAATACAAGTCACATGGATGCAAATATAAAGAAGTTTATACTCCCACAGAATATAGGTTAAATACGTATGCAACCATTTATAGCCTATTGTACAAATAATATAGCTATAAACATTTATAGAGCCATATACTGCCAATGTGATATATAGACTGCCTAAATAATAGACATTATTTCTAAAATTCTCTCATCACATAGAGCCATACAGATACAAATATACAAATTCAATAGATAATTTATATTACTTGTGCATGAAGAAACATACCTCTATGTAAAATACTGCATTTGCAATATCTAAAATAAATTCGAAATGACTATTTAACCTTTGGACACATTATTGTCAGTTTCCAGACCACCTGTTAAATTTTTTTGCAATTAAATTATTTTTGAGGCTCCAGCAATAAACAAAGGCATTGATTATTGTCTACAAACAGGTGTAATTATTTGTTAATTAGCATCTACAATGGGAAACAACAACTCTGACCTTCGAGCAATGGGGCTATTTTTGTTCGATAATTAGTTTTTAATAGAATTAGCAAACCTTGCTGTCCGGTAGCTGGGTTTTTGGAGGAGGACTAAAGTCTCCAGGTGTTTCACAACTAATGAATCATGTAGAACAGAATCCAGTCCACATGCCTTCACATTAAACTGAGATGGACGGAGATCTGGCTCTCTGGCAAGGACACACACACGCACACACACACACGCGCACTGGAGAAGAGGGACCATCTGTTCCCCTGGATAATGTGCTGAAGGAACCAGGATACGATACAGCAAAGCCTCACAAGAAACATGTACAAAACCCAATTAAGCATTTTATTAACACATATTCTCTCCTTTTTATTAACAAATAGAAAACAGACTGCCTGTACAACAGATTTAATGCCGTTTTTTAGTCTGCATGTGAACACAAAGTCAAATGATTTCATCCCATGTCTGCATTTTTCATCTTCCTTTGTGCTCGGGCCATAGGAGGAAAGAAACACTTGAGTATGCACATATTTCCAGACCAATGATGCTGTCGTGACGTTACGGGAGACTTGTCTTTACGAGCCACGGTGAGAGATGATCAGATGTGGAGAGTTCAGGAGGTTTCGTATTCCCAGCCTCAGCCTGTCTGTTTTCTCACGCTTCTGACGCGAGTCCGAGCGAATGAAAGATGGCAGAGGTTCAGCTGGAGGAGCGACACGTGGCGGCTGTACATGTGTGGGGCAGGTCGTTCAAAACAAGCTGACCTTTGACCCCAGCTGACCCGGCATGGAACAAGGACTTTGCAGTGGCAGCAAGAACAACATTTTCTTGTCTTTCTTTCACTCGATAGGCCTTTAGAATGGAAGGGTTTCAAGAAAACGACTGCACACAGAGCAGAACGAGTCTGAACGTGTTCGTTAGTTTAGTCAGTGTCCTGAACGACAGCAGGTTCATCAAGGTCACGAACTCAGGTGCGAGCATTTCATCTCTTTTATATTTGATTATACGGTTTTATAAAGTATCAGGAGGTGAAAAGGTTGTTTTTTTTATTTTATTTTATAAAAGTTCCCCTTTTCCCACCAAATAAAAGTAATCATTTAAAATATAATAATGATAAAAAGTAAGAAATCATCAGCAGCTCTGAATGCTCCTCTTACAGTATTAGTAACCTGGGTCATGTGAAAATACATGTCCACATGTGCTGAAAATAATTGAACATATGCGAAAAAATCACAAATGAATAATAATAATAATATAAGAAACAAATAAGAATAAAAAATAACCCCTTGGATATGCAATGATCAGCATAAGTGATACAAATATTGTATTTTCTGACAGATCGTACTGATGATACAATAATAATAATGATAATAATAATAGACGATGATGATAAAAATCAAGCAGTAAGGTAATACAGAGACAGGAGCTGTGCGTTAGAGACCAGAACGAAGCTTGTGTTGCTGTTTTCAGAGAGAGAGGAACAGGATTGCAGTGATTCCAGTGAAAGACGTCCCGTGATGTCTCCTCTCTTCTGATATTCCTCTTCTCTCAGTCTCTCTTTCTCCCTCCAGCTGTGGTGACTGAATAGGTAGGATGATTATGGCTCAGAGGGAAGCGGCGGCTCTCCGGATGTGGCGTTCTGAGGCATTCTGGGAGTGGTTACGTTGCATAGTGATCGAAGCTGCCCAGGTACTCCAGAGCTGCTCTGTAGCACAGCTGGTACTGGTCCTGCACACACACAGGACACACACAGTTAAAGACGACACATTATGCTTTTTTACATGTTCAACATGTAAATTCTATTGGTCCCTATCTTGAGCCCAGCGCAATTGACTGAATTGATGTATCATTCCTATTTTGGGTGGTTCAGTGAAAAGAGGAGCGTGTTTCGGCGCAAACGTTCCCTGGTGATATTTTGCAGTTTCAGAAAACAATTCCGCCACAGATCAGGAGAAACCTCGTCTAAAGTCAGTGGCGTGTTATTCAGATGCTATTTTAAGGGCGCATGCTTGGCCATAATGTAGCGTGTGCACAACAGCATACACTTTGCTTCTCTCATCTACACAGACGCAGCAGTTCATATTTTTGCAAATCATACATAATAACAAGGACAAATATTACCACACGAAAAAGATCATTGTGATGTCCATGAAGATGTGAAAAAATAGGCATAAATCTAGCTTACACATTTACCCAAATTATTATACGCCTGTTTAACCGAAGCTAATTTGTGTGGTTTCTCCCATCATCCCCATACAATGTCACTTCTCTGTCTTTTACGGCCCTGACGAGAACGTTGGTCTCCTGGGGTGTGAAGCGCTCCTGGCGTGCGCTGGCAAATCCGCCGTTATAATAGCAAACCGCCATGGAACAAGCGCGAATGGGAATGTGAGAGGACGCTCTGATTGTTATTTCACGTTACGTACGTATTTCACGTAATGGCGGTTATGATAAGGGGCGGGACATTTCCCAAACACACTCGAAGCGCTTGACCAATCACAACACACTGCTCCAGCCGACCAATCAGAGCACAGTGTGCTTTTCAGAAGGCGGGGCTTCATAGAGACAGGAACTAAACAGAGCGTTACTGACAGACTGGGAAGAGAGGAGCCGCAATAATGGAGAATATGGGGAAAATAATGCGTTTTATGAATATTAAAGGGGGGGTACAATGGTGTTTCATGTATTCAGAGTTGTTTACAGTGTTAAAGAGATGGATTCTCATGCTAATAATGGCCAAAGTTTGAAAAGTTATTTTGAACGATTAACAGAGAATTTCTGTGCTGAAAATCATACTTCCGAGTTGCAACACGTTTCGGCTGGTTTTTTTCTATCGTAGATCTAATGACGTAGACCAGAGTGGAACTCCTTATATGAGCATTGCTCTCGGAAAAGCGCGTTCACGCACACGTCGACCAGAGGAGAGAAAGACCCTCTTATATACTGTCTATGGAAAGACCCAAGCGCATATCGACGCGCTACTACCGGAGATCATCATCATCAGCGCTAAATAGGAATGGTTGATGTCAAGAATGTCTCCAAAAAAGTGTGTTTTGGGATGTGAGGGAAAGTTTACCTTGTTCAGCTTCCCAAAGAACCCAGTGTTACTGGAACAGTGGATGCACTTTGTATTTCCGGGACAGCAAAGGAGTGTGGCAAGTGCGGTTTTGTGTTCTGGTCATTTCAGTGACGAATGTTTTATTAACAAGGTCGTCGCTGGATTTGCAAACCGGTTGCAATTAAAACCTGGCGCGGTCCCAGTGATAAAACACCCCATTCATGTAAGTACAACGGTATCACGCGCTCCCGCTTGACTCTATAGCTCCGCCCACGCCCAGAATCAAGGACCTCGGCTTTTTCCGGATAGAATCGGAAAGCTGTATTTTTATTTTATAAATATGATGAAACTAAAGACTTTTTGGAGATATGAAGGACGCACTATTACTCTATAGGTACTCAAGATTAACATGAGATTGACTGAAACTAAGTATTTTACCCCCCCTTTAAGGCATGAAAACCAACTTTACTAATTCAAGACTTTGAAAATGGGCATAATAGGCCCTCTTTAAAACACAGCAGCACACACTACACCGCCCTGAGGAGCTTGAACTAATGCTTTACCTAAAAGTGGATCATGTTCTCAGCCTCATTCCAGCAACATGAGAACTTTTACATTTACAGATGAACCATTCCTTCTCCACCAGAGAGTGTGAGGCTTGTGTGAGCTTACCTCTGTCTGCACCATGGCAGGTCTCTGCGTGCGGAGTGTTTTTATGGTCTGGAACATGTCCACCACCCCTTCATACCTCATCCGCTCCAGGACAATACTTAAAGTGATGAAGACTCCTGTTCTGCCGACACCAGCACTGAGAGAGAGAGAGAGAGAGGGAGAGAGAGGGAGAGAGAGAGAGAGAGAGAGAGAGAGAGAGAGAGAGAGAGAGAGATTGTGTTCAGCACACAAACACAACATCTACCATTCGAATGAAAAAACAAGATTTTTGTTTTGAATGTCTCACCAAGACTGCATTTATTAATCAAAAAATTCCGTAAAAACAGTAATATTATAAAAAATACTGTTATTACAATTTAAAATAACTGTTTTCTATTTCTATTTTCTAAATATACCTGAATATATTTTAAAATGTAATTTATTCCTGTGATGTAAAGCTGAATTTTCAGCATCCTTGTCACATGTCACATGATCCTTCAGAAATCATTCTAATGATGATTCTAAACATTCATGATTATTATCAATCTTGAAAATATTTTTGTGGAAATAGAAATCTTCTTTAACATTTTAAATACTTTTACTGTATTAAAGTATATTTCTTTCAAAAATAAAAAATCTTATTGACCCATGTACAGATACAAAATGAGATACATCCAAAAAAGTTTTGACAGAGATTTACAACATTTTGAAAATCATATTTAATTTATCATGCAGCACACACACACACACACACACACACACACACACACACACACACACACACACACACACACACACACACACACACACACACACACACACACACACACACACCTGCAGTGAACAGTAATCGGTCCGTCCTGTCCAAACTGCTCCTTGGTTTTGTGGACTTGGCCAATGAAATCAATAAAGCCCTCTCCTGTCTTTGGCACGCCTTGTTCTGGCCAATCGGTGAACTGAAACTGGCGGATCGTCCTTGACTGACCATCCTAAGAGAGAGAGAGAGTGTGTTGTAAGAGTGTATTGTAAAGACAGCACAGCTGAAGTCATGGGTCACGTCTGCTGAACTTACCCTGGCGTCTGTGACTTTAAACTCTCGTAAGATGTACTGTGGCATGTTGTATTCAGCCATGGGGTCCACGACGAAGTACTGGTATCGGGCAGATCTTTCTGCAGGCCAGTACTGATGACACTTCTCCTGTGAAACAGAACACACACACGTGGTTAAAAGAGTGCTTCACACTTAATTGCTTTGTCCAAATGACCAAATCCCAAAGCTTTGTTTGTTCATCCTTTGATTGATACGTTTCTTGCCGTTTGTCCCTTAGATGTAACGCAGACGGACAGCCCGAGGCCAGCAGACAAGCTGATTCTCAGCATCATTAACAGTATTATGTTGTGTTAATTACAGAGATTTTCCCCAAATGAACATCCACATTGCATGTTTATTTTGTTATTATTATTTTCTGCTGCACTTAATCAGTCCCTTCAAAGGATTTGGTGATCTTTCAATTGCAAGAAGTAATGCAAATATAATAGATTCCGGCATTATATGTGGCAGCTTTTTGCATAATTTTTCCACAAAAACATTAACCTGAGGATGGTGTTCAACTGCCGGACCATAGTTGATTTCAGTGATTATGCAAAATGTGTTTACAGTAACTGTACTTTTACTGTCACTAAAGCCGGGTGCACACAATAGTCCTTTGCGATTGCTGCTTGTCAGACTGTACGAACATGATCCATGTCACACTGTAAGATCTCAGCTGTCATTAATGTCACACTGTACGACAGTCAAGACGCGTTCAAAACGGACGCACGCAGGAAAACTTGTCCCGAGTTTTACATCATCAATCATCGTGATGTGAGCTGCGGTACACGCGCGATTGAAACGGTTGCTACAAAGAAATCTCAAACGTTCATTTTGGTCACAGCTTGTCTTGGAAAACGAAGACAATTTGACATCGTCGTAGGAGAAGTCACACCGCAGGACTAAGAGTCAAATCTGACACTGCCAGAATTTCGTCTGAGGTCAAATTTGAACACAACGGTCATGAATCGGCTGTCGGTGAACATGTCAAACTAACGATGAAAGACTTCAGATTTTAGCCTAGGATAAGAGGAATCTTTTAGGATTTGCAAATATTGTCTCAGACGGCCAAATCGCGGCCAAAATCGCACAGTGTGCACCCGGCTTAATGCCTACATAATGATTATTGGTTAGGTTTTTATTGCAAAACTACAAAAACAAAAATGCTGCACTGTAAAAATGTCTAACCTCCCCAACTCAACATTTTCTAGTGACTGGTCACATCTACATCTTTCAATTGGCCCAAGTGAAATTCTGCAAATTGATAAAAGAAAATTGAGTTGGGGAGGTTAGATTTTTTTTACAGTGTCCAAATATCCCCGATAAAAAAAAGAAAAAAAGGCTGCAGCAAATTTAGTCAGTTTGGGATGCAAATTTTGAATTAGTTTCAGTTTTAGTTAATGATAATAACCCTGCACTCTAAAAAAATGCTGGGTTGTTTTAACCCAATTTTGGGTCAAATATGGACAAACCGAAACGTTGGATCAAAAATGCAATTTAAAAATTTAACCCAATGGCAGGGTTTGTCCATATTTGACCCAAAATTGGGTTAAAACAACCCAGCATTTTTTAGAGTGTGCCTTAAAGTTGACAGCGCATCAAAATAGAGGCACCTTTCACAACCCAATCGATTCCCAATGAATTCCTGGTTGAATATCTTGTTTCGCTCTGAATCACATCACAGAAGTAAAATGGGACAACTCACATTGTTTCATTGAGGTGTGCAGGAATATGTGAATCTGTCACAACTCACCCGTCCCATCTCTCTGAGCTTCGTCAGCATCACCACGATGGTGGAGTTGTGCTCCCAAAGCATCCTCCAGAAGTCCTCAGTGGTTTCAGACAGAGGACCCTGTGTGGCGATGTATGCCTTCTGCTGCCTGCAGGAACAACACATCAAGATACAGTTTAAAAACACACCAATCCTCACAGACTCTCCATGAGTGATTCCTCTAATCTAACAGCAGGAGGCGCTGCGGCTCCGTGAGCAGAAACACATCAGAGATAAAGCTGCAGTGAGAGAAAGAGGGAGCAGAGAACGAACGAGAGAGTGTGAGACAGGTGAGAAAGACAGACAGAGAGACATGATTGTGTTGTGAAGGCAGAAGAGCTCCAGATCACTCAAACTCTGTCCCGTTCGGCACTATAGCGGACGCTGTCAGCGCTCATCCTGCCGTGAGATCCTCGGGTCTCTGATGAAGGTTTTATTTTAGATATGCATCTCTGCTGTGCTTGAACAAGTGGAGTACATGTCTAATCCACCTTCTGCAGTGATTGTATCAGCGCAGGTTTCTCTCGGAGTGACTGTACTGTTGGTCATGGTGAGCGCGCCTGGTTAAATGGCTATTGTTTTACTCAACACATATAGAGGGGAAGGTATTTGTGTACTTTGCAGTGGATGAATAACGTGACATATCATCAGATGATCAAACATGAATCAAACTCACACAGAACAGTTTTACATATCTATCTATCTATCTATCTATCTAAACAAACTGGATGGATGGATGGATGGATGGATGGATGGATGGATGGATGGATGGATGGATGGATGGATGGACGATTGATAGATGGATGTAGATAGATAGATAGATAGATAGATAGATAGCTATATATCTATCTATCTATCTATCTATCTATCTATCTATCTATCTATCTATCTATCTATCTATCTATCTATCTATCTATCTATCTATCTATCTATCTATCTACATCCATCTATCAATCGTCCATCCATCCATCCATCCATCCAGTTTGTTTTGGTTAACTTTTTGATCTACATTTATATTACGGTGAGGTGAATATCTTACAGAAATATCATATATCAATGTGGGAAAAAACAATTATATATCGCTCAAAGTATCATGAACCTCTCTGTCTTGCTGACACTGGACTATAGTGTCTTACAACGATCCACTGTCTTCACTCCCATTGGTTGGCGCATCACATCACTGCTCATTTGCATAAAATGTAACATCACTAGACACGCCCACATTTCCAATCATCACAGTTGCGGACTCTCGTTGACTTCGGCTTGTTTCGGTCACTGCAAATCACTGAATGAGTGAACGCATCTTCACGCATGGCATGCTGGGAGAAAACTGCATTCATCCAACATATGCTGAAGGAGGCTGATACACACACACACACACACACACACACACACAAACCTCACAGGTGTGATAGAGCCTCATTTGTTCACTAAATGACAGGAAAGGAAATTGCTGCCCCCCACCCATCTCACTCACTCACACACACACACACACACACACACACACACACACACACACACACACACACACACACACACACACACACACACACACACGCTCATCAAGCTAAAAGCATGTGAAAGCCCTTCTCCCTCTGTCCTTCATTACAAACACGATTACTGCCAATTACTCTGTTTACACTTCAGTCGGGCGGCAGATGCAGTGGGAGCTCTTTGATTGGCCGTTAATTTGATTAAGGGCCAATAATGAGCACAGATTCTTGACACACCTTCCTCCCTCCACCTCACATGACCCCTCAGCAGCAAAGGAAGCACTTCACATTTAATTCTGAATGTTATTAAAGGATTATTCACATTGAGCACTGCTGCAAGCGTTCGCTGTGGCAGAAAGTTGCAATGCATCCCAAGAACTACAGTCACACAGACGGGATATTTTATATGATGCATATGAGACTGTGTGGTCCATTGAGTAGGATGTACTGTCTTAGGTAATGCAATTTTAATATCCATTTTTCCAGTTTTTCATTCACAGGAAACTCTTCTGAGATGTTTTACTGCACAATCCACTGAACAGACAGAAGAGGTGATATGAATGGTCATTGCTAACAAAATAAGCATATGTTCACTATGTATACTATTATTTATAGGAGGATCTTTGTTGACATCTTTGTACGCATGCGCGAGTGGTTGTGTGGCAACAAAACAAACAGTATGGTAGGCTGTAAAGACGCGACGAGCACTTTCAAGAGAGTTAGCGGGCGAAATCCACAATATATAAGCACTTTAACATCTTAAAGGCTTTTAAAAGTCTGGAGGCCTATGATTTATTTGTTTCTCGAAAAGTTGGGCCGATCTTTTCTGCCAAACAGAAAGCTCGTGCTAAAAGACACCTGAATCAGAACATGAAAACATATGACTCGGTTGATTTGACTCAGTTTTATTTTATTTTTTTATTCAATCTTCTATAAATACATATTACTAAGATTAACCATGAACAAATTAGCCTTTTTTTATTTTATTTTTTTATTCAATCTTCTATAAATACATAGTTACTAAGATTAACCATGAACAAATGAGCCTCACAAACTCGATCAGAAGCTGCAGGAACTTCTTCGGAGCGTCCAGGTTCAATCGCCTAATTGCACACAAGCACAACCACTTCATTTCTTTCGTTTTTCACGATCCTTTTCAGATGTAATTCGAAAAAACTTTTTATCAGGCCCCCAACGAGCCGTACAATCGACCACACAGCAAGAGTGAACCATCCTCTTGTCTAAATCCTCCTCCAAACGTGCAAAACAATCAAATTACAGGTATCTAGCGGTGTTTCTTGCCACACGATTCCCATGATGCAACGTGACAAACATAAACAATGACGTCACAAAAGATCCGCCGATTACATCGGACTATATATTTATATCATTAAACCTTTGCAGGTTAGAAAATATGTGACCCTGCCTGGACCACAAAACCAGTCACATGGGTCATGGATAAATAAGCTTTCCATTGATGTATGGTTTGTTAGGATAGGGCAATATTTGGCCGAGATACAATTATTTGAATCTGAGGGTGCAAAAAATTCGAAATATTGAGAAAATCGCTGTTGTCCATTAATGTTTGCGATTTTGCAGCATTCACTCACAGAAATAAATGTTGTATATATATACGGTAGGAAATGTACAAAATATCTTCATGGAACATGACCTTTACTTAATATCCTAATGATTTTTGGCATAAAAGAAAAATAGAAAATTTTGACCCATACAATGTATTGTTGTTGGCTATTGCCACAAATATACCTGTGCGACATGTGACTGGTTTTATCGTCCAGGGTCACATATAGAAACCATATAAATACAGAACACCTAATACAGAACCCTTGGGAATTATTCCTTTAACTTAGTCTCAGTGGTGGGATAGATCAAACCCAGTGCAGTCGACTGAACGTTTATCTCTGTGTGTGTGTGTGTGTGTGTGTGTGTGATAGATTGAGCTCTGCATGGAGACCAGACTCCTCATGACGGGTAATCCTATTATTTATCTGCTGAACTGTGTTCATCACCTGTCAGCTCGTGGCCGCAGGGCCGCTCTGATTCCCAGTGCTGATAGCGCTCCAGTTATGGACAGTCCTGCCAATAAGAACAATTTGTCCTGACAACTAGCAGCACAAAGGCAGTAGACACGCAGACGCAGACTTCCGAGACGGGCCATGACTCTGAGCTGTCACATCCAGCAGGAGTCAAAGAGACGGAGAGACTCGCTTCAGAAGAACACGCCATGTTTTATCCCATTTCTCCAGAGCCGGAGTCACAGTTGCTCTCAATTGGTTCTCAGATCTCTGTTTATGACTTTGGGCAAAATTGTGAATTTAAGATCTGCCTCCCTTTCAATTCAGGAGTGCGAGTTTGAATTAAAATGTCCTCACCACAGGATGTTGAATTGAAATGACAGGAAGAGGAATTTACTGAATTGCAATCACACACACACACACACACACACACACACACACACACACACACACACACACACACACACACACACACACACACACACACACACACACACACACACACACACACACACACACACACACACACACACACACACACACACACACACACACACACACACACACACACCTGTATCCGTCGATGAAGCTGGCGTTGATGTAGTCGGACCCCTCCACTCCTCTGATTGGCTGAAGACACACACGGCTCGACTCGAAGGGCATGATGTTGACCAGTCGGTTCTTGAACTTGTTGCACGGCAGACTTGCGCTGATGAATCTGGAGGTGTGTGCTTTAGAGTTGGCCAGTTTCTGCAGAGTGAAAAGACACAGAACACATTTATAGTGCTCTAAAGTTGTGAAATAGACAAATACACACTACCGTTCAAAGGTTTGGGGCCGGTAAGTTTATATTTAATATTGATCTTTTTTTTATATTTAAAGTTAATATTTATATTCAGGAGGAATGCATTAAATTGAATCCCAAAAATATGAGGCATCACAACTTTTTTCAACATTGATAATAATCGGAAATGTTTTTTGACCAGAAAATCATCATATTATACTGATTTCTGAAGGATCATGTGACACTGAAGACTGGAGTAATGATGCTGAAAATTCACCTTTGATCACAAGAAATAAATAACATTTTAAACATTTTATTTTAAATTCTAATAATATTTCACAATATTACTGTTTTTTTCTTTTTTTTTCTAAACTAAATGCAGTCTTGGTGAGCAGAAGAGACTTTCAAAAACATAAAAAAAAAAAAAAAAACGTACCGACTCCAAACATCTTATTTGGCATCATTATATTATGTTTTAGATATTAGAATCAGAATTGGTCATTGGAAAGAAAGGAATGCTCTGGGTTCAGAAGTAAAGTTTCAAGTATGTGTAGCACAAAAATGAGTTGAACTCAAAAGCAGTTTTCCACTGTCAACATTTGAAGTCTTTCTTTGGCAAAGAATGAATGTTTTGAGTGGCTTTGTTCTCAAACTTCAAATGATATGTGCTCTCTGAATCTCAGCGTGTCACCAGGAAGCATCATGGGAAAAAAACAGCCCATTAAAGTCATTCATGTTGTGCAGAGGAACCCAAATGTGTCTACACTCAGCTCCGACTGCACTGCTTCTCCACAACATCAAGCGTTTAAAAGCTGATTACATCTATAATGATCCTACATGTAAAACATCTCTGAGCCTCATCACTGGGGCCGTGAAGCGCCTCTGAGGACAGCTGGTGTGTGTTAAAGCCCAGTCGTGCAGGACTTTCAGCTTTAACTCTCACCAGTCACAGATACACAGCTCACAACACATTATTTGAAGAATTAAAAAGTGCACCTTTGTTTTAGTAAGGATATTTCTGCAAAGAATCTCAATGTGCGTGGCTTTTCTCTGTCTACAGCGGCTTTTCTTGTAGTATTACTGAGAAAATGCAATCAACCTTTACTATTAGACACGCGAATCATAAGGAATTTACCAATTCAGTTTCAGATTCTAAGTCTATGGAAGCTTGTTTCGCCACAGAATAAAAAAATAAAAAAAAGGTAATTCTTTGATTTTTTATCTCACAATTTTGACTTTTTTTCTAGTAATTGCAAGTTTATATCATGCAATTCTGACTTTATAACATGCTTATTATAACTACTATAACTGGCTTAGTTATGAAGTCAAAATTATTTCATTAACAAAACCTGCTTTTCATTGCCAATTAGTATTATTTTTATATTTTTAATTCGTTTTTATTTGATATTTTCAGTTATTTTTGTTGTTGTAAATTTTGTTATGAGCTTTGTCATTATTATTATTTTTAACATTACTATTATCTTATTTTCAGTTTTAGTTTCAGTTCAATTTAAGTTTTCATTCATTTCCAATTAGTAATTTTAGTGCTCAAGTTTAAATTTATTTAACTTAGTTGCCTAGGTAACATTTATAATTAAGTTTTCATCTAATATTTATAATTTTTTAACATTTATTTCAGGATTATTTCAATTAGCAAAAACGTTTTTAATAATTTTAGTAAATTAATAACCCTGTTCCCAACTCTACTGAAAAGGCAAGATAAACCTCAGAGACTAAAATGAACACTCGCCAAGCGCCAAATGCAAGTAAAAATCGGCGTTGGCGAGTCTATGAAATTTTTATGAACTCTAACAATGCAAAATTGTGAGAACATGGACGTGAATGACGCTCGGGACAGTTAGTGCTGCATTGTCATGAACGTTTCAGCCTTGCTAATTTAAATATTCAAGCTCAAGGAGTTTAATTCATTACTTGCGCGCTGTGTGGGAAGTTTTCCGTGCACAAACATCCGAAGCCGTATCCTAATCATCAAATTCATTCTGACTGGCTGTGATTTTGTGCCTTCATGCAGTGTTTTGCTTTCAGTGAGGAGAGAAGAACTGACACTGGAACCCTGTTGTGTCGTGCCAGGTTAGGAAGATGTACGGGAATATGTGTGTGTCCGTGTGTGTTTCTGACCTTAAACTCCAGTTCCATGGCGGTGACGGTGTCTCCGGGCGACACCTGCGTGAGCTTCTGGATGTGTGTGTACAGGCTCCGCGCCGGGACCTCGGTGTTCCCGCAGGTGGCGGCCTCCAGCAGGGCCTCGTGGATGAAGATATACTGATCTTCTGTCTGCACCATGTAGTTCCTCTGAGCGCGCATGCAGGTCACGTGACCGTAGATATCCACCGACTTCTCGTGCTTCATCCGCTCGAGCATGGCCTCTATTACGATAAAACAGCCCGTCCGACCCACGCCAGCGCTTCCATGGGAAAAAAAACACAAGGGAAATCTCACATTTAGATTGAATTCACAGATGCACGAGCACATTTATAGATATGTGAGTGGAGAGCACAGTCTACCTGCAGTGAACCACCATGGGGCCGGCGTCAGGTGGGTTGCAGGCCTTGACCCTGCGTAGAAAGGCTAAAATTGGTGTAGGATATTCAGGAACGCCGTGATCCGGCCAGGCCATGAACTGGAACTGCCGAACTTCACGTTTCTCACTGGATCCATTCTGTTAGGACAGATTCAAGGAGACATATGATGAAAAAACGTGCTGTTTTTTTTATAAAATCGTATGTTTAGTACGGTATGAGCTCGTTAACTTAAAGGTATAGTTCACTTTGAAATTTAATTTTGGTATGTTTTAGCTTACCTGAAGTGCATCCAAGATGTAGGTGTCTTTGAATTAAAAATGTAAAGATTCCCCATCGTAAGTGCACATTGATGGCCTAAGCTCGCGCGAACTCATCCGGGAGTGTTGAGTTTTCACTTATTCCCAATTTGTAAGCCTTCTATCTTGACACACTACTCGCTTCATCGTTCAGGTCAATCAAAGGCATACGTTGAGCCGTACAGCCAATCACACGTGTTTCTGCTGAGTTTAAAAATGCAACGTCCAATCGAAGGCGGTTAGATTAGTTTCCGGGGAAGAAATCCGGTGTAAACAGATCAGATGGACGTGGTTGTGTAAAAGAGATAAAAACAATATAAATACTGTTCGTTTTATCACACAAACCCCTTGTTTCGTGTGTTAGGCCATCAATGTGCACTTACGATGGGGAATTTTTTTTATTTGGACTTTTCTCTGCATGCTATTAGAGACAGTGCCTATATACCTGCATTATATGACTGACAGACAAGAACGGTTTGACCTAAAAATATCAAAATTGAAACTACTGCGGAGACAAAGACAACAACATCTTGGATGCACTTCAGGTAAGATAAAACATACCAAAATTTTATTTCAAAGTGAACTATTCCTTAAAGTTATGACTGCCTACATTTTCATATATTTAGCATTCATCTGGCCTGTTCTGATGAACTATGCTAGTACATGGAGGTTAGCCAATCAAAACAGGTCTTATAGTTGCAGTTGCAAATCAGTCTGGGGTGCGTTTCCCATACAACTACGTAACTCGCTGCTTCACTACCATAGTACAATGCATCGTTGGAGAAATCAACTAGCTAGTCACGACTGTTTCCCGAAACCATGTGTGGTCGTTCAACCATGTTGGTTTATGACGTCACGCACGTGGTGGAGTAATAACTTCTTTTAATGAAACTGTTTGAGATCGAATTAACAATACATGTTTTGATATAAATTACAGACATGGCATCTGAGGACTATTTCCATAGATATACATAATAAAGGCTAGATGTCTCGTCCGCGCTGCTGGCCAATGGAGGTCGACGTCCGCACCTGGCGGCCATCTTGTCACAGTCAGCTCGCTCATTCGCAACATTATGTTTTAATGGTGCATGTACTTTTTAAATAACCATAACTTGCTAAAATTTCTACCGATTTTCAAACGGGTTGGTTTGTTATAAACGTCAGAGATTATGACACTGCATACTTATGAATAATTATAATATTATATATTTCAACAGGTTCGAGCATCCAGAATTATAGCCACGTTAATAACGTTTGTAAGAAACCAAACCGTTTGTAAATCCGTCAAGATTTCAGCAAGATAAGAGGATTTGTGTTCGTGAAGATCACTCGCCTTACAGAAAGCTTGCCTGTGACAAGATGGCCGCCGGGTGACGACGTTAGAGACTCCGCCGTAAGACATCTAGACTTCATTATGTATATCTATGACTATTTCTCATTTTTATCAGTTATTTGCTTTTTTTCCAGATTCAATCATAGGCTCGTTCTTACGCACTAGAGCACGTTCGTTCGCACATGCGCACTCTTCAAAAAACGACGTTTAAAATCTCTTGACAAACTAAAATACATAAATTACATTTGTATGTATTTTAAATAAAAGATAGATATTGTACTGAATGTCAGCTTGCTTATTTGGCTCAAGATCAGGATTTATTGAGTCCACATGTCATGTAAACTAGAAACTCTTCTTCTAACCACAGGTCGAGAGCTGTCGTTACAAACACACAAGTTGGCGATGCTGTTTGCGAATGTTCGTTAGAACGATGGTTTCGGGAAACACAGACTCGTTGAACTGCTGATAACGGCAGAACTTGGGAACATAGTTGGCTAACAATGCTTTTGGGAAACGCACCTCTGTTTGATAGTAAGGCTCTCAGGGAGGGGGCAAAACTGATTTTTTTCTCCAGGAAACGTTGACTGGTGGACTTATATGGGACAAATTGAACAATTTGCAAAATATTCTCTTCAAAAATGTATTTGGTTAAAATGCTGTGTGGTGTGACTTTCTTCATCATAACCGGTAAAACAGAGAAACCGATTTAAAATGAACAATGCTAAAAAAGTAAATATAATACAGTAATTTTTTATTATATACAGTCTTAAAAGCCAATACAATTTGTCATAAAATCCTTTTCTATTTGGGAAATCTTTTATAAAATGTTGCCAACTAGTACCCAAGCAGACTTGTTACCAAGAGGGAGTTTCATCTCGCACTACTAATTAAATTTGGATGTTTTTGTGGAACTATTTCCAGGTTCATTTATTCAGTTCTGCTGTGTGACGCCTCCACATCACAGAAAGACATTTCTAGAATTAATGAGCAGAAAAGTTTCATTCATTTGTGTGAACGCAGCGTATCTAACTGAGCGTCAAATTTAAATCAACATGAACATCTAAAACTAGTTGTTTTGAGTATGGTTTCCATTGCATTTTTTACAGAGCCTGAATGCAATATCATTTGTCACTTGAAAAAAATAAAAAAGTGGTGAAAAAAAAAAAAAAAAAAGATAATCATCTATAAACACACACAGACCTTATCGAGAGCGTATAATTTAGTATAGTTTTCATTACATTTTTTTTGAGATCCTGAATGCAAAATAATTTGTCACTTGAAAAAAATCGAAAAGTGGTGAAAAAACAAAACAAAAAAAGATAATCATCTATAAACACACACAGACCTAATAGAGAGCGTATAGTTTTCATTACATTTTTTTTTTGAGATCCTGAATGCAATATAATTTGTCACTTGAAAAAAAATGAAAAGTGGTGAAAAAAAGAAAAAGATAATCATCTATAAACACACACAGACCTTATAGAGAGCGAAGGTCCTGACGCTGTAGGTGGCCAGTTCCACTGTATCCAACATGGACACTTGAATCATGCCGTATGTTTCTGTTCCACGGCTCGGCCAGTACTGATCACACTTCACCTGCAATCACAAACACACACAAGCATCACACGAGGACTGGCGCTGTGCTTCTGCTTTAGAGACGCTGAGGAGAATGCAGGACTGGGGGCCTGAGGGTCTCTCTCTGGCACTGATGGGACAGATGGGGAAATCACGCACCACAGAGCGTCCAGGACTGTGCTGAACCTCAGGCTCTGATAACACACACACACGGGTCACACACACACACGCAGCGAGCGCAGAGGGCTGTGTTAGTAATGACCGGTATGGCTGGGGTTGAGATGCATTAGCGTGACCCATCTGGGCTTCGGTAAACACTGCTGTTCTTCTACACAGAGAACAGGTACAATCTGTGCACTACGTTAATAAATACTGCGGACAAACCAAAACCTTACCATTAAACTTTTTGCATTTTTAGAATGAACTAAAAAACTGTCATATTAAATATTTTTCTCTAAAAATGTCATATTTCATTTTCCTCGTTGAGGACGTCCCCGGTGTTCCCTTCTTCAAATCTTAAGACAGTATAGAAGGTAATAAAGACATTTCATATTGTGAAACGAATACAATCCTGTTATGTTTGGGGATGCACATTAAAGTATGTCTGTGATAACACAGCACAGCAGGATGTACAATCACATTCATTTTCTTTGACAAGTCTGTTATTGAAAGCACATAATAACAAGGCTTATTTTTTCCAATTCAATCAGTATATTCTCTTTCTATTTTGGTGTATTCTAGCATGTATACGACTGAAAACAAGTGAGCTATATACAGGTGAAACTGAAAATGTATTTCAGTAATTCAACTTAAAAGGTGAAACTAATATATTATATAGACTCATTACATGCAAAGTGAGATATTTCAAGCCTTTATTGGTTATAATGGACTTTATGCACAGCTGCACTACTTCCTGAACTTTAGCCAGCTCCTTTGTTTCCTGTCTGCCATTATTGGGACACACTGATTAATCCAGGTGTGCCTGACCAACAACAATAATCAGACACACCTGGATTAATCAGTTTGTCCAATAATGGCAGACAGGAAACAAAGGAGCTGCTTTATTAGCATAAAGTCCATTGTGATGATTATGGCTTACAGTTTATGAAAACCCCAAATTCAAAGTTAGAATATTGTGAAAAGGTTTTCATAAACTGTAAGCCATAATCATCAAAAGTATAACAAATAAAGGCTTGAAATATCTCACTTTGCATGTAATGAGTCTATATAATATATTAGTTTCACCTTTTAAGTTAAATTACTGAAATAAATGAACTTTTGCACGATATTCTAATTTTTTGAGTTTCACCTGTAAATATGAAGTATATATATATATACACACTGTATGTCCCTACATTGCATTGAACTTAATACAAATTATATTATATCACAAATTATATATATATAAAAAAGCACGAGGTACATACTTCTATTAGAAAGCCTACACTAGATCATGTATTTTGAGACTGAGCATGTGGAGTAAAACAGAATGACCATCTGGCCACACGGCAGGAGAGGGAACATGTACGCCTCCCTCTCTCACACACACACATCACTTCCTGCTCAATAGACCTGACACTTATGGTCACTTCCTTTTCTACATGATTCTCGGAGAGGCCACATGTTTTGCATGCGTTTCTGAAGTTGTTGAGAAAACACAAATATTTTAGGAATCTGTCAAAAACTTGTTTAAAACTAAAAAGTTTATTGTACCGTAATTTATGGGGCAAATAACAAACTAAACCAACTAAATAGTCTTTATTCACACATATTAACCAAAACATTTCATATTTTGTATGGTGTCCTCTGGCCTTGAGCTTGCATTCTTGCTGCCATTGTTTTTATGTACAGTACTTTCCCGCAGTCTCTGTTGTTATCGACTTCCAAATAGTTTCGTTCCCAAATACTTGTTTTTGATCATTTTTTTGTGCAATCTATCTTTGAATCCACTAAATCCCAAATTTGTTCAAGTCCGGACATTGACTTGGCCAACTGTGACTAAAGAGCTTACACATACTGGTGGATTCACCATTACAGAAACATGATTTTGGTAATCACCAATACTGTTAGTTTAGCGCAGCTGTGGCACAAACCTTACATTGGGTGGTGGTCTAATAAATATGTTAAGCACTGGATATATAGTCGTTATTGTGATTAATAGTCGGTATAATTCCTACATTTTCTCTAGAAAGTTTGCAGGTGAAACTCGAAAAATTTGAATATCGTGCAAAAGTTCATTTATTTCTGTAATTCAACTTAAAAGATTGAACTAATATATTATATAGACTCATTACATGCAAAGTGAGATATTTCAAGCCTTTGTTTGTTATAATTTTGATGATTATCTCTTACAGCTTATGAAAACCTTTTCACAATATTCTAATTTTGAATTTGGGGTTTTCATAAACTGTAAGAGATAATCATCAAAATTATAACAAATAAAGGCTTGAAATATCTCACTTTGCATGTAGTCTATATAATATATTAGTTTCACCTTTTAAGTTGAATTACTGAAATAAATTAACTTTTGCACAATATAAACTTTTTTCGAGTTTCACCTGCATTTAGTTCCATATATAGATTTTTATTTTTTTAGATGGGACAGTGCATATTAATGAACGTACAATCGAAATTGACGTAAATACGCCGGATTTAGCACAATGCTAATTTCCATCCGTAGTCCCAGACATACAAAAAACCCCACAAAAAAACCCCACACAAACATATAAAGCCCAATGAACCAGACAACAGGAGTTCCCGAGTGAAATCTCACCCTGCTCTTCTCCTCCAGTCTGGTCATCATGACGATAGTGTTGGTCCTCTGCTCCCACACCATCCTCCAGAAGTCGCTGAGCGTCTCGGGCAAAGGACCTTGAGTGGCGATGTAGGCGTTCTGCTTGCGGTAGCCGTCGATGTAGTTGCCGTTGATGTAGTCACTTCCCGGTACACCTGCGGTTAACACACATCGAAAGGCTGCTAACTGAGCATTGCACTGTACAAAACATGTCCTTGGTAGGCCAACTTGGAATGTGCACAATGTAATATTTTGAAATATGTAAAAAGTTGAAATATGTTAAACAGCATTGAGGGTACTTTGAAATTTTCCAAAATATTTCATAAACAGTCATGATTTACGACTTGAAGGCCTTTCACAGAATTCAGTAGATGTAGAGTGTGCTGTTCAATTGAACTTTCTCTTCAAGAAAAGTGTGTGTTGTTGGTATTTACCATCAACAGGAGTCAGCACGACCCTGGAGTGATCGTAAGCGATGACGTTTGCATAGCGGTTCTTGGGCTTGTTGACCTCTAGGTTGGAGTTCTCCCAGGTGAACTGCTGGCCAGGGTCGATAGACTGCAGGACAGAAGGACAACACATGAGCAAGGTTAGTTAGAAATCTAGACCATCAGCGTTGAGAGAGTAAATTAAGAAAAAGACCCAATCTTATGCCATTGGTTGAGCCGAACGATGGCATGTTGACTCATGAAAACCTGTTTTATTGTAACAGGATTTTCAATGAGAAAAGTTAAAGGGAATTAGTGTAACAATTTACCAGGGAATTGACTGGGAATACACAAGACAGGTGACTAGATGGAAGAGCTTTAAACATAAGCGGGTTTGGTGTCATCAGCTAAAACAAGGGACGTTGGAGCACGTTTCATTTCATTTTGATGAAAGTTTACAAATGCATAGAATAATGAGCACCAATTAACCATTCATAATAAGACCCGGGTTAAGGCGAGACACTACAGGTGAATAGGGTACAATTTAAAAATAATAGATATCACCATGAAACTTCCTCAGTTGATTACTTACACAAGTTCATAAAAAAAATGTATTACAAGTTTTTGAAATTTGTATGTTTAATTATGCAAATTAGGTATTATCTCATTAAATATGCACAATTTTGCATATATTTTCGGTAGATAGATCTGAACATGATAAAGCCAGGTGCAAAATTATTTTTTTATTTTGTTTACACACAAAATGAAAAAAGATGTTCAGAGGGATTTCAGCATATATGCTTTCATTACCTAGGAAATCAAAATATACTGTCCATAGCCTTAAAAAATCGATTTTAGACATATTGTTTGGATTAAAATGTCCCATAAATCAGGCCAGGAATGATTTATTAACAAATCCCTCTGAACATATCTTCAGAATACTGCTAAGTGTATAACTGGAAAATTTGGTGTATATAGGTGCTACATAGGCTGAGATGTTTATACTGGAGAATGACAAAAAACCCATTTTGAGAAAAAGGCATTTAAAGATTTGTATGTAAAAAATCATACTTTTTTAGTAGAAACAACTATTTATTGACACAATATCTTATCAAATAATTAGCAACAACAATACAAACCACCTAAATCACATCAAAACTTATAAACACAGCATTTATGGCCTTTAACTGAGCAGAAAAACAGTCAAAAACACACATCTAAATGTCAGAGCGCGTCACGTGATGCATCTGAACCAATCACGCAGTCAGAAATTGACATCAGCCAATGAGATTTCGCTTTTAGGGTTAAATGCCCGTTTAACTTTCACGATTGGTTGCTGATTAAAAGGAAATGACCATATTTGGATCCGACAGCATTGTACAGAAGAGAGAGAGCTTTTCAGACGTGTGCGTGATTAAAGGAAGAACACAGAGATCGCGGAGCAGCGCGTTGATTTAGAACGCCAACTTTTGTTGAATTTCGGAGAAATCTACAGACGCAAACAGACAAAGTGTAGTAAAATAAAGACCTAAATGTGTATTTTGGACTTTTTTTCACCACAAGTCTGAAAGAAGACATGTTATTGAAGACAAATAGCCCAAAATCTCAAAATTGACCAGTGAAAAAAACCCCGATGTTTTTGCCTGCCGTGTCTCGCCTTAATTCAGATTTCATGATGACTGTGAAACACCAGAAACTGAATTTCTGTTTTCACCTGCAGTGCAAAATCTAGCAGATATACCGCAACTCTGCAACTCTCCACCTCGACCTGCCCATCGCTTGCAGCCGCAATCGCCTAATCCTGCCCGGCTGTTACCATAGCGATGAGACACGGGTCAGTGGGGTGAGGTCTAGACGTCTGCTCTCTAGTCTCTCTGCATCACATTACTGCAGCTCTGAGATGCTGGATCTATAGCAGAAGATCCTGCACTTCAGTTATTACCAGCAAAACACATCAAGACATCTGTGAAGTATACACTTACGGTCAAAAATTTGGGATTGATACCATTTTAACACTTTATAATGATAATGCATTAACTAATATCGAGCAATACATTTGTTAAAGTATTTAGTTCATTGTTAGTTCACTTTAGCTCAGGTTCATTATGTAATATTAACAGATACAACTTTTGATTTTAATCATGTATTAGTAAATGTAATATTTGTATCACTGTATGTTCATGTTAACTAACATATTTGAGTAATGTTAACAAATGAAAACTTACTGTAAAGTGTTACCAATTTTAAATGGAAAAGAAAATCTATTTAGCTAAATTTTATCAAAAATACAGAAAAAAATTGGAAATGACAGTTTTCTATGCGAGTATTGTAAACTGTAATTTATTCCTGTGATCAAATCTGAATTTTCAGCATAATTTCTTCAGTCTTCAGTGTCACATGATCCTTCAGAAATCATTATAATATGATGATTTGATGCTCAAGAAACATTTATGATTATTTTTATTAATGTCGAAGACAGTTGTGCTGCTGTATATTTTTGGTGGGAAACGAGATACAGGATTCTTTGATGAATTGAAAGTTCAAAAGAACAGCATTTGTTATGTCTTTATAAATGTCTCTGTCCCTTTTGATTAATTTAACGAATTCTTATTGAATAAAGAAAGGTCCAAACTTTTGAACGAGTGTATACATGAGATCAAAATGCTCTTAAGGAAGCTACACACGTCCCATTGGGCATTGACATGCACAGTTCATTTGAAGAGCAATATGGCATTTTTTTTAGATGTATATGAAATGAAGAGGAAACTGAGGCTGATGTTCTGTCTAGTAACAGATGGATTATGAAGAACTGTCATATTGCTGGTGATTATTTGTCAGCTTACCCTGTCTAACAGCACAGTATGTTTAATGCATTCGTTTGTGGCTGTGTGTGTTTGTTGATTTCACACCTTAACATTGTGTGCTAACCTGACATAATACGATTTTCAATGAGCGATTTGCTTGTCCACACTAAAGGCCAAAATTCTGCACAACACAACACAACCACAACTAATCAGAAGAGTGTGTGACGAGCTATGTCTGTGTGTGTGATCTCTCGACATGCTGTACAGCATACACTTATATTTATATCAGAAAACTCAGTCCAACTGTATATCAGGCCTCCTGAGCAAGTCAAAAGCAGGCTCGAGAACAAACTTTTAAACAGAAGTGTATATCAAATAAAATGCATGTCGAACTCGGTGAGGACATTCTCACAGATGACGGCTCGCACCAATCTATCACTTTCTTTTTATTTACCTACAGATATATCACATTCTCTCCATCTTTGTACACAATTCCCTCCCCATAAGCCGATCTTTATCTGGTTATCCTGTTAGCTTCTTTTGTATTGGAGTTTAATGTGAGTCATTTGGCGTTTGATTAGATCAGTGTTGCTCCCTCAGTATTTGATGTCTATATTAAGGTCTTGATTGTTTAAGTACTCAGAAGAGCCGCTCGCCGTATAATAACAACACACACACACACACACACACACACACACACACACACACACACACACACACACACACACACACACACACACACACACACACACACACACACACACACACACACACACACACACACACACACACACACACACACACACACACACACACACACACACACTGCAGGATTAGCTGTCTAATAAAGCAGGTGACTCTCACACTCACTACACTCCTAATAGAGTCGTTTCCCAGCTTTAATTTCAAGCTCTGGCGATCTGGGTACTGCCTTAGATGCTGACGTGACTGTGTGTGTGTGTGTGTGTGTGTGTGTGTGTGTGTGTGAGGGCTGGTGTGTGTATGCACGTGTAAGTTGTAGTCTTCTGTAGATGCATGAGTTTATAGTGCTATTTCAGCACATTTAAGTAATGCAGCAGTTCTTGCTATACATGAGATGTTCATGTTCATAATCTTTCTGAAATTGTAAAGTGAACATGTTTAGCTGGAGTGGTCACAGTGTCAGACAGTCCACAGGTCTAAACCACTCTGGAAGAAAAATCACCAAGATCTGACTCAAACTGAGCAGTTTCAGTCTTATTGGCCGGCTTTACCCAACTACCGAGAGTTAGGGTGCATCAGTCCGCTAAAAAAAGACAAATTTCCTGCATGTTTTTCAGGTTAGTGGCAATTTCTTTAGTGTTTTCTGTACAGACAGTGATGGATCGAAGTGCTCTTTTATTGCGGTAACACTTTAGTTTAGGGTCCAAGATAGTTTATATCTGACTATTAAATAGTTGCTTATTATAAATCTCTTATAATAATCTCTGATATATAAATAATTTTATAAATCTAAAATTATAAATATTATAAATCTAAACTTAACAGCTACCTTACTAACTATTAATAAGCATTAATTAGGAGTTTATTGAGGCTATTAAAGGCACACTATGCAGTTTCCGTTTTTGTCAAACAGCGACCCCTAGAGTCGCTGTGGAGTGCTTGTATTTAATGCGACTCTTCCGACCGCGCTTTCTTCTTTTTCTTCGTCGACTCTGCCATGATTCACGTCTGAAATGCGTGCTAGTGTCTTCCATAGAGGCTGCTTCATATATAGTTGATGTATGTGACATCGTGCCATAAAGCAAGTCGTGATTCTCGTGAGATTTGGGGTGCGCCACCTTTCAAATCTGCATTGCTGGTTTTTCCAGCGGCGTCCCCCTCAGCTTTGCTATCGGGATGATTCGCCCTACAACAAGTTAGTTTACCATCTAAATGACTTCGAAGCTGTTATATTAAGGTATATTATATTAATCTTGCATAGTGTGCCTTTCAAATCATAATAATGTGAGAATTGGACCCTAATTTAAAGTGTGACCATTGCATTAACTATTTTGATGGGTTATTCCAAAAACTTTATACAAAGACACTTATACTTATGAATGGGAAAAAGAGCAACAGGCAATATGGCGGAATAAGTCCCGCCTTCTAAATAAAAGAGCCAATCACCAATTTTACTCTTAAGCTACTCTATAGGTACTCAAGATTAACATGAGATTGACTGTAAAGTATTTTACCCCCCCTTTAATGTGTCCTTGTTGAATAATAGCATTCATTTCTTAAAAAAAAAAAAAAAGATATGATTGGCACAATTAAATCCATGCGTCTGCAGAACTGTTTTTTGAGCGCATACAGGGAGCAATAAACGGCTCTGAGACGAATCTGCTTCTAATGTACAGACATAATAAATCGAGCACAATCATCACGTCCTCACTGTTAGTGGAAACACAGCTGTTAGTGAGAAACTGCATCTAAAACTACTTCACGCTTCTCTTCCGTGTCCCGTCCTGCAACTTAAATCATGCAGATGTAGGTCAGTGTTTTCCAGCTGCACAAGTAATCCATAATGGATGCGTTCTGCTCCTCGCATTGTCCTGATTTATCATAGCAGACCATTTTTATGTAAATTTCTGATGTTTCATCAAGCAATTATCCCTCGGTGGCTTTAACAGAAGGTAGAGAGTGAGGACGATTCTCCTCAAGGTTGCTCACATCTCATCTGACGTGACTTGGGACGAGTTACCTCATATTCCTGAGAGAAGCGTAGGCCGTCGTTGGCTTTCAGCCGCTCGATGTGGTCAGCCAAATCACCGACTGAAACTGAAGGGTGTTCCCGCATTCCTGCAGGGAAAAAGAAAGAAAGGATGAACTCATAGCAGAGATTTCTATTGGCTTGCTTTGTTTAGCTTGGCTGAACTGTGGGGAACAAACACACTTGGGTTCATACAGTTTTTAGGCAGTTGGAAGATGGGCAAACGGGCACACATGGAAACATCCCAAAGCATGAGAGAAATAGAAGGCAAAGGAGAAAGCTTGTAGCACCATGCCATGTGCTAAGGCTAGCGGCAGTGACGTAAGCAGTGAACGGACATGCTCATTGGCTGACACATGAACTACATCCGGGTCAACAGCAAGGTGGCGTAAGCTGTCCTGTACAAACAAAATGGCATGTAAATGACATCCGCATTAAGGACTACAACCTGAGCACACATTAAAAACACTGAGTGTTCTCCCGTGTTTGAGACGGACGGCCCGTTGAGAGGACGTGGGAGACGGGACGCTTTAACTGAGAGCAGCCAGCGGTGGAGGAGGGGGCGTGACTTTGGACTTGATGGACAGGTGGGAGGAGCATTTAAAATGAAGGGAGTGAAAGTTCACACAGGAATGAAAGAGCAAAACTAACTTGAAGGGCTGGTGCAGCTGAAGGCACTGGAACCTGCAGAAAGAAGATGAGGAGGGACTGTGATATATGCCACTGACCGAAGAGAGAGGAAGAGACGTGAGGAAAGGAGACGAGCAGAAGACATGAAATGGCTTCCCCTGCATGTTTAAGTGTATATGTGCAGATTTTGTGTAAATTATATAGGGTGAGGCATTTTGATTGGATTATAAAATGCTGGCTGAGAAAACACTGCTTAATATTATTTTTTTCCCATCCCATGCAATTTGGTTTTCAAACACATTTTTTAAAATAAAATGTAAATCCTACATAATAAGATATTTTTTAAGTAAGTACACTACTAATCAAAAGTTTTGGATAGTTGAGATTTTTTTTAATGGTTTTGTTGCTCACCAAGGCTACATATATGTGACCCTGGATCACAAAACCAGTCACGAGTCGCACGGGTATATTTGTGGCAATAGCCAACAATACATTGTATGGATCAAAATTATAGATTTTTATTTTATGCAAAAAATCATTAGGATATTAAGTAAAGATCATGATCCATGAAGATATTTAGTAAATTTCCTACCGTAAATATATAAAACATTTGTTTTTGTGAGTGAAAGCAGCACAATCGTGAACATAAATGCACAACTTTAAAGGAGATTTTCTCAATGTTTCGGGTTTTTTGTAGCCTCAGTTTCCAGATTTTAGTTGTATCTCGGCCAATATTGTCATATCCAAAAAAACTATACACTATAGCTTATTTATTCAGCTTTCAGATAATGTATACATCTTTCAATTCCAAAAAATGTACCCATGTGACTGGTTTTGTGGTCCAGGGTCACATATTTGATCAAAAATACAGTAAAAACATAACCTAAAATATTATTAGCACCCATTTAAAATAAGTTTTCTATTTGAATATATACAATTTCATTACTCCAGTCTTCAGTGTCGTATGATCCTTCAGAAATCATTTTAATATGCTGGTTTGCTGCTCAAGAAACATTATAAATGTGTTGAAAAAAGTTGTTGCTTCATTTTTCGCCGGTACTTTTTCAGGATTCTTTGATTAATCGAAAGTTCAAAAGAACAACATTTATTTGAAAAATATTTTGTAACATTATAAATGTCTTTACTATCACCTTTGATCAATTTAATGCATTTTTGATGAATTAGAGTATTAATTTCGGTAAAAAAAAAATCTTTCAAACCCTTACTATTTCTTGATTTTTAGTCATCCTATATAGGATTCTCTGGGCTTTAATAGGAGCAGCTGATCCTCTCCGGCCCACAACAACCTTCCAAAGAAAGAATAAAAGCTCTGCAACCTCGCGTCTGACAGGCTCTGACTTCCTTTAGTTCATAATAAAACTTGGTTCAGAAATCAAGGACTGTTTGGATTTCAGCATGTCAACACAACAGAATGTTTAAAAGTTTCCTTGTGTATCCCATTATTCACAGTTACAGCACAGTCTAAGTACGAGCGTGGTTTGCACGTCAAGCATATCTCATCGAACAGTTTGCCTGAAACGTCAAAGATGTAGCTACACTACAAACACTCTTTATCTGTGAGGTAAGCCATTTTTACATTTTCAAAGTGTCCTAAAGCTTTTTGAAACACAAAGGCTGAACTTTCACAAGTAAATAAACAACAACACTAGTAGCCTGACTCCTCATTTGAAGATTCGCAAGCAAGGAAAATCAATGTTTATGGCAGGGAAGCAGACATGAATATTTCTCCAGTTTTGCCATGAGAAAGATTGTGCATCAGTCAAGCGTGCGCTTGCAGCCCAACAATCTGACATAAGAACATGAGTCACTTTGCAACTGAAGCAAAAGCAGATTCTTATTGAAGTCAGCAAAATGTCTGAGCATTCGGAAATTTCCCCTGAGAGAGAGAAAGTGAGAGAGAGAGAGAAAAAAAAAACAGAGACAGAGCAAAATATGGATGGGAGGAAGTGAGAAAGAATCATCCTGCTTAATTTTTCCATCAAGTTCAAAGCTCAGTCTGAACCGAATGAAGGAATATGATCTGATGCCGCTGTGTGTGTGTGTGTGTGTGTGTGTGTGTGTTTGAGATTAGCTGTCAGTGTGTGTGTGTGTGTGTCCTTCACCTGACAGTGTGGTTCTGTGAATAATGTTTTGTCTTCACACCGCAGCTCCAGCTGAACCTCACATCTATAAATCCAGGGAGCAGTTCTGTCTCTCGTTCTGAGGTCTACATCCAAACAACCCCAAACTGATTCGTTTTGAAAAGAAACTTTAGCTCCGTTGCAAAACCAAGTGAGCATTTTAAAGCATAACAAAAGGTGGATAGTATCATGATGCTGCTTTCCAACCTGGCTCTGAGGCAGTACTGCATGCATTCTTAAAGGATTTCACAACAAAATGTCCATGGTAGTACAGTCAGTACTGTACTACCAGTTTTTTATATAAAGTATGAATAAAATAGTTCAATCCCATGAAAATTTTATTTTAAACTATTTTACCCAATTTTTGTCCCAATTTACCCAATTTTTGTGTATTGTATTTCCTAATGCTTGACTATGCTATATTAGCTTAGAATTTGGAAGAAGCTACACTACAATTTTTTAATTTTTTACAAAAAAATACTATAATCTGCAAGCGACCTAACCATATAGGGTATTACAAAACTATTAACTTGCATTATATATAATTTGACAGTAAAATACTGTAAAAAATTATGGGTTTTGCCCATCATTTTTGGTATAATTCATCGTGAAAAACAGTAAAAGGACATTCAAAGAAGTCCCTGCATGACACAGGACATGATTATATTTTATTTAAATACTTTGGTTTCATTTTTGTTATCGGTAGGTTATGTTGCATTATTTCAGTGTTGTGTGTACATTACCTGTATTATTATTATTAAAATGTACAGGTTATCAGTATATTTGAAGGTACAAAGCAAATTTTTGGTAGTTCAAGTAGTTACCAAATACTGTATATATATATATAACTTAATAAAATATACAGTAGTAAAAATGCAGGCACCAGTTTGCCTTCCTGTAATACTGGAAACATTTTCACTGTTGTTTTACTGTGAATTTCTGGCAACCACATCTGCTGTTTTTTCCTGTAAATTTAACAGGATATATAGTGTATATAATATTTGCGAGTCACGTAAAGTATCACATGTGCTTTGTTTTTAAGAATGACCACAGTTGGCATGGAAAGTCACTATGGCTCAGAACACACATTTTTGTGTTTGTAAATGTGATGAGCTCATAGCCTCGCTCATTACGAGTGTGGTGACGTACCTTGTGTCTGGTAGTTGAGCCTCCTCATTTCCACCGGGTCAGAGGAATGGGCCAGTAAGTGATCTTTAACTCCAGCCGAGTGCTCATCTTTAGCCGAGGGAGAGGAGCGCTTCCTGTGCAGCCAGGAAATGACATCAAAACATGAGCGTGCGAACACAGAGATCAGGTGGAGGTGTAAATATGCAAGATATTTAGTGTTAGCATCTGTTAGGAGAACATCAGCACTAATCTGAGCTCAATTAAACCCTCCCATTGCACTCACGAAACGCCAAACACAAAAAACAAGCGTTTATTATCGGATCAAAGAGAGCCGCTCGATGCGATACACACCTCTCCTGTTTGCTGCATCCCGCGGAAGGAGATGGAAAAGAAGAGGGGAGAAAAGGGAAAATGTCACAGGAAGAAAACTGCACAGACGGTGTGTGTAGGGTGAATTTGTCAGAAATGTGGAAATGCCATTGCTACTAATGAGCTCCGATTCTAGCTGACATTTGCAAAATGAGTTTTCTTTTCACTCAATAGACATATACCTTGAACCCAGGGCATTTGATTCTCTTGTTGTTCAATAAGACCGACTCAATTCGGCTATAATTGAGAAGAGTGGTACTTTTTATCTGTAGCTATTATCAGATTTTGGCAGACGTGCTATTATGACTTTTTTATTGTGTGAGGGGAAAATATCAATTCTGCAGTCTAGTTCAAAAAGTAAAGGACTATTATTTAATCATTAAAGTCTAGTGAAAGTATCCAGAAAAAGAGTGTCTTAAGAAAAAACACTGTTAAATTGCTGACTGTCACAGCGGTTTCTTGAATCTCGATTTTCTACTCTAACAGTGAGTCAGCAATGTCTCTGAGAGAGACCGGCTATTTATACCTGACAGTTCAGTAAACTCACTGTGTTTGCAACGCACGGCCAAAAGGAAAATATGGTCACTTAAGCAGAAAATACGCTTCTCCATGATCTCAGTGCAGGATGACTGATTGCATTTTTCTTGGAAAAGCACCAGTAAAGTAATTTTGTTTTCCGCACCTCTTGAAGAGCAGGATGGCGATGACGATGATGATGATGAGGACGACGGCCAGCACTGGTCCCATCACCCACAGCATCTCTGGGTCCTCAACGTGACGGGACATCCCGCTGTGGAGCTTCACCATCATGGGATCAGAGTAAGGACTCACCGTGAACATCTTATGATACAGAAAGAAGGAGGAGAAAGCAAAATAGTTACGTTTCGGCACAGCTACTTATTCTTTATTATGACTATATTCCACATTTCAGAATAATAGTAAAGTCAAACTATGAAATAACACAAATAAAGTACGGAAATTATGCAGAGATAAAATATTAAATCAGGGATTTCCTTTTTGTTGTTGTTAGCTAAATCTCTTTAACCTAAAATATTCACTTGCAGCCCCCCTGAGATTTTAATGTATTTCAATAATTTAAAAACACATTTGCATGTTCATGGTTCTCTGATGACATGCAGGTACACAAATAAAATGTTTAAAAATATATATTTTTAAGTAGGTGTTTTATAATTGTTTTAAAGTAAATGTTTTTAATAATGAATTAATTGTTAACTTTCAACTCATGAATCACAGTTTAAATGAATGAAAACCTAAAACTTAAATCATTTATAAAAAATAATTGTATTTATTTTAACTCAAATTAATTTTACTTATCAAATTTAAGCATACATTTTTTTTTATAAATAATAGTTTTGTATTATTTAGAAATTCATATATAAAGTATAAATGTCTATATAATTATGTATGCATATAAAACTAATTTCAAACCTTCAAGCATATGCTTTTAAATCAAAGGATATACTTAAAATTACATACTTGTGAGGAAATAATACTTAATGAATACCATTATAATGCATCATACGGGCTTGATAGAGATCAAGCTAAAATATTGTAATATATTTAGTTTTTGGTGTTGCTGTAATCCATGTCATGTCCTATACACATATATAGGCTGAATTTGGTGTGTAAAAGTAAGTGTTTTTCAGCTTTAGGAACGGAGAGGAGCGTCACACTGTCATCTATACAGCTGTGTATTCTACAGTACACCTGGGCCTTAATGTGGTGTTTACTGAGGTTTAGTGATCACATACAGACTGAAAAACTATTGAAGGGTGTATGAGCGGAGCATGAGGAAAGCCTTCAACTCTTCAAATCCGCACAGAAGTCAGTCTCCTTCCACAAACGCTGGCAAATAATCGTCTTAGTAACACCTTTTAGACATCACAGCAGGGCGCGCGAGAAAGAGGGATGGAAACAGGAAGATAGAGGGAGAGCGGGAGAAAGGGCTGAGGGAGGGGTAACCTCTTCCATCCCACTGAGAACCGGAGGTTACGCATCATCAAGCAAATCCCATCAGTGCGACACCTTCTGCATTCCCTCCGGAAGCGACACCAGGAACCGCAGAAGCCAGAACACATTTACAGCAGCTCAGAATCAACACCGCGCTTAAAGCAAACCTTCACCCAAAAATGAAAATGGTGTCATCATTTACAGGTTTGGAACAACACACCGCAAAATATGAGATCGCAATTTTTTTTTTTAAAGTCAGCATGAAATGGAAGTTGTGCTAGTCTTTTCTTCACTATAGTGATGTATATCTGAGTGAAACAGAAGACAAATTGTAGGGCGGGACTTTATTTTGTCCGTGTGGAATTGATTGGATGGTTAGATGGTTGTGGTTTGTCATTGGTCAATCTCATGTGAGTGACAAGGTGCCCCGCCCACTTACTCCCGGTTTCCCTTTTTTCCTCACTGACAGACGTCTTCTTGATTTAAGCATGAACTCAAATAATTTTTTTGCTAAAAAATTATGGTGGTTGAGGATATTCCCTGTTCCATGTAAAGCGCTTTGAGTACCCAGAAAAGCGCTATATAAATATATATATCTTTTTTTTTTTTAAATAAGGCTTAATTATTTTAAGTAATTTTGCTTTTCAAGCAAATGTATCTTGATTTAAGAATGTTTAAATATTTGTAATGGAAAACAAGTCAAAACTACTGAGTAAAAAAATAATTTTATGCAGTGCAATACTCAAAAAAAAGTTTTTAGTATTAGCATTTAGCATTTTTGAACGTCTATCCCTTTCATCCACAATCTGAGATGAACCAGGTGAGTTTTATCTAAATATAAATGCCTCCACTAATCTTTCAGAAGAACAATTTTCGTATCTAATTCGACACAGCTGTGAGGAATACCCAAAGGGAATTTTTATTTCTTTGTATTTGCTCTTGCATTGCTTGGGAGACTTCATTTGAGTCAATAGTGGAGATGCAATAAGAACGTAGAGCTGTAAAATGAAATGCTGATAGCAGCTCAGACCATTTAGTCATAGAACTTGATAGTTGTAAAATCTTCTATTTTTTAGCTACAGACCAATCTGAGCACAGATTGATTGAGACATAGAGATCTCTTCTGAAACTGTAGGATACATGTCTGAGATTCTCCATCTAATAAAAGAAATTCAACTTATCTCATTTGTTTTTTTTCTTGTAAAAGCAGAAAAAATGATGGAAACCGATTGGCTGAATGATTGACACCAATGAACAACTGTTTCAAATTAAATATAGCATCCACACGCATAATGCAGACTTCATATTTAAACAGCAGTCTTTAGCAGTTAAAGATACAATATGTAGGATTTTTCGCCGCCAGGCGAAATTACAATATTTACAATAACAAAGGCGTATATTGATGACACAAAGCATTAAGCGGATTATGAATCTTGTCGTCAAGCTGATGGATCTTTTATGGATGAGTGAATACACGGATGTTTTTATCATGACTGTGGTATAAAGCAGGGCGCGATTGCTAATGAGAGACGTAGCCTATACCAGCACCACACGCAACACGAGTCCCGCGGATATAAAGGAATATGGACATTTTATTCTACCGAACTACACGCAAGTGCTGAATTATTACTCACACAGGTCAGTTTATTAGACGAATTAAACTTGTGAGGTAACGCAGCGATGTTTCACTCGCTCTAACAGTTACACGATCACACTAAACGGCATTTGAGTGTGTTGAATGTTGTTAGTTAGGTTGTTTGTTGGCTATATGAGACTAGCAGTAAGCTAGATCAACATTAAAATAACATACAGATCATATTCTAACATTTCATCATGTTGAACTAAATAACATTGATTAGTTGTATGTACATTTGCTCACCTGTCTAATAAAGTACATGCAACACTCGCGTCTCTGTCAAGTCGAAGTTAGTCGCGGAGCTCTTGGCATCTCGAAAGATGTTGATCTTCGTTTTAGTCCTCTTTTTGTCTCAAGGTCTGCTTGCCGAATAATGTTTGAACAAAACAACAACAGCGTGAGCGTCCTGCTAGGCATAACCCAGTTGTCCACGTTTGTCGCCATGGTTACTATGGCAGTACGAGCGGAAAAACCGAGGGTATTGCGGAATATGACGCCATTGACTGGCGGCTCCCTCACCCCGGCTCACATGCCCCGTTTCCTTGGTTAAAATTGCAATTTTCTCACGATTTACAAATAGTTGGAAACATTTGGGATATTGTAAGTAATCAACTAAACAAAATATATAACATTGGCCTAGTGGTTTTTGGATATTTTACTTCAAAAATCCTACATATTGTACCTTTAAATATTCACAGACACTAAACCATATCATGATTTTGAAGTGTACAGAAGTGTATCACGACATGAAGTGTACAGCCCTACTCTTCATTTATTAATCCGAAATTTGCCAGATTCTGTGTTATAAAGTAAATTCCGCTTTAATATCTGAATTCTACATTTCTCACATCGCAAAAACCACAGGGCCGTAGATCTGCTGGGCTACTATCATCATCCTCATCCTCATCCTCAGCTCTGTCTCTCTTCTGAGCGCTTGCGTGACAGCGGAGGAAGAGAGCGTCTTAAAGCCCTGTGGGAATCTGTCAGTGGGAAACTTTCATAGTGATCAATTTAATCGGCACTACCTCAGACGGAAGCACATCCCACAGCGTGAGTAATGCTTCTCTGACTGACTCCAACCATTATTTACTGATGCATATTCATGTGTGTGTGTGTGTGTGTGTTTTCATTTCTCTTTCACCTCTCCTCCATCTCTTCATCTGTAACGCTCAGGTCTCTCCACCATTAATGATACCATCTCTCTCTCTCTCTCTCTCTTCGTCGTCACACTCTCTGCTGATCTGCCGCAGTCCTTCATGTGATGTCTCTTTCTCCTTCCTTTCTTTCATCTCCTCCTCCTCTAATCTGTTTTTCTTTAAGTGCTGCGGTAGTTTTGCAGTCGACCTCTTTCATCCAATTTCACACTCGCTAGTCTGTTTGTCAGCCCACCACAGACTGTCCTTTCACAAAATCCTCTCCTCTTTTTTTCCTTCTCTCCTTATTTAGCCTCTCCTCTCATTCTTAACGGCTAGTTGTTCAGACTGGCTCTTAACATAATGACTGTGTTTATGCAACTGGTCACAGGGCTCACGTGTGTGTTTGTGTGTGTATGTGTACAGGTTTGGCTGTACTTAAATAGTGAAATATTATAACAACCGACTACCAAAAAGGCTTATAAATCAACCAAAGCATGTTTTTATTTAAGGGAGCTTTCACATCTGCCTCGTTTAGTTGGGTTGATTCGCACTAGAGTTCGTTGTCCCCCGTGGTGCGGTTGGTTTGCGCAGGTGTGAATGTCGCAATCGCACTCGGGTGCGCACCAAAAGCGGACCAATCAACGCTTTCTAACGAACTCTGGAGCGGTTCGTTTGTGGTGAGAACATGATCCGACCTCGAACAGACCCAACTGCCAAAGAACTGTGCGTTTTTGGACCAAACCAGCTGCCGTAGTCATTATGTCACTGTTTAGCAACATTAATGCACGTCTCCTCCTGAAGTGACGTGCCTTTGCCGCATGCAGTGCATTAAACATTATTTTCAAGCCGCATCCTCACTTTATTCTCAGATGTTATTGTCTGCCTAAAGTAGAACTATATAATAAACTATGAGCAGGGATACAGTCAGCCCGCGCAGTCGTCTCTCCATAGTAAAAAGCGGCGTGTTGTCTGCTGGATTTTCCTCCTTTTTGCTTACTTCCAAGAGTTGGAATTTCCCCGCACGTTAATTCTGACCAATCGAAGTGCAGTTATGGAAATACGTTCAAGACACATCTGGCCAACTAGTGATGTGGATGTTGTCACGTGACTGGGTTTTGGTTCGTTTCATCAACTGATTCAGATCAGAGCAATATCAGTGTGGTGTGAAAAGGAACCAAAACGGCTGAAAAATGCTACAAAGTATAATTTTTCGCCCTTGTTCCGGACCAAATGAACCAAACTACAGATCTGAAAGCACCCTAAATCTAGTGTTTTGCACAGTTTTACACTGTAGGTAGGTTTAAAGGCCCAATTGACCCTTCGCAGGGAGCTTGATCTGACAGGTGATCTGACCAATCATACTTCACCATCCGCCATTTTGTCCGACAAAGCAGTCAGGAGAGTTAGTAGATTAACATGGGAGGATTTGAGCTTGAGAAGCGGAGTGTACTGACGCCTTTCCGCGGTTAAAACAACATTCCTTCTGATGTTCATTCATGTTTATTTGATGCTATAAATGAACTAGAAGGAAGAGATGATCGGTTCACGAGCAGCTTTAACTGAGGCGACACAGCGATCTGACAGACACATTAAAGAGCCACAAAACTGTATTTACTGTTTAAATTTCTTTTAAAAAATGACCAAATTTGAAAGCTGAGACTTTGTTTAATATCAAAAGTACCCTGGTCTGTGTCTGTCAGTGTGTTGTCACTGTCCTCTCGGCTCCGCAATGTATTTTTCACTGGGTGAGAACATGGTGTGTGTGAGAGCGGCGTAGCTTGTCGGACAAAGGGATCCTTGCGAACGGTCAATTACACCAAAAACTATGAAGATTACAATAAAGATATAGTTCTAAAAATCATTCTCAATATTAAAGAATAGCAGAGTTCACAGCACAGCTATAACGATAACGATAGAGAGACAATATTGTTGGAATCATTTTTAGAACAATTTTATACAGGTGATGAACGATAAAAACATTGAGAGCCAATCAGAATCAATCCTGCTGTAATGAGCTCAAGCATTTAAAGTGACAGTCAAGCATGCGCTTAGAATAAACAGAATGTTACGGTCTGCTGTTGTGAATGCAAATATAGTTATCTTTATAGTTATCTTTATACTTATTGTTAGTGTGAATGGGCCTTAAGGGTTGTGCTAGGCAATTGAAAATAGCATTAACCTAATATAAAATCAATGGAAGTCTATGCAATGTCCTCACTAATTTATGTGTGTGTGTCCCTGTGTGTGTGTGTGTGTGTGTGTGAGACTCACTGAGTCCCGGTCTTTCAGTGCCGCCAGTATAAACGTGCGGTACTGCTGCTGTCCAGGTAGAGGTTTGTTAAAGAAGCCATTGTACGTTTTCTCGTCTCCTAACACAAAGGTTTCTGGAAGATACTCCATCTTGGCAGCGATGTAAGGCTGCAGGAAGTCCTGAGTTTGTCTCCTCCTCCTCTTCCTCACATCTGAGTCTCCATTACTCCCCAAAAGCTGAGAAATCACAGAGAACACATCAGGACAGGGACAAACAATGACAATACATTGGGGAAAAAAACATCCATGTATAAAACCACTGACGTGAATGTTCATATACCCTCATTTACAAGTTTTAGGGCTAGAAGAATTTCTTTAAAAATAGTTTTTCACACAGTTTCACATTAAATGAACACAAGTAAGAATGAAACAAAAATATTTTTTTTTCTTCAAAAAGATTAAATTAAAAACATTAAATAAATATAATTTCACGTAGCTTAATTTTTTAATAATTTTAAAATAATTGCAAATATATATATATATATATATATATATATATATATACATACACACACACGCATGTAAACCAGAGTTCAAAAGTTTCAGCAAGGATGCATTCATTTAATCCAAAGTGACAGACATTTATAATATTACAAAAGTTATCTATTTCAAATAAATGCTGTTCTTTTGATTTTTTGATACATCAAAGAATACTGAAAAGCAGCACAACTGTTTTCAAGATTGATAATAATCAGAAATATTTCTTCAAATCATCATATTATACTGATTTCTGAAGGATCATGTGACACTGAAGACTGGAGTAATGATGCTGAAAATTCAGATTTCAGATTACACTTTACAAGATATTAAAATAGAAAACAGTAATTTTAAATTATAATAATATTTCACAATATCACTGTTTTTACTGTATTATTGATCAAAGAAATGCAGCCCTGACTTTTCTAAAATATGAAAAAATCGTACCAACCCCAAACTTTTGAACGGTTGTGTGTGTATACTGTATATATATATATAGTACTACTTTAGGTCTATTTTGATTGGCACTTTCAGTCCATGAAGCAGCTGGACTGTGACCCAGAGGTCAGAGGTTGAATATCAGCCTCAGGTGCTTCAGTCAGAGGCATCATTAATTCAAAATGACATACACACTGTCTCCGAGAGCTTCATCTGTCTCTTTATAGACCACTTCCCCTGTTTCTCCATCCATCACTCTTTCTCTCTTTTCCTTTCTCGCCACTAACATAATAAGCAACAGACCACTGCTTCTTTAGTTTAGTAAAGCACATTTGGTCGAGGCTGAATCAAATCCAAGGCCACAGGATTACATCTGAGCAAATGAGGTCTAGCGGCAGAGAGAATGAGGACTGCAGCGGGACAGCGGGACTAATATCAGCGTGGTGATAAACACCAGCACAACACGGGATCCAATAATACACCTCTCATTTGACTCGGCAACGCTCATAAATAAGGGGCAACTCAGGGGAGAATGGCTGCGAGAAAACGGGCTGTTTCAAAACACTGGTGACACCGTTGTGATTTTTACAGCGCCGCTGCGTTTTGATATTCAGTAAGCAGCAGCACCTGAAAAGTTTCGCCTGTTTTGCAGACGATAGTTTATTGAGTGCAAGCAAACTCATGAGAAAGCAGAACCGTGTTGGAGCCCGAAAGCTCAGTAGTAATAATAAAAAAAAGCTAAATAATGCCAAGAGAAGCTTTTTAAGAGCCTGTGTGTGTCTCAACAGCTGCTGCAGAGGAACTGAGAAGGTAAAAAGAGGAGAAAAATAACAACAAATACTAACATTATGTAGAACATAGAAAAGACACCATCAAGTTTGTGAACCCCATGCAGAATCTGTGAAAACGTGAATAATTTGAACAAAATAAGAGGGATCATACAAAATCAGGGTTCCCACACCTTGGTTAATTTCAAATTCAAAGGACTTTCCAGGTCCAATAGCCTCAAATTCAAGGACTTCATGTGGGGACACATTAGCCTGGAAATCCAGACCAGTGATGCGTGGGTCAATGTATAAACAACCCGCACCCGACCGACGTTTTCAACTAACCCGCCCGCAACTCGGACCGCAAAAAAAAGAAAGAAAATATTGTACCCGACCGCTTCCTGACCCGCATTTTTTAAACAGCTAGTAAATGCTCATCGTAGTGTCATTGGGCCATAGACGTAGGAACTAGGGGTGCGGGTGCAGCATTTTTCTGAATGCTGTATGATATAGCCTAGTGTTATGTAATAAAGGCTTGATTTATTCATTTATTTCGTTTCATTTTCTTAACAATTAAGATGCTGCATGTGTTTATCCAGTCTAATCGAAGTGTGCGTCTCTCTCCCGACCCCCCCCCGCCCCCTCTCAGAAAATACATAAAACTGACATTACTGAGCTATATGCGTTTAAAAGTAGCCTATTAAAACGGCACAATGGCATTGCTTTAGTTCAATGTTGGGAAATCGGGCATTTTGTCCCGCGTCAGCTTTTATACAAAAGTTAATAACGCGCTCAACATTCAAAAGGTAAATAAGGATTTCCCACTTTCATCTCTGCCTGCAGACTGAGCTCGTGCGTCATCTTCGCACCAGTTATTCAGACAAAGGTTTAATTGGCATCTTTATTTCAAACGACCCGACCGACCACAACCCAAATATCATTAAAAATATTTTTGGATGACTCGTAACCGCGGGTAACCGTGCATCACTGATCCAGACCTAAATCTGAAAGATTAATGGTCTGGCGTCAACTAATTAAAATTGGCCAGCTCGAGGGGCGGCACCAAGATGCATTTGAAAATCTCACTGCACGCAATTGGTTAACTCTACGACCAATCACAACAATACACGGGGTGACGTATCCAGAGCGAGGGAAACAAACGATTCGAATGCCGTCTTCTGTTCCTCTTTTAGAGAAAAAGGCAAGTCTAAATCTTTCATTGTAACGGCCAATGCCGTTTCAAACAACTGGTGTTCATCCATAGCCATCTTGCAATGTTTACTAATGACTTCGCAGCGTCATCTCGCCTCTGGCCCGCCTATATCAGATAATCCGATCTGATTGGTGCAGCTCAGATACAGCATATTTAATGAGCATCATTACTCGACACCAGAGTAACTCGCTGAGCAAATTCAACTCTCGCGAGAACTCTGGATTTCCAGGGTAGGGACACATTTCAAGTGAGAGCAAGGTTACATAATTTCAGGCTATTTTTGCAATGTGTCACGGTGTGTCTGTGAAACGTTGAGGTTTCATCGTAGTAGTTTTGTGCGCGTGAACGTCATGGCAACATACAACACAAAGTACCTCACGCGGGAAACACTTCACGTAACGCGTAAATGCGCGTAACTAACGTAAATCAAGCAAGCTAGTGTGCATAGGCCACGAAGAGTTGGTGAAATAACACATTAGCGGACCGGAGGGAATAATATGGATTTTTTCCCAGGAAACTTCTTGCAGAAAATAAATGCAAGCACTTTCAAGGACCCGTATCTATGGGTGTTTATTTTCAAAAACTTTCCAGGGTCTTGAATTTTTTTTTTTTTCAGATTCACAAACTTTCAAGGATTTCCTGGGAACCCTGAAAATGCATGTTATTTTTTATTTAGTACTGTCCTGAATAATATATTTTACATAAAAGATGTTTACATATAGTCCACAAGACATTTTTTTTTTTGAATTTATAAAAATTACCCTGTTCAAAAGATTATGAACCCTTAAAACTTTGTGTCGTTACCTGGATGATCCGCTACTGGTTTTTTGTTTTGTGATTCTACAAGGGGTTCACAAAATTTCAAGCAGCACTATATCGCAGGCCTCACGTATGACTGAGTATACTGAGTATACTGAGTATTTTGAATATTGTGCAAAAGTTCATTTATTTCAGTAATTCAACTTAAAAGTTACATGCAAAGTGAGATATTTCAAGCCTTTATTTGTTATAATTGTGATAATTATGGCTTACAGATTATGAAACCCCAAATTCAAAATTAGAATATTGTGAAAAGGTTTTCATAAGCTGTAAGCCATAATCATCACAATTATAACAAATAAAGGCTTGAAATATCTCACTTTGCATGTAATGAGTCTATATAATATAGTTTCACCTTTTAAGTTGAATTACTGAAATAAATTAACTTTTTTTTTTTGAGTGTCACCTGTATGTGATCATCACAAACACACACTCACCTCATCCAGATCCATATCCTCTGGGTTTTCCCAGCGACGTAGAGTTGATGTGGTTACAGGTACCACCGCTATATAAAACCACCTAAGAGGAAAACACACACAAACGTGTCATTATAGTGAAAATGTCCTATCTATCTATCAGGTTCAGTGTGTTTGTGAGTGTGATGAAACATGGACATTAGACCACTGATTGCATTTCTGAAGTGTTTTGTGACGCCCGTGGCTCATTCAGCGACTGAAACAAACACTTGAATCGCACGATTAACAGCTGAGTAATTCCCACACTCTCATGCCAGGACTGAGCAAGAGCATTGTTTGATATGTGTGATGTCTATAATGTCTGATGTAACTGCCTCTAACAATCTCGCTTTGGCTTTGATGAGGAAATATGTCTGGTAATTTCTAATGAAAGGATTTGGGAGCCGTCTTTGGTCAGAACCGATCCCGCGGGCAGCGTGGGTATTTTCAGCGTTCAGCCAGCTCTGACTGCACTGCATTACGGCAAATCCGGCTCGCTGCAGTGCACTAAACCCATGTGAGATGACTCCTGTGAGCTGGGATGGGAAGTGCCTCAGTCTCTAAAGCACAACGGTCTAATATTTGCTCAAAGAGGAACAGGATTCTTGTATATGTGCCCTGGCTGAACTCTGAGACTCCAGCAAACATCTCCTTGAGCCAACACGTATCATCGTTGGGTTGTTTTAAAAATCCAGCTTTTAATGTTGTTCATGTGTCTATATGGCTGGGCAAAAAAATAAATTTTTCGATTAATCGATTTTTAAAATGTGGTCGATTCAAAATCGATTCTCAAATGCCAAAAATCTATTTTTTTCCATATTTATTTATACCTATCACCCAAAAGCCAGTATTAGTTTTACAGTGTTCATAGGCTTGCAGCCTCCATGTTACTCTAATGCTGTGAGATTTTATGTTAGTTTTCTCTTAAACATAAAATAACCTGATCCTGATTGATCAAGGAATGCGACTGTTCTGACTCATCTAATTTTCAGCATCAATTTTTCATCTTGCATCAAAATCCTGTCTATTCATTGTATGCATTTGTAGTTGGGTTTTAATGTACCCAAGAGTACCTAAAATAAAAAGAGTTTAATATACAGGTTTGTGGCTCTATTTCTTTTTATTAATTAACCACTCGTAAACTTATGTTCACCGTTTACAAATAAAAAAATATAGGATTTGTATTAAATCTATATTCATTGAGTCGAATCAGGAATAAAATCGAATTTAGAATCGGAATTGAATCGAAATCGAATCGAATTCAGAGCTTGCGAATCGAAATCGAATCAAATTGGAACATCTGAATCGATACCCAGTCCGGTGTTTTTTAATATGCTTTAAGACAAGCCATGTGTAAATTCATAAGTCAATAGCATTGTTGAGTATTTTCTGCTTAAAACTGCAGTGAACCAAAGACAGCCAATCAGATCAACGTGTGATCGTCAACCAGTGGATCTCTGAGCTGAGTGAGTGGAGGCGGGGCTCATTTGCATTTTCATGGTCCAAGTATACTTAATGAGGCTATTTTAAGGCACAAATATATTTTTTTTCAAGGAAAGAACGTTTAAATATGACATTTCTGTGATCAAATATGAGTTTTAAGGGATAACACTATTGACTAAAGGGGCACTTTGAGATAAACACGAGGAATAAAAGCACTGATGCTGTGCTCGAGTGCTGCAGACCGCAGGAAGATGAGCAGTAAAGATAATGCTTGCTTTTACTTTGGTGTGAAATGTCAGTCAATGCAAAAGTTAACATCACTTTTATATTATTATTTTTTTCTGTTTATTGTCTAAGCACTTAATGTAGCTCATATGTGACGCACGGCGTGTAAGAACAATCTCGGCTTTTACTGATCATTAGTTAGCGATGCATTTTTTAACAGAGGGCATCATTTTGCAAGAGGAAAACAAATGCTGCTTTTCATAGTCACCCATTTATTCCCACTGGGGGAAAATAAAAAGACATTTACACAACAGTTTGATATTTTTATAAAGAAAAGCATGTTATTTTTGAAAATTAAATGAAGCGGAAACAAATCTGACAACTACGTGAAAAAAATAAGCTAAAAAAACTGCTGTGGATACAAGCAAACTCAATGACGAGATGAAATGGAAACCTGGGGAATCATAATCTCGACCACAGCAGAATTTATTTAGCAGATTTAATTACAGGTAAAATACATATCAATCATCATCAGCGCAATGCAATGTCTCATGTCACTCAGACATGTGATAAACAAAATAAAAATAAAAATTTCCCCATTCTACATGACTACACAGTAATAATAATAATACATTATTCAAAAATTACATTGTTTTATTAATATTAACATTACAAAAATGAAACAAATCAATATTACTCCCAATATATATATATATTTTGTCAATATCGCACACCTCTTACAACACTATCATGACCACAGAAGTGTTAATGGCTGCACAAGATTCAATGATGATTTTATTAAGGTTTTTCTCTGACGGTTTCTGTTTCTGACAAGTAATTTGTTGAGGTCAATTTGTAAAGAAAGACTACACACCTGCACACATATATATTCAAACACGCATACCTACACTGTAAAAAATGTGGCTGCGATTACTTAAAATTTGTTGAGATAACTTAAATATCCAACTTAACCAAACTAAACTTAAGTTAACTAAACTTAATATTTTAAGTCAAGCTTGAACACATACTTTTTAAAGTTGAAACAATGTTGGATTTTAAGTTGTGCTAATTAATCGCAGCAATTTTTTTTACAGTGTATAGACTAAACTCGTAATACGCATGTGCAGCATTTTCACAGGTTTGCGTTTTTGAAGTTTGCGCAGAGATAACTTTTTGCCCCCCAAATTTTTCATGGCTTGCACCTTTGAACCTATTTCAAGGTTTGCGTTCTCGAGCCACCAGACACTGTTGTTGTGCGGATGAGCGGGCCGGAGCGCGTTAAGGGTTTTCTGTTAGAACGGTGTTGTGTTTGCGGCCCCTAAGTTCTAATGATCTTTGCAACGGAAGTGAATCAATCAAATCAAACTTCAGCTGGATAATAACTTTATTCTAGAGCTGCTGTGAAGCCAAAACAATCTCTGTTACTGTAATTTCCTATTATCACTGTAAAGCTGCTTTGAAACAATCTATATGTGACCCTGGACCACAAAACCAGTCTTATGTGTCAATTTTATTTTATACACAATCTGAAAGCTGAATAAATAAGCTTTCCATTGATGTATGGTTTGTTATAGGATAGGACAAAATTTGTCCGAGATACAACCATTTGCAAATCAAATTTTAGAAATTTGAAAAATCGAAACATTAAGCAAATCTTTAAAGTTGTGCATTTATGTTCACGATTGTGCTGCATTCACTCACAAAAATAAATGTTTTATATATGAACATGTAAGGTAGGACATTTACTAAATGTCTTCATGGATCATGATCTTTACTTAATATCCTAATGATTTTTGGCATAAAAGAAAAATCTATCATTTTGACCCATACAATGTATTGTTGGCTATTGCCACAGATATACCCGTGCGACTCGTGACTGGTTTTGTGGTCCAGGGCCACATATTGTTAAAAGCGCTATATAAATGAAGGTGACTTGACTGACCTGACGAGGGCGCTGTTGTGCACTTTGGGCAGTGTGATGGTGAGTTTGCCGCCCTCCTCTGGGTCTTGTTTCTGGTGGGCCGGTTTGCTGGTGAACAGGTCCGGGGCGGTGCGTATGGAGACCTGCTGCTGTAGTCCACCGGCGCTGTTCCCTCGGCTCATCAACACGAAGGAGTAATCGGTGTCCGGCTGCAAACGCGTGATCAACTTTCTCTTCAGGTCGCCCTGAACCTCAACGCTCTGCTGGTTATACAGGATCTGGCACAGCGGGAGCACAGGTTAACAATGAGACTCATTTTACACTGCATTTTCTACTTCACAACTGTGGAACGACAGGGAAAAGGCACCTTGAAAGGCACTTGGGACTTGTAGGTTTCCGGCACCTCCCATGTGAGCAGGACAGAGGTCTTCATCACAGCTTTCACACCAAAGTTTTTAGTGAACTCTGTAGAGGAGGTGAGAATAAAAGAGTTACTGCATGCCACAGACTCCTCACCCCATCTCTCTCAGTGATTGGCAGAGGAAACGCATCACTGCACTGATTAACATGCAGTTCGAGACTGATAACGCCTTCATCTCAAACCACACATCAGAAATCAAAGCCGACTATCTGCCCTCTGCATGTGGGTTATGCTATAGGGAAGCTGAGGAGTCAGAGCGCAGGGAAATGAAAGAGACGCCATCTCAGCAGACATATTTAAAGGCATAGTTCATCAAAAACGAATATCCTGTCATTATTTCATCACCCTTGACGTTTCAAATACGCCCGTCAAATGACGATTATTTGCACAAATATTTGCGATGAATTATTTAATTGTCTCTTTTGCTTATGTCACTTACAATGTAAGCCTTATATTATAATTAATTTTTTTTATTTTTTATTGGTCAACTAAAATAGGTCCATATGTTTTTCTTTAATATAATATAATATAATATAATATAATATAATATAATATAATATAATATAATATAATATAATATAATATAATATAATTAGGGCTGTCAAAAGATTAATCGTGATTAATCACATCCAAAATAAAAGTTTGTGTTTACATAATATATGTGTGTGTACTGAGTATAATTATTATGTATAAATACACACACACATTCATGTATATATTTAAGGAATAATTGCATTTATATACTGTATATACATTTATATAATTCATATTATATATAAATATTTTATATATAAATATACAAATTTTTCATAAATATATACATGATTGTGTGTGTTTTTATATATATAAATCATTATACACAGTACACACACATATATTATGTAAACACAAACTTATTTTGGATGCGATTTATCGCGATTAATCTTTTGACAGCCCTAAATAAAATAAAATATAATATAATATAATATAATATAATAAAAAGTGAAACTCTAAGAACCAAGAATGTTTGGCATGATGCAAATGTTAAATAACAATAAAACTGGAGTATTTCGACCATTACTTTAATCTTTGATTGCCATTTGTTTACCTGCTTAAATTTCCCTTATTTAATATCTCAAATAATTGTGATTAGATCAACTAAACACAATCTGATAATGCATTAATAATCACGACAGGCCTAGTTGCAAACCTGCATAACAATTTTCTGTGAAGCACGAAAGGAAATGAAAATGGATGTTGTTGAGCTCCAAGAATAACACAAAGGTAGTCCATATGTTCTATGGAAGAAAGAAAACCGTACATGTTTTGGGAACGACATACGGGTGAAGTAACCCTTTAATGTTTCTAGCATAAGATGAGGCGTATGTGAAGTTTTGCAGCGACTGCAATTCACAAGCCATACGTCTCCAACCATCTGCTCTGCGTGAGAGTTTTTCAATGAACGTGTGTATGAGACAAACCGACAAACGGCTGAAACTGCCTGGATCTTTTTGCAACACACAAAAACATAATATGACAATCACAAAACACTTTACTTCCATAACGTGACACATTCTCAACAGAAACTGAGTAGTGAGTGGAAAATGTTTTTGGGTGGGAACTGACATCATCAATAAACGCACTGAATCAAATCTTGTCCGAATTAATTCATGATTTTGTCCTAACAGATGCGACTGTCCACAGAATCATGCGACAAGGCATTTTTTCAGATGCTTGGCTCTATTTTTATCACACAGCACTGAGTATCTCCTCCCACAGTGGAATCTCACTGGACCAAACCATTAGCAGAGCAAAAACACAGATGAAATCTCTTTAATGTCTCAGATGGTTTTCCCAACAGCAAATGGAGATTAAATGGAGATGTATTTTTCTTAAATCTCCTGATTCTCAGATTTTTCTCCTTAGAAAAAAATCCTTTAGCACGCACTAAAACTAAAACCATAAAACCCACTTTTTATTACTTAAAGCTGCAGTCCGGCACTTTTTTGGGTTTAAAAATATAAAAAAAGACATTTTTGAAAAAAAAACGTAACCAGCCAGTGTTCAAAACGATCTGCTTGCCTTACCTCGATTCAAAACGGTAAGCTTGTAATAATGATTTTAATTCCAGTGGTACTGGTGGATTTCCGCGGGAATTTCGAGCATGTCTTTGCGTCATTACGTCACTTCTGTACACATAGAGAAGGAGTCTCCGGCTAGCGTGTGTGGATGATGGAGGTGGAGATTTAGCTTAGCACTTGGTATGGCGGATCCCGAAAGTTTAAAGCGACAATCACCAGTGACAACATCAGCATGATATAGCTACTGCAATGCTTCCCCTCACCCCCCGAATTTGGTCAGAACAAAAGTGAATGTTACTTACTTGTTCATATGACATTTACCGATGAAAATTCTAATGTTGACACTTTCAAAAAGTATACTCTGAGATTGCTGATGACAGTAGTACAGTATCCACACTTGCACAGTGTGATATATTTCCTGCAGTTGTACTTATATCCCAAAAGTTCCCAAAGATTTTTAATTTCAGAGAAATTCCAATTTTAAATAATTGTCCAGCCCGGAAAACCTGTTCACTTGTCGCCTGTCGCTGACGTAATATCCGCGTAATCCCTGGCTTCCGCTCGTACTGCCAAAGTAACTATGGCGACAGACGTGGACAACTGCGTAGTGCGTAGCGTCTATCGGCACGCTCACACTGTTGTTGTTTCGTTCAAACATTATGCACCGTGGCAAGCAGACTTTGGGAAAAAATGAGAACTAAACCGAGGATCAATTTCAGCGTGGCGTTCTCGAGACGCCGAGAGCTAGCGTCCGCGACAAACTTCGACTTGATAGAGACGCCGCTCTTGCATGTACTTTATTAGACAGGCGAGCAAATGTACATAAAACTAATCAATGTTATACAGCTCAACATGATGAAATGTTAGAATATGATCTGTATGTTATTCTAATGATGATCTAGCTTACTGCTATTCTCATACAGACAAACTAACACATAGAATAACATTATAACTTTAACACACTCAAATGCAGTTTAGTGTGATAGTTTAGAGCGAGTGAACAGCGCTGCGTTACCATTCGTCTAATAAACTGACGTGTGTGAGTATTTATTCAGCATTTGTGGGTAGTTCGGTAGAATTAAATGCCATTATTCCTTTATATCCGCGGGACTCGTGTGAATGGCGCTGATATCTGTCTCTCATTAGCAATCGCGCCTGCTTCATACCACAGTCATGATAAAAACATCAATGTATTCACTCATCCATAAACATTATTAGATCCATTGGCTTGATGACAAGATCCATAATCAAGATCCAAAATGTTGCGTCATCAGCCTACGCCTTTGTTATTGTAAGAGGTTAGCGACCCCTAGCAGCGAAAATAATTACATATTGTATCTTTAAATAAATAACTCACCAGGCATGGAGGTAGACATGGTTCTGCTCTGGATGCTGGGGCTTATCGGACCTCCACCTTTCCCCGTGAACGCCCTCACTCTGATGTCATAGGTGGTGTCCGGTTGCAGACCCTGGATGGTCATTTGCGTCTCGGCGGTACCGTTGGTCTGGTTCTGATGGCTGTTGATGTCACGGTACACCACCACGTAGCGTACGATTTTGCCGTTCCTCTCGGGCAGAGCCGGGGGGTCCCAGGCCAGCTTGGTCGTGGTGGTGGTCAGGCCCACGACTCTGAGGTTTTGTGGGTAACTGCTGGGAACATCATCCGGGGTGCTGATCTCTTTACTGTACTCCTCTCCGTTTCCCGCGCGGTTCTTGGCGCAGAGCTTGAAAATGTAGGTGGCGCCCTTGTGCAGGCCGGTGACGGTGAAGTGGTCGTCGCTGCGCCTGAAGTCACGGGTGGTGTAGTTCTCCTCCTCTTCACGCTTGTAGCGCAGTCTGTAGCCCATCAGTTCTCCCACCATCTCTTTAGGAGGCTGCCACTGGATCAGCGCCGTGTTCCCGATGGTGGTGCTAATGATCATGGTGGGCTTGCCTGGAACTACCAGTGACAGAGATGCGACATATCCGTCAGATTATTCCTCATTTTGTCAGTCATGGCTAATACTAGAGTAACACAGCTTTATTTCAGTATGGTTTTTTGATGTAGCGCTGCATGAGAAATAAAATAGATATTGCGATTGACAGTGTTTTAGCGTCTCAGATTGGTCTTAATTTACTGTGAATCAAGCCACTCTGAATCAAGCCACCGAAACCAGTGCTATTTTAGTATCATTGATATACTATTATAGTTGTTGTTAATATTTTAATATTTAATTTTTTATGTTCTGTTTTAGTAATTTTGGTATGCGTTTTTGTCATTCAAGAAATACATTTTTTTTTTTACTTTTAGTTTTTTTAGTTATAGCAATATATGTATTGCCGGCTGACCACCAAAATAAAAGCTTGATGGTATAACATTGGTTTAGCATATAACATAAAATATATATATATATATATTTTTTTTTTTCCCATTAATTTGAATACATTTTACAATAATAGTAATATATTTCTTATTTTGTTCAATATTTTGATTTAAATAATAAGTGAAAATATGACCTATGAAAACTCAATTGGAAAGAGATTGAGTTATTTGTTTAAGTTATTAAAAAAATGATCGACGATCAATATAAGTTTTTTTCCCCCAATTTTGCACACTCCGCTTTTGGTGTAAAGTATGGTCAACCATGATTCATTTAGCAAAGCAGCACACTGATAAATCCTCCCTAACCCAAGAAAAAGAATGATGCGAATGAATCTCCACTTCTATATAATCTACAGTTCCTGAAATGGGTGTAAAGCTGAAAATACAGCTATAGTGATAGTGGAGGTCACTGCGAGGTCATCGTGGACTGAACTTTTTACATCTGAAAATACTAAATGCACTTTCAATGAACTCTTAATCTGTGACTGGAATAAAACACACACTCACCCGCCCCAGTCGTCGTCACTACTTTGGCTTTACTCCGCGCTCCGTCTCCTTTAGTGGTGTACGCCGCCACAGTAACAGAGTATGTCGTTTCAGGCAACAGGCCGGTGATGATGGCCTCCTGAGAGAGAGAGAGAGAGAGAGAGAGAGAGAGAGACAGAGAGAGACAGAGAGAGATTATTATATAAACATATTCATGCATTTTTTTCTTTTTACTGATTGATTTATTGACTTTTGTGATTATTTGTTAATTGCTTATGTAATGGCCAATGCTTTGGCAATACTGTACAAGTCATGCCAATAAAGCTCATTTGAATTTGAGAGAGAGAGAGAGAGAGATAGATAGATAGATAAGATAGATAGATAGAGAGAGAGAGAGAGAGAGAGAGAGAGAGAGAGAGATAGATAGATACATAGATAGATAGATAGATAGATAGATAGAGAGAGAGACATAGAGATAGATATAGAGAGAGAGATAGAGGTAGAGATAGAGAGAGAGATAGAGATTTATATATATATAGAGATAGAGAGATAGAGAGAGAGAGAGAGAGAGAGAGAGAGAGAGAGAGAGAGAGAGAGAGAGAAAGAATTGATGGCAAGCAGAGACATATTGTGCGGTTGGTCCTTTTTCATCGTTCAGCGTGCTGTCAAATTTCTGACATGTCTGTTTAATATTGTTGAAGTGCATTTCAAGGTTTTCATTAAACTTTAAGCATTCAGTCAGGACATGCAGCTTTGTCTCAATTTTGAGTCTACCTGGTCAAGGTGCTTTTCAGTTTCCTATCAGTCACATGTTTTTCCTTGACTTTTACTTTGTCTGGGCTTTAAAGGATGATATAATCCTGTTTTCTTGTGGTCAATAAGTTGTGAGATGCTTTCACAGCTGCTCTTTTTGTGTCCTTATAACTCAAGGATAATGGACAAATCCTGTTCTTCACACCGCACTCGTTCTGCATGCAAAGTGTTTCAAATATTTTTAGATTTCATTTAGAATCAATGCAGGATTGTTGAATCTCACAAAAGGCTCTTATATTGACTTCGAGTTCATTCACTGCGGCGCTGAAGGAGCCCGTGGAAGTGCCTTTAAAGCCGAAATTATTACATCATGATGAATGTGTGATGCGCTTGGTGCCTAATGTGAATCTGATTTTATTCCCTAAGATCTAGATCATTTTTGGAAGGTCATAATTCTAGTTTTATTCGTTTCACAACCAGTTCTCCCAGCACTACTCTTGTGGATCTAGTTTCCCCTGACAGACTCTGGTACATTTGATAAAACATGCACAGAAAAACCCATCAGAGTGTCTAAATATTGTCATCTCAACCAAAACTGGGGAAAGCGGATGCATGGATTTTGTTTCACTGAATGTGTGGAGAAGCTGCTTGAGTCTGGAAGAACAGCAGGAGGCCGCGAATCAGCCGCCAAAACCCTTCTAAAGTTTCTTCCTATTGAAGATAGACATGTGACATATTGCAGTCTGCATTTTTATGGGAAACTTGGGAAAAAAAGAGAGAGAGAAATTGGAACAAGTAAAAGATTTTACATTCTTAGATGTTTGTAGTACAGAAAACCCACCTGTTCAAGCTCACATATACAGACATCATTGACTTTGAAATTTCCCAATTTCTTGTGCATGTGCTGTTCATAATGAATGACTCCTTGTAAACAGACCAGCTGAAAAAAGTAAACCCATGCTACACTCTAAAAAATGCTGGATTGTTTCAACCCAATTTTGGGGCATATATGGACAAACCCAAACCTTGGGTTAAAAATGTAATTAAAAAAATTAACCCAACGGCTGGGTTTGTCCATATTTGACCCAAAATTGGGTTGAAACAACCCAGCATTTTTTAGAGGGTGTATTCACACCAGGAAAGTCCGATAGTTCACTTGCTTTGGTCCGGACCAAATAAATTTTTTTGTTGTTGTTGTTTGGTGCGGTTCGCTTTCACACTGCTCTTTTTGCAAGTGAACCAAAATTTGTAAACAAAACCACACGTGTGCTAAGGTCGTCCATTCATTGGACAAGGATTCTCAAGTGGGGAAATTAGGAAGTGCAAAAAAAAAGCTATTGTATATACTAACAAGTGCTGTCAACGTTAACGCTTGCGATTAAGTTAGACCAGTTTAACGTAAATTAACGCAGCATCCCCCCCCCACACACACACCCACCCACCATCCTTGTATTGTAACTATCGTTATACATTATATGAACTCGCTCTTATTCATGCAAATGCTTTTAAAGCATTTATGCGTGATTAGACTAAAGAGAACGCTCTGTATGTGAATGTCCTGATGCGCACACATTAATTCATTCCATTCCAATGATGCACACACGACGCGCAGAAAGACGCGCAACAGTATCGTGTGGCCAGACAGCGCGCCGGAATTAAATTCTCTTTCGCACTTGAACGAACAATAACACAAACCATTATGCCAAAATGTAGTAAATCAACAACAGATCACTTTCCCATAACGCAACTCCGACTACGGAGGCCTGTTAACTCAAAGGCGCAGAGCTTTCTTGCAATTGGGTCAGTTCATGTTCACATCGTAAACGAACCGTACCAGAGTTCGTTTGGAACCGTACCGAGACCACCTCTTCAGCTGGGTCTCGGTTCGATTGTTTGGTCCGCACCCGAGTTCGATTGCTGTATTCACACCTGCCCAAAAGGTCCGCACCAAGGGGGGAAACGAACTAGAGTTCGATTCAATCGAACCAAACAAAGCAGGTGTGAATACACCCAGAGAGTATCCTCATCCAAACAACAAAAGTCTTCCTCTTACTGTAAACATAATACATTCTTAAAGTCAATATGATTGTTTATTTTACATGTAATTCACGCTTTTCACAATCCAGATGGATAAATCCGCATTCTACCCATTTTCTCTCATTGGAAAATCAAGTTTCTCTTGGAAGTATATCACCATACAGAAGAAAAACAGTTGATTTTCACATTGGCTTTAATTATCACTTCACAGCTAGACGTATATTCCAGACTCTCTCGCGGGAGATCAGAAGAAAATGTGAATCATCTAACGCTTTTAAATGCTAGTTAAAAGCTGCAGCGTGGCAGGGATCCCTCTCTTGCTTTATATTCCTGTTCTGAGGAGTCTGTCTTATCTCTAGCATGTGTTTGGGAGAGTCATTGGGTCCTGAAAAGTGGGAAGACTTCAACATTTCACATTAAGGCATGATGGATAGGCTGCCTGTGGCAACACAGAGTTTACTAGAGCCGACCACCATTGAGAGAGACGCCGCTTTATCTGTTTAGAGTGATATCACTGTCACGACTCATTAATAAAGAAGAAATGGAAACACAGAGAGACGGAGCGATGGAAAGGGCTGCACACAGAGACACAGACAGACCCACATACAGACGGAGAGGTTTAACAGGGCATGGCGTCACATGGCAGTTGAACACGAGCCTCTATAAATATGTAGGGCACAGTAAGAGGGACGCAGGGTGCCAGCATGTGCTCAGCGCTGGGTCCCACAGCTTCTCAACAGCGCATTTAAAAGAGTTAGTTCACCCAAAGATGAAAATACTCTCATCATTTACTCATGTCGTTCCAAACCTGTATGACTGTATGCTAATAATCGGAAGACAAATGAAGATATTTTTAATCTGTCCCTCCACTGAAAGTCTATTCCGTTCATAAAGAGATCATAAAATTAATCCATATATGGATCAAGTGGTTTAGTCTTCTGAAGAGACGTGATCGATTTATATGATGAACATAAAAACATTGGTCAGCGAACGTACATAATACATTAAAATTCAGGCACAGAAGAACTAATGACATTTTGAAACGTCATAGATTGGTGGTGAATAGACCTTCAATGGAGGGACAGAAATCTCTCAGATTTCATTAAAAATATCTTAATTTGTGTTCCGAAGATGAATGAGAGTCTCTTGAATTTTCATTTTTGGCTGAACTATCACTTTAATTAATTCGCCAGTGGTTTGTGATTACTGGACCATGCTTCTTCTTTTTTTTTATCTTTTTTTTTATCATTCTGTTGAAAGCACAAAGAGCCATTTCTAGCCTGCGAAATGTTTTAGAGTTGATTATTTTCAATTTATTGATCAAGAGATATAAATCAAGACATAATCAAATCAACTTTTTCCCACAAAGTTTTGTAGTAATAAATGGTAAAGGTGAAATATTCATATATGTAAAATAGTTTTGCTTTGTGTTGCATTTTTATTTAGCATATAGTAAGACCAATCATTGGAAGCACTTCCTCATAAATAAACTACAATTTTTTTGATACTTAATAAGGCTGGGTATTGACAAATATTTCACAGTGTGATTCAATATCAATTCATTTGGAAATATTTCAGGCTAATTTTTCTAATCTCTAATTAATGATATTGAACTATAATGCTTTAAACAGGGAACTCTCTCACTGCTACATTACAATATTAAAAGATAAAATTAACAGAGGCCAAATTCAAATCAATCAAATAAAAATATATGAATGTATGCAAACATTTAAATTGTATATGAGGCAGTTCTTATATCAACTTTCTGATTACATAATTATGTTTCTACTCCAATTTGCTGTTAAATATATAAAAATTTCTCACACAATTTCTCATTTCTATCACACAAACAAGAATGCAGAAAAGCATGTGGAAAAACAGCACGAATGTGAAAATGTTGTATTGCATTTATACAACAGTTCAATAAACAAGAGTCACATGCTCGTTCCTAAATTAATCCGCTTTTTTTAACAAAACTGTTCAATTATTGATTCAATTGATTCACTCATCCCGACAGTCACTTGTTGCCACCTACTGGTGCAACGTTTTAACCTACCACTGAAAAATCACAACGAATACACAGACAGGCATACTGTAGTACAACTGTTGTATCAACATGATTATATGGTTAGTTGCATTTTATAATTTGCATTCAGAAATATTTTCCCTGCTGAGGCCTGCTGTTATTAATCCAGAGTTCCCTCAGCGAAAAAAAGCCGAACTTCAGGTAAAATCGACCACTTTATTCAGTGGAAAAACAAAGCTCCCCGTGGACAAGCGAATAAGAGCGTTAGACAGACAGCAGCAATACTTTCGAGTCGTGTAGTATAACTTCAGCATCTTCAGGGTACAGGCTCTTATCTTTAGAGAGACGAGGGAAGATAAATCTCAAAGATTTTAGTGACAAAACCATTTCTTTGTGAAATTTCATAAAGATGTTAATCCATTCCCCAATGGAAGAGCACCAATCCAAAAAACTATGGCTGAAAGCACTTGAACAGAGCGTGAGAGAGAGAGAGAGAGAGAGAGAGAGAGAGAGAGAGAGAGAGAGAGAGAGAGAGAGAGAGAGAGAGAGAGAGAGAGAGAGAGAGAATGAAGGAGGTGTTTGTCTACAATCACACCACACAAGCTGTATTCAGGAGGCAGATGGAGGCGTATTCCTGCCGTATGGCCACATCTCAGAACACACACGCACACACACACACACACACACACACACACACACACACACACAAACAAACACGCACGAGCACACGCACACACGCACGCACGCACGCACACACACACACACACACACACACACACACACACACACGCGCACACGCACGCACACACGCACACACACACACACACACACACGGGTCATTTTGTGGGGTTTGTTGCATCTTATTCTGGCCAAGAACCACCAATTTACTAAGAGTCATCAGATCGACATGTACATCGACCAGCCATTGTTTACGGGTGGATAAATCTGAAATCAATGTTCATTGTTATTCAGCTAATAATGCATCAGTCTCTGTGTCAGTGCAAGCCAACAGAATAATAAATGTGTGTTGAGTTTGTGGTCAGACTTTCAGTTCATACAAAAGTGACAGGGACTCAACGGGTCGTGGACGCGCTCGCTTTTTTCTTTATCAGTGCGAAAGAGACTCAAATAACTCAGTCGATAAGTGCTATACATCATTCGAAACTGTTAAGTGTCTACTTTTATTTGTGTACACTCACAATAAAAAAATTCACTGTAGAAACATGATGCGCGTTCTGCCATCTCTCTCTCTGTGAAGTCCAGTCTGAAACATGACAGAAAATGAACTGTACCTCATGAATACTTGCAACTCATGAATAACTCATGAATACTTTCTAATGATTTATAGTTATTAGGCCGCCTGCATTTGCCCAAAATATTAACTTATTATTAATCACAATAAGATGTTTTCCCTAAGTTGCTCCTGATATCAGCATGTTCACAGATGTGTTGTTGTTTTTTACAGGGACCGGTTGCCACTGATGAGTCCTGCCGACTCAAACTTTTACACAAGTCTCTTCAAACTGTTTTTCTCTGAGAGAAAATGTTCAAATGAAAAAGCGAACACTTGGATATGACAGGTGTGTTGAACAGGAACCGTTTCAAGAATGGTGCAAAGGTGTGTGACTATTGTCTTTAGATCAGTGTGCTCAATAATGTGCCTTTTTGTCCTCCGTTATGTATATTTGGATTATGTTGTGTTGTAAATAAAATCCAAACAATCAAAAAGCCATTCTTTTAATCTCTCCACATTCTTTGTTCTAGTTCCCTCACAGTCCCGCCAGATAGGGCCATTAGGGGAGTGTCTTTGTCTTCCCAGGCGTGAAACACATCAATATTCATGATGATCACGCCCTCCTCGCATTCAGCTTTCTTACACAAATCATGTCTTACAAACTTTAAATCAATATATTGTTATATGTGAATGAGTGAGCAGGATGATTTTTCCTATCGTTTTGAAGTAAAAATTGTAACCTATGATATAGTTTTCAAAAGTCTTTGTGAACAAATATTCAGTATGGGATTAATGGCCTTATTTCAAAACGACAAACTTTTACATGCATGCTGCTCACATATTATTGTAGCAGAGTTTGTGTTGAATACAGTGTAATCAGACTTTAGCTATGAATACTGTATGTTATAAGTAACAGAAATAAGCACAAATGTCAGTGCATGTCAGAACATCTCCAGGGCCCAGAAAACACCTCAGACCCCAGAGTGTTGAATACCAAAAAAAAAAAAAAAAAAATTATTTCAGAAGGATCATGTGACACTGAAGACTGGAGTAATGATGCTGAAAATTCAGCTTTGATCACAGGAATAAATTAAATTTTAACATATATCTAAATATACAATATATATTTCAAAGTATTACTGCTTTTACTGTATTATTTATCAAATAAATTGAACCTTTGTGAGCATAAGAGATGTCTTTCATATTACATTTTTTTTTTACTGTTAATGGTGCGTGTGTGTGTGTACACACACACACACACACACACACACACACACACACACACAAACACACACACACACACACACACACACACACACACACACACACACACACACACACACACACACACACACACACACACACACACACACACACACACACACACACACACACACACACACACACACACACTGTACCTGATGATTTAGCCCCTCTGTCAGTAAGTAGAGATTAAGTTTCACCTTCAGAGGTTAGAGGATATCTGCTTATTCAGCACCTCGCTCAGGGATTACATTTTCCCCCTTATTCCTCTCACCTCACTCACACACACACACACACACACACACACACACACACACACACACACACACACACACACACACACACACACACACACACACACACACACACACACACACACACACACACACACACACACACACACACAAAACCATGTAAAACCATTATTGTACCATGTAAAGGACTGTGTGTGTGTGTGTGTGTGTGTGTGTGTGTGTGTGTGTGTGTGTGTGTGTGTGTGTGTGTGTGAGAGAAATTGGGTACTGAAGGGGGTAAATGGTTGTATAGATTGTAACACACACACACACACACACACACACACACACACACACACACACACACACACACACACACACACACACACACACACACACACACACACTGTACCTGATGATTTAGCCCCTCTGTCAGTAAGTAGAGATTAAGTTTCACCTTCAGAGGTTAGAGGATATCTGCTTATTCAGCACCTCGCTCAGGGATTACATTTTCCCCCTTATTCCTCTCACCTCACTCACACACACACACACACACACACACACACACACACACACACACACACACACACACACACACACACACACACACACACACACACACACACACACACACACACACACACACACACACACACACACACACACACACACACACACACACACACACACACACACACACACACACGGCTCAAAGAACCTGCCGTCTGCCAGTCAAAGCCTCAGTTTCTACACACACGTTAGAGGGCAGCCGGGTGATTTCTCCTCTTAATATGGCAGCTGCATATTCAGTGAACGCTTTGTCTTCCCCCAGATGCACATGAAGCGCTGCCATCTCACCACTGATGGAGGGATTTATATTCCGCTCCATAACCTTGCTGACTAACAGCAAATAAAATACACGCCGCCTGCAGACCCTTCGAAAATGCTTTAATCATAAAACAGTGAATATAAACACAGAGAGAGACAGACAGAGAGATGAGAAAGCTAAAGCAAGACAATTCAACGGGGACGAGACAAACTGCTCACTCCATCAAACACAAAAGTAAGTCTCAGGTCTGCACTGCAGTTTATAGTCTCACAGAGATGGATTTGGACTATTTCATTATTTTATTATTCTGGACATCCTTTATTGTCTATGAGAACTGGTGATGTTAGGTCCTTTCTGAGTCTCTATAAACCCTTGAAGCAGCGGCGCTCTGAAACCAGGAGGCAAAGTCCTAATGTTTTTTTGTTTTTATATAAATTCATATTCCATGCAGTTACACTTCACGTTGAATACAATATATATTTCAAAGTATTACTGTTACTGTATTATTTATCAAATAAATTGAACCTTTGTGAGTATAAGAGATTTCTTTCATATTTAAAAAAAAAATTGTACTGTTAATGATGCGTGTGTGCACAGGCACGCACACACACACACACACACACACACACACACACACACACACACACACACACACACACACACACACACACACACACACACACACACACACACACACACACACACACACACACACACACACACACACACACACACACACACATACACATTTTAGCTTTGTTTCGATTAGCTTTGTTTCGATTACCTAAAATGATTTGTAACAGTTTTGGTCAGATTTAGCCTAAATCAAACCTATAACCTTTGCATAAACTGAAGAGAATACTATAATCAAATAAGTTTATAAATAGAATAGAAATTAAATTTCTATATTAGAAACCATTTTTACAATAACATGGCTGACAGGTTTGAATGGTTCAGAATGATGAATGCAAAAATCCCCCTAAAAATTTAAAACCGATGTCTTCCACCCATGTTGTAGAAAGAGTCCAAATAATGCCACTTCTTGTGTGTGTGAAAAGTTAAAGGAATGATACAATTTTTTTTTTTTCCTACTAGAGAGAATTATGCATCCAGAGGCTTTAAAACAATCTGCTACTCTCAGGTAATAATATGTTAGATAATACAAAAGAAAATGCGATTTGTGCCTCTAATAGTTTTACAAATGTCATAAGACACCAAAGTATATAATATCCATCAGAAAGTGCCTTCAGCTGCCACAGGTCTGGGGTTTGAGTGGTTTTCTCTCTCTCTTGTGATGAAGATGAGTAGTAATTTGGCTTTGACACTGATGCCTCTTCCCAATAAGAGCCGAGAGAACTGAGTAATGTCGTATCAGACATTCCTCACAAGACACTACACGACTGCTTTTCAGGCTTGTGCAAATATGAGGAAAACGATGAAATATGACGCCATGCCAGCTATTTGTGCTGTTAAATTGTTATATCAGTCAGCACACATTGAGGGTCATTTTCTGTTTAAGTCTCACCCTTCATTTTGAGCTGATAAAAGCTTCCATTAGCATGACCTGATGCCACCGCTCTCTCGCTCATATTTCATCACAGTCGGATTTCAGGGAGCCGCTTTGCTCAGCCTAATGCCAAACACACACTACGAGACAGAAGGTCGACACTCAGCACACGTCCTGAGACTCGCTTTCTTGTTTTCGGTCGCACACTTTTCACAACACATCACCGACTAGATGCATCACACTCCCCGATTGTAGCGAAAATTAAAATGAGATTTTTTACAATATCAAGAAAAAAATATTCAGTCAAGCGTGTACTTGTGCATGGCTTGGCAACACACACACACACACACACACACACACACACACACACACACACACACACACACACACACACACACACACACACACACACACACACACACACACACACACACACACACACACACACACACACACACACACACACACACACAACACTCGTTGTGTTAGAATTTATTTATTCCAGAATATTAATATATAATAATTCAGGCAAACGTGTACTTGTGCATGGTAACACACACACACACGCACACACACACACACACACACACACACACACACACACACACACACACACACACACACACACACACACACACACACACACACACACACACACACACACACACACACACACACACACACACACACACACACACACACACACACACACACACACACACACACACACACTCAGGTTGTGTTAGAATTCATTTATTCCCTTAATTTCATTTTACATTCACTTTCAGAATATTATTCTATTACTATTTAGATATTTATACTATATTTAACCATTATACTTTATCATTATTTATAAATGTTGCTGGAAAATATCACTCACATGGTATTATTCAGCATAGTATTATATGTGAAAAAAAACGTTGGAAGCGTGAACCATACATTAACGTCACACCAAACGCAAGCTTTTCAACAAGGGTTCTCAGTGGATCAATAAACGCAGACAATTAGGCAATTAAGCATTAGTTAATAAACTATAGCTAAATCTTGCATTAAAAATAAATGGTGCACCCACATAAAGTAGCTTGGTTAGTTACGAGCATGTGAGATCTCAGTGCCGGAGGCTGCTGTGTTTAAACTGGTTAAGTGGCGCTGGCTCGGTTCTGCGGGGGGGAATGAAGCACAGAGGCTCTGGATGGAATTAAACATGTTATAGTCTCCTCATTAAACACTAAAGAGAGCTGCTGGGTTACTTTGATCACTTGACACTTTAAACTGTGAAACGCCGAATATCCTTTGGACATATTTAAAGTTCACATGAGTGTGTAATTATGCATGCACTCATCCTAGACACGACATCCAAGAGGGAAAAAATACAACAACAACACAAATATTACTGTGACCGCTAAAATACTGGTATACAGTAGAATACATTAAATTGATCAAAGATTTATAAATAATGTTACACAAGTTTTCTATTTCAAATAAATGCTGTTCTTTTGAACTTACTATTCATCAAAGAAAGAAAAAAATCACAGTTTCAACAAAAATATGAACTTTTCAACATTGAAATCATCATATTAGAATGATTTCTGAAGGATCATGTGACACTGAAGACTGGAGTAATGATATACTCAAATTGAAAACAGTTATTTTAAGCTGTAATAACATTTCACAATATTACTGTTTTTACAGTATTCAGATCCAATTAATGCAGCCTTGGTGAGAAGAAAATAACTGACAAATCTTTCCGATCCCCAAACTTTCTACGGCAGCGTATGCGCTGATATTACTCTTTTATGTTATCTTTGAGTGGAGAGGAGAGTTACTAGAAACATGTATTTTCTCTATTTTATAGAAATCTCCATGAATTTTCTGGGTTTGTTGGAAGAAAAATCAGAAATTGTCCATGTAGTCTCTATTTCATATCATTGTTATCTAAGATAGCATTAACAGATCACACACACACACACACACACACACACACACACACACACACACACACACACACACACACACACACACACACACACACACACACACACACACACACACACACACACACACACACACACACAGTGTTTATCTCCGTCTCCTCATCTCTCTCTCCCTCACAGTGACCGGGTCACCGCACACACCCTCTCCTGCGCTGAAGGAGACATAGATCAGACTTTGACAGCGTGTCTTATCTGATGGGACGTGCCTCATGCTTCACAGCTCTCCTCTCACTCTCACACACACAGGGGATCATCGAGGTCCTCAGGTATGAAAACAAAAACCATCCGCCCACCATAGTGTACCAAACAGCTCCTGTACTGTACGTCTCAAACTCAATCCAGACGTTCCTTCAGGAGGAATCAAATCCGACATAAGCATCTTCCAAAGGACACTAAAGACAAAAAGCGATGCACAGTTACCCATCAGACCTGTCTATAAACCAAACGGTGAGCAAAATATACTGTGAACAATAGGGGTGGGTGACATAGCCTCAAAATGTCAAGAATATTTGCGATAATGGTATTTATGACGATATAGGAAAAAATATATGGAACAGCGTTTTATTGGTGATTGCAGTTGGCAGCAGCATTTATTAGTGCAAACAAAATTTAGGGCATTTTTAATCTTTTACAATTTTTTAAATTACATATATCTCACCGAAATATTTGCTCACTCATTGCGTTTTTACAAAATGGTGTAATTTTGTTGTTAAGAGTTTACACAACACATTTCAATTTTTGAATTAAGTTTAAAAAAAAGCAAAACAAATAGCAAAAATGAATACAACATTATAAAGATACAAATAAAGAGAAATAAAGAGAACAGTTTTTGGGTAGGTATTCAGAAATGCTACAGAAACTGAATAAAGTACCGGTAATCAAATGTAAAATAACACTGATATTTTACAAAATAACACTGATTTTTTACAATCAAAGCTATCTTTTTGTTTTGACGACAATATTAATGACAAACACATATGGCTGCTGTCACTTTAAGAGCTAGTGCCCGAATCCATTTCTGGTTTCATTATGCTGTCTGTCACACTGTCACATACGTTTTATGCTTATTTAAGACATGTGTTTACGAGTGTACCAACCAAGACCGGAAATTTGACACAATTTTCCATGTTTTTTCCCGTTAAAGCGATATAATCCGCGAAAAATAACTTTTGTTGCTCGCAAACAAAAACAAACTTTTGTTGCTGTTGTTGTTTGTGAGGCGGCTTTACATATCTCAGAGAGCGCGCGAGTACAGAATAGTTTAAAATCACTTGAATGTTTACATTGTTTAAATAAACTTTAGTTACGATGCACTGCTGGCCCGATTGTGCAAGTGATCATTTCGTCATGTCCCGACTCCTAAACGCGAGAGTATCGCCGCCTGTATGAAGTACGAGAGAGAGAAGACGCATGCGCCATACGTCAGCGCGTCGCTATATCATTAATATTGTGATATGACACTTTTTTTTTTGTATTAAAAATATATATATATATATATATATATATATATATATATATATATATATATATATATATATATATATATATATATACCAGTGTTATTGTGGACGGTATGATATGGCAAACCTCTAGTGAACAATTACAGCCAACAAAATCTGATACCACAGGATAACCTTTAAACCTTCCACAAAGCATGTTTGCTTGCACTTTATTTTACAGTACATGTACTTACCGTGTACTTATCCAAGAATGTACAGGGTAATATAAAGTACCTATGGGTTCAGGTTAAGTTCAGGGTTAGTACCTAGTTATTACCCAGTTATTGCAATTACTATAATAAGTACATATAGTATGTACATGGAGAACAGGACTGTAAAATAAAGTGCTACAGCAAGTTTAGTTCAGGGGTTCACAACCCTTTTCTCAACTGAACCTTTAAAATATTTATCCTCTGAGATATCAAGTAATGTCATAACCTCTCACCAAATAGGCATACTTTACATAACACATTTGATGACTCTTGTTTTATTGAAGATCATAGTGGAGTGCTACATTTTACTGTACAGTAAAACATGAAAAATGATTCACAACCCATTGTATTTCTGCGACGTGATGGCTTTCTAAATGAAACAGAGTATGCAACAAGACACGCTGTAGGTAAAAACAAAAGCATGTGTAATTAACTGACTGGATGGTGAAAAAGGATCATCTGAATATGTATATTTAATGCATATAAAAAAAAATGCAATGAAGTACATTGAAAGCCTTCCCTATGTTTACTTTCGTCTTATTCCGACGCCTGTCGAGTCCAATTTGGCCCTTTTGGTTGCACTAGACAAAAGTTTTCTTTTTTTATCTTATGTGGAGTTTGCGTTGGTGTTTGAAGTGAACTACAAGCAGGTCTCTTACAATCCATCTTCTACGGAGAATGCCGGCGAATACACAAACCTGCCAGACATAGCTATGTGAGCGTGCCGTGAACGCGCATGACGTCACGCCCAGTCTAAGATACCGGCCCGAATCCCTCTCATTTATTTTACTTTACAGGATTATGGAGACAATCTCAGTGATCAGAGAAGGGCTCATTCAGCCCATCAGGCAATTGTTTAAGCATGTATGGGTTAGAAAACCGGTATTTTTAACATGAAAAGTTGCTTAATGCACCTTTAATGCTGCGTTCACACCAAGCGCGAATATGCGTCAGGCGCGAGTGATTTCAATGTTAAGTCAATGGTAAGGCGCGTTTAGGCGCGTCTGGAGTTCTTGCGGCGCGAATGAGGCGTTTGGCGCGGCGCGGTAGACGCGAATTCGCCTCATTCGCGCGTCTAGTTCGCGCGAATGACGCGAATTGAGCGTTTGGCGCGTTTGGCGCGATACGCGCGTTAAGCGCGAATTGTGCTTTTTGTGCATTCACGCGTTTGACGCGAATTCGCGTCTGCCGCCCGAGTTGAAAAATCTGAACTTCTGCGTCAAATTCGCGCCGCGTTAACCAATCAGGAGCCTGCTTGATGTTGTGGCGGCAGGCCCGCCCAGAGTCATTCATTCAAAATGGAGGAACGTATAATTTTAGCCCTGGAGGGTGATCCTCGCTCAGATGCGGGACAGCAGGTCATCAAACTGGGCGCGGGACAGGCGGAAGTACCGCTGAAACCGGCCGTCATCCAGCCACAGCTCCTGGAGCAAATGGTGAAATTCGCCAAACTGGGTTCGCCTCCGAAGGGTCTGGTGGACCCAAATACGGCGACGATGATCCCTACGCCGCTGTTCTGCTCTCCAGAGTAAATACAGTGCGGTGACTCTCTCGGTAAATGATCGCTCATCAGACATCTTGTAAAAAGATGGCCGCCAGCGGGTCTCGAAACTGACTTTCGCCTCTTGACGCGCGTGACGCGCGTAAATTTCGCTTCAAACTTTTTTTTTTATGCGCGTCAATTCCGCTCTTGACGCGCGAATGAACACAAAGTGGTCACGCGAATAACCAGACGCGGCAGGCGCGAATTTTGACGCATATTCGCGTTTGGTGTGAACGCAGCATGCTGTCCATTTGCGAAGTGCTGAAAATATAACCTTATATGGATTCCTATTCTGAACGTTTAACCTAATAATCGTCGTCTGTTGTGGATTAGCAATCAAGACATGTCTATATAAAGCACCTACAGGCGAGAATGCTGACAAAATGGCTGAACAAAAAAGCAAAAAAAAAGAAAAGATACCTTTCAAAAAGATTAAATTAAAGAGTGTCATTACTTAACAGGGAGGAAGATGAAGAGGTGGAGGAAGTGGAAGAGGAGGACGACGACGACGATGATGGCATGGGACCACATGATGGCCGACCAAGAAACGGACAATACATGGCTGGTTTTCGTGCACGTCATTGACAGATTTTTTAAAAATTCATCCCTATTTTGCCCAGTCTTTGAAGCATATTTTCCACATTTCTTCTTTTATAATTTTTTTTTGTTAATTCATTTAATTTAGGTGTGTATTTCAAATTTTGTCTTCCCTTTTTAATTATTTAATTTATAAATTAATTTAAACAAAAAACGAGTTCAATAAAGTGTACAATAAAGTACAATCAAAACCTATACTCACGTTGAAGTGTAATCTGTTAAATCTAGAACAAAGTGTAATCTGCCGGTTGTTCGACGAAGTTCTACGAAGATTTTCAAGTGCTACTTAAGTTACGATGCTTTTGGGAAACAGGCTATAATATTAAGGTCAATCGTAAAAATCGTTTTTACGAACTTCTTAGGCTTGCGATGCTTTTGGGAAACGCAGCCCTGGGCAAGAACTCCCAGCGCATCCATGTAGCCTAGCATGGATAAAAGCAGCAATAACAGAACAGAACCAACATCAATGTTTTGCAGATATCATTCATGGGCGCCGTATAGGGGGGAAAAGTTAGTATAATTCCAAGGGCCCCTACAAATACGTTCAAAGTAATTTAATTTTTTAAATTATATTATACACTAGCTATATAAACCATCATCATTGAGTATATTTCAAATAATAATAAAATGAATGATGTCTTTGATTGTACTTATTTTGGCAATAAAAGTTAAATATCCCCATTGACCAAAAAGTAAACATCCACCCCCCTGTATCTGCATGAAATGGTTTGGTCCTGCCTTCACCTGCGCACTCATCAGTAGCCGCGTTTCTATTACAGATTTGCGCAGAACTTTTGTGATTTATTTTCTAAATATCGATACAAAACTATTGCGAAATGACGCCGTTTCGATTAACCGATGTCATGCGACTAAAACGTAATTTTCCTCTCGCGAAAAGTCATTTAAAAAATCATGGCAACGGACGTTGGTAGGTTTATATATCCCAGCCACCGCACTAGACATTATTATTATTACCGGAAGGAGACGTAGGCGTGTTATTCAAGCATCAATGGCAAGGAAAGACTGTGAGCGGCAGATATGAGGAGTTTCTGGTGTTTCTCCCTCATTTCTGCTTCGAGGTCTTGATAGTGGCATTTCTTTGAGGTTTAGAATCCAGTATTCCTGTAATTCGTTAACAGATTGACACCCTTTCTTTGGTCTTTCCTCTCTCTATTTTCTCTCTTTCGTTTTTTTGAAAACCAGATTTTCTTTTACTATGCAACTTTGTGGTTTCTGGTGTTTCTGGCAACTAAAATTCAATTACCCTTCAAATTGCGCAAATTGAAATGAGGTGGTTTTTCAGGCAATTTTGATAAATAAATATTTCGCAAAACTGCAATGGAAACGTTTTTTTTGCGCAGTTACACTCACATGATGTAGATGGTGCGGTGTGTTCGGACAGAATACGAGACGAGTTGTTTATTAAATTCAGAAGACAAAAGAATTACTGGAATACTGGTGTATTTCTATTTATTTTTAGAAGCTTGCACACACACACACACACACACACACACACACACACACACACACACACACACACACACACACACACACACACACACACACACACACACACACACACACACACACTGTTTTGTAGCACTATAATAACCATGATGTGGAAATTCTGTTTTACACGTCAACTTTATTTTGTTGTTGGCATATATGTGCAGTTAAGTTAAAAAATCTGATGTTTTTATTCTTTTGAGATGATGATGTTCATTTATTTTAAATAAAAAGTTAATATATATTTAGGTTTTTTCATTTTTTTTTTTTTAAATCTGTCATTAATTTTACAATAAAAATACATTGAGACTGTAAAGGATTGCTTTAAGGATATTTTTATGGTGGCTTTTAATCTTGCATCAAATAATGAATTGCATACTGTATGCAGACTTGCATTTACAAATCACCAGCAGTAAATATTGTGCTATAGTACTAGTATTGAACTACAAGAAGCAAGACAGTTGCAAGCATTTGATTAGAGTTATAAAGCATCTGATGGGACAGGTACGTCCTAGAGATCTGGTGACAACAGCTGTGCAGGGGGGGCCCAATGTTATTTTTTTGTCATGGGGCCCAAAATTCCTGGCGGCACCCCTGCTATCCTTAATTCAAGATTTTAAAGTACAACATAATTCAAGAATTCAAGGGGAACCAGAATGCCAAATCCTGACTGACGAGAGGAGGAGCTGGGGAGGGAGGAGGGTAATCGGCTGCTGAGATACGCGACAGCTGTTTATAATACTGAAGGAGCTTATACATACAGTGATAGATACAGTGATATGTATACAGTGATAGGCGTCGTATTCCTATAGGTAGACGTGGATCAGCTGATGCGAGCTTGACTAACGTGACCAGCCAGAACTGACGCAACGCTTAATTTTCACTTCTGTTTTTAGGGCTGTGGAGTTTAGGAAGAGAAAAGAGCATAACCGCTGGACAGACTTCATCAGGACGGACAGCCGAGAGCAACTTCATCTTTTTCAGACAAGGACACGGTGGCCATAAACATGTGCAAACGCGCGTGTGGCGAGAGAGCGGTCATCGGCCTCTGAGAATGACAGAACGGGCCGCTCAAAATGATTCAGCACACGCCGCACAGATTCAATCCATCACGCGCGGATGTGATGTATGAGTGAGCCGGCCTCAGCCCAAACTCATCTCCGCTCATCTCTTCCCTCGCTCCCTGCGGCCCGAATACAACAGAACACGCTCCATTTGGCATTTCTGAACAGAGAACAAGCAAACAAACGGCTGCTTATCGATTCTGCAGTGTCCGTCATTACACAAAGCCAGGAACAAGAACCATCGACACAGACATGATGATGGTGATTTTATCATCTTCACTTACTATAAGTATTGTTTGATTCATTTTTTCCTTTGTAAATTATGTCTTTTATGTCAAATGTGCTGATTGCCGTCTTTACTCAGTTGTAATCTGCACTGTTAAATTATCTTATCTTCATTTTTCACAATGTTTTATACTTACTCAATGATGGGCACTTGTGAACCAAATTTATCTAAAAAATCTAAATTATTTGAATAATAATAATGATGATGATGATAATAATAATAATGCAAGTAGTTAAGCAAATAAAAATATCCATTGCAAAAACTATCTATTTCTTACTATTGTAATTTTTTTACTGCTTTGGCAGCAAAAGTACAGTAGTTGCCCCCAAAAAGTGCCATTTTTGTGCCAATAAAGCATACTAATCTAAAACTAAATTGATAGAGAGAGAACCAATCGACATACAATAAGATCTTTCTGATCCGTGAGTGATGTGTAAATATACTTTTGCCAACTGCCAAGTTTGTATAAGGACTAATGACTTTAAGTTTGCTTGAGTGAACGTGTGCATCTGATAATAAAAACAAATGCTCAAGACCCCTCGTCTCCACACCGATAAGAGAGGAACGCAGCTGATGAATAGAAAAAGAGTTGCGAGTTTTATCGGCTGGGAGGGACAAAAAAGAAAATCCAAAATGAACGTGTGTGAACAGCAGACGAGGTTCTCCACCCTTCAGAGAAACGGAGCAGAAGTGAACGCATCACCGAGGGCAGCCGACGGGAACGAGGCAGATCCTCTGAGGACGCATCTGAACATTTCTGCAGTTCGCCTGAGCATCTCGTTCTGTACCGTGAGTTCTGACAGTCCCGAGGCACAGGTCTCTTAGCATTACGCATGCTGCAAGTCATGCACGCTGTGTAATTCCCTGTCACACACACACACACACACACACACACACACACACACACACACACACACACACACACACACACACACACACACACACACACACACACACACACACACACACACACACACACACACACACACACACTCCGCGTGCTGCTGCAAGCTAAACGCTGAATAACAATCCTCCTGATGCTCGCGTCTCCTCCTATAGCGGCTCTCCGCGGCCCGCTGCTCTCTCCCATGAATACTCAGCGAGGATTAGAGCACCACTACAACTCCTGATCCATTTCATCAAAAATGAAATTCTCTCAAATATATATATTAATATTAACTTCATTTGAATGCCGCTCGGTGAGTTCGGATCATCCCTCTGCAAGCTGGAATCACACTCTTATGAATAAAACACTTCCCACTTGTTCCCTGACTTCTCTTTTGTCTGATCGAGATGACTATTACAAGCCAAACAACATATTATTTATTAAATTACATGCTTTAAAATTTGGTGACGCGGTTGATCTCAGAATTGCACAACTTATAATATTTAATTCAATCAATAAATTAGAATGTTGTACTTGCAGTCATGTACTTGTTTAACTAGTGGTTATAGGTTCCCTGGATTTCTAGTATTAAGATGTGTTTTGGTCGATCGGATCACAAGTAGACGAGGGAGACACATTCCCGTTTACACCTGGTGTTTTAATCCGTCTCTTTTGTCCACTTTCAACCACATCCGTCCTGATTTCTTCAATGGGAGGATCTATGAGTGGGTAAATTTCTATCTAATAGACACAATAAACTTGCGCAATTTACATATGAACGCCCGGAGACGAACGGAAAAACACACAGAGAGCATCAGCTTTAGTTTCCGCTCTGAAGCCGCAAGACCAGCCGAACACTGTGTGTGTGTGTTAGAAATCAGGAATGTGAGAGAACATTGTGCTTGGTACATTTTTCATCTTCAAACCAAACTTGGGTCTTCAGCCGACAAAGTTTAAATCCCGTCTGTCTAGCGCTCTTCCCATAATGTTTACGCATTAGGTCAGTAGACGGAGAGTAGACGGTCTTTTGTGGCTGTTTGAACACATTCGACCACATGAGCGTTTACACAACGAAAGCAATCCGGTCAAATGTGTTTTCAACTCCCTCTGGAAGTGGTTTAAAGTGGACAAGCTCAAAATGTTTTAGACCCCGTTTACACCTGTATTTAGCATCGTCCACTTGTGATCCGATTGACCAAAACACATCTTAAAGGGACACTTCTGTCACAGTGTCTGGTGGTTCCCTGGGTTTAACATTAGAGGTCTCAGTTTTCACGGTGTCTAGGCATTTTCACTACACTTCCCATAATCCTGTCTGTCACTGATTGTTCAATTCCTTCAGCTGTCTCTCGTCACCTTGTTTGCACTTGTGTGTATATATACCCTGTCTGTTCAGTGTTTGTCACGGAGTCCTTGTTTAATGTCCCCACACTTCTGTTCCTGCCTGTTACTGTTCATGTCTTGTGTTTTTGGATTGCCTTTGATTTCGACCCTTGCCTGGACTGTTGTGAGTACGGATTACCCTTTTAATAAATACTGCAAATGGATCTAACCCCTGCTTCCCGTGTGTGGTTCGTGACAGAAGGACTCCGTCACAAACATAGATCCAGCGGTATGTTTTTAAATATCTCTTCCCCAGCCACCGAGCGGGAGAAGAGAAAAATTTTTGAGGGGACCAGATTGGTCAGATTTCGGGGGACCCGTGGAGGCCGCAATGGAGGAGGCGGTCGAGAGGAATCTCAACACCATTCCTCACTCTGGCCCTTCTTTGACCATGGGCTGGTGAATTCCAGTCCAGAGATCTGTTCGCCGCAGTTTCCGTCCAGTCCAGAACCGGCACTTCACTGTCAGAAAAGGCGGAGGAGGAGGAAGTCCTCCAGTCTCCCTAAGAACTCGGAGGTCGTCTCCGAGCAGCCCGCTGTCGTCCCGGAGGCCGTCCCCTCCGAGCAGCCCGCTGTCGTCCCGGAGGCCGTCCCCTCCGAGCAGCCCGCTGTCGTCCCGGAGGCCGTCCCCTCCGAGCAGCCCGCTGTCGTCCCGGAGGCCGTCCCCTCCGAGCAGGCCACCGTCATCCCTGAGATCGTCTTGGAGCAGACCACCATCAGTCCTGCCATGGCCAAGAGAGCGGTCTTCCTCCTTTATGCAGTGGTGGTACTGCATGCGTGGAGGAGGCACAGGATGTCTGCCGATCCAGAGACTGTCCACGTCACGTCTGCCGATGCAGAGACGGTTCCTGTGCCGGAGGCTGTTCCCATCAGTCCTGCCATGGCAAAGAAGGCTGTCTTCCTCTTTTATGCGGTGGCGGTACTGTATGCGTGGAGGAGGCACAGGATATCTGCCGTTCCAGAGACTGTCCACTTCACGTCTGCCGTTCCAGAGCCGGAGCCAGTGTCTGCTGTTCCAGAGCCGGAGCCAGTGTCTGCTGTTCCAGAGCCGGAGCCAGTGTCTGCTGTTCCAGAGCCGGAGCCAGTGTCTGCTGTTCCAGAGCCGGAGCCAGTGTCTGCTGTTCCAGAGCCGGAGCCAGTGTCTGCTGTTCCAGAGCCGGAGCCAGTGTCTGCTGTTCCAGAGCCGGAGCCAGTGTCTGCTGTTCCAGAGCCGGAGCCAGTGTCTGCTGTTCTAGAGCCGGAGCCAGTGTCTGCTGTTCCAGAGCCGGAGCCAGTGTCTGCTGTTCCAGAGCCGGAGCCAGTGTCTGCTGTTCCAGAGCCGGAGCCCGTGTCTGCTGTTCCAGAGCCGGAGCCCGTGTCTGCTGTTCCAGAGCCGGAGCCCGTGTCTGCTGTTCCAGAGCCGGAGCCCGTGTCTGCTGTTCCAGAGCCGGAGCCCGTGTCTGCTGTTCCAGAGCCGGAGCCCGTGTCTGCTGTTCCAGAGCCGGAGCCAGTGTCTGCTGTTCCAGAGCCGGAGCCAGTGTCTGCTGTTCCAGAGCCGGAGCCAGTGTCTGTTGCAGTTCCTGAGCCGGTGGTGTCTGTTGCAGTTCCTGAGCCGGTGGTGTCTGTTGCAGTTCCTGAGCCGGTGGTGTCTGTTGCAGTTCCTGAGCCGGTGGTGTCTGTTGCAGTTCCTGAGCCGGTGGTGTCTGTTGCAGTTCCTGAGCCGGTGGTGTCTGTTGCAGTTCCTGAGCCGGTGGTGTCTGTGACTGTTCCTGAGCCGGTGGTGTCTGTTCCAGTTCCTGAGCCGGTGGTGTCTGTTGCAGTTCCTGGGCCAGCGTCTGTCTCTGTTCCGCCTTGGTCTTCACCTCCATGGCCGCCCGAGTGGTCGGCTTCACCCTGGTCGTCTCCGCCATGGCCGCCCGAGTGGTCGGCTTCACCCTGGTCGTCTCCGCCATGGCCGCCCGAGTGGTCGTCTTCACCCTGGTCGTCTCCGCCGTGGCCGCCCGAGGGGTCTTCACCGCCGTGGCCGCCCGAGGGGTCTTCACCGCCGTGGCCGCCCGAGGGGTCTTCACCGCCGTGGCCGCCCGAGGGGTCTTCACCGCCCTGGCCGCCCGATGGACTGTCTGCTTCGCCCTGGCCGCCCGATGGATTGTCTGTTTCGCCCTGGCCGGCGCTTAAGCCATTCCCCCTTGTTCCTGTTCCCCTCCATGGACCTGGTCCCCCATCCCACCCCCTGATCCTCCACCTTTCCTCCTCCCGCCTGGACTCTTGTTTTGTTTGTTTCTTGTGGTCTTGGAGCGTCTGGTAGCCGCTCCGTAGAGGGGAGGTTATGTCACAGTGTCTGGTGGTTCCCTGGGTTTAACATTAGAGGTCTCAGTTTTCACGGTGTCTAGGCATTTTCACTACACTTCCCATAATCCTGTCTGTCACTGATTGTTCAATTCCTTCAGCTGTCTCTCGTCACCTTGTTTGCACTTGTGTGTATATATACCCTGTCTGTTCAGTGTTTGTCACGGAGTCCTTGTTTAATGTCCCCACACTTCTGTTCCTGCCTGTTACTGTTCATGTCTTGTGTTTTTGGATTGCCTTTGATTTCGACCCTTGCCTGGACTGTTGTGAGTACGGATTACCCTTTTAATAAATACTGCAAATGGATCTAACCCCTGCTTCCCGTGTGTGGTTCGTGACAACTTCACCCATTTGCATTAAGCTTTGTATTGTTAGAAACCCAGTAATATTTTTGAATGGCCATGCATTATTCCCTCATTTTCCCCTGAGAAGGGAGAAATAAGGATTTCAGTGTTGCAGTTCCTGCTTATAATGAGGTAAAAATCGTCATTCTAAGCAGGAAGTCAAATATCTTTGTAGAGGGGTTGAGACTACAAACACTCGTTCCTCATTTATCCAGGGGGAGGGAATCACTTTCTGAAACTAAAAGCAATATCCTCCATCTTGTTTGGAAGCTAAGCTAACAGGCCCTGTGGAGCCAGATGTGAAGTTACGACAATGGCGGGTAACTTACTCAATATGATATGGAAGAAGAGGATTTCGAAAGTTCGTGGCTACTTTTACGAGCCGCAATATAGCGTAGAGCAGCTGAGGCGGATGGAGGAACAGGAGGCGCCGGCGAGGCAGAAGACCTGCCTGTCGCGGACGAGAAGCCCGGACTGAGGCGGACTGGAGGTGCCTGTGCGAATACGGACACAAAGAAAGAGTCCGTCTGCTGCAAATAATTAAAAAAATGCCAATTTCTCCTGGACGAAATCTCTGAATCAGACGAGGACACGGACGTTTGTGTTGTGAACCATCCTAGTTCCGCACCGCATATGTTCTGACTGAACATCCCGCTACAATGCAATAATTCACCACTTCGAAAGAAATACAAACGAGGAGTAATTCACTAATGAGTTCGCCAACTAACTTTGTGAAATGCTCCTTTAATACCAGCTGTACACAGAACCTAAGAGTGTAAGAGGACCGCAATACATCTTGACAAAATTTGGGCATCCACTTGTGCAATTTTACATGTGATATTTCAGTACCTGCGCCTCAGGTAGAGCCACGTCCAGTATGATGGGCTGCCCGCGCGGCTCTCCGTTCTCCAGCCGGGAGTAAACCACCTGATATCCGCGGATCTGTCCGTGCTGCTTCTGCTGCAGAGGAGGTTTCCAGGACACGCGCAGGGCCGTGGAGTTCATGTTGTCCACCTCAACCCTGCGAGGAGGAGCGCCGGGCACTGCGGGAGGTAGAGGAGTCACGTTTAACACTTAATCACACACTCATAACACACACACGGGTCGGTGAAAGGTACAAACCTGCTCCCAGGCTACAGCCAACACATTTTTTAACAGCATTTTAGTGCTATTATCTACCCTCTATAATTCACTTTAGACATTACATTTACAGCCTGTAGAAATGAAAGGCCTATACAAATACAAATTGTGAGATATAAACTTGCAATTGCGAGTTATAAAGTCAGAATTGCGACATATAAACTTGCAATTTCGCGAAATAAAGTACAAATTTAACAATTTTGAGATCAAATTGTGAGATAAAAAGTCACAATTCGCCTTTTTTACTTTATTCTGTGGCGTTAACAAGCTTCCATAGTTACTTTCACATTTCTTTGTAGTTGTTTGAGAAATCGAATTGCTATTTCTGCATGAAAATTATATCTCTACCAATTTTTCTCAGTGTTTGTGAAACACAACACAAGATGTTTTGAAGAATATTCACACTCCAAAAATGAATGCATCATAAAAGCATGCATATGCTTATACATTAAATCATATAGACTAACATAACAGCTTTTTGTCAAGAACAGAGTGAAATTGAATTTATGCTGCTTTTCTTTTTGGAGCTTGACAGCTGGTGGTCAACATGATCTTTCATTGCATGGAAACGATCAGTCTTTGAAATGACATAAGGGTGAGAAAATGAAGACTGAATGTTCATTTTAAGGAAACTATTCCTTTGGCATTTAATTCACAAGTACAAATGCATTGCATGGAGGATCCTGGGAGACAGGCTTCACCAAACCCACATAACGCTTCTCGCACACGTCTCGTGGAGGAAGCCAGCTCAGCTCCCCCTGGAGTTTGGGCTGAATACCAATCTGACAAGAGTGCAAGAGAGCAGCAGTTCAGTAGATGTTAATGACAGTCAATTGATAGTCAATAGAGCAGGCAGCGAAGGGAGGAAAGACAGGAGTGAAGGTTAAAAAGCACAGCATTAAGAGATTAATAACCAGATAGAGAACACCCTCTCCCATCCCAGAAGTAACAGCTCAGAGCGCAGAAGATCTATGAAGGCTCAAGTGTTGAACGTCAGCAAAATAAGCTGCGCTTAATTGGAGTCATTTAACTGTATAAATGTGCTCGGCGCTGGCTGGAAATCAGCCTTGACCTTCAGAGGGGAAACAAGTCGATGCCTGAAAACAGATCAACAAAACCCTAGTGTTCCTCGGCAGATGTGTGGCCTGTGACGAAACATCGACGCGCTCACCCTGTGGTTTCAATTTTAACAGCATGTTTGTGAGAGCTTAAAACTAGTTGAGCTCAATCGACACCCTTTGTAGTGCAATATCAACTATCACAGACATAAAGTAAGTTACAGTTTTGATCTTACAATGGACGTAAACAAGACTGGTGTAGCAGAATGAATTATTCAGTCTGGCACGTGTCATGTGATAGATACCTGGTTTACTTCATGTGTTCATGAGTAAAGATCGGATATAAATTGAGATAGAAAATGTAAGTATTTGGTTCTCTCACTCATGCTAGCATGAACTATCAATCCCTGTCGCTACTATTTTTAAACACAGTGTTTATTTTAATTAGGGATGCACAAATACTACAACAAATTGTCAATTACTTTCCTTATTATTATGTAGATCAGTGGTTCTTAACTTTTTAATTCCAAGGCACCCTGTTGCCAAATATAATATTTAAATATAAAACTTTTTATTTATATAGTGGCAATATATTAAGATAAAAAAATAAAATAATTATAAATACTTAGTAACATAATTAGATTCCAGAATCCCAATAATGCTTTTCATGGTTTACACTTACTAATGAATTACCATGACTTTTCTAGTTTGGAATTACATTTTTTTTTCTAAAATTTCTACCCAATATATAATATACCCAATAATAATAAAGTATGATATCATATAATATTTTATAAGATTTTAATATGAATTCAGCTTACATCTGATTTTTATCTTATTTTAACCCTTGTTTTGTGTTTTAATCTAGTGGGTTGAGAACTGAAGGATTATTAATTTAAAAAAGAAAAATCTAATATTAATATTTCTGTCTGCGTACAAACTTTGTAAGTGTTTTATTTATCACATTTTCTCAGGGACTCGGGGATCAGTCAAAATAATTTTCTGTGGTAATCGATATTCCACCACAAGTGCTGTCGATAGAGCTTTACTCGTATTGAACGCGTGGCTCTTTCCTTTGAGGGATGAGAGCGCAGACTTTGCTCCTCAAATCTTCCAGATGCTTCTGCTCCATCCTGACGTTTGACTCTTGCTCTCTCAACTCTCACTCGCTCGGTTTCTCATTCTCACCCCACATCTCTATGGAAACGCCTGCGGGACGGGTTCACACTCCACTCGAGCTCTTGAAGCGCATTACCCAGAGTTCCAGGCATGAAGGTAATGTCACGGGGAAATTACACGTGTGCTGGCGGGAAGAGCGGCGGATCCATAATGTGATAAAGATCAGAGATCACCTGAGACCACGATACGGCCCATACGGGTTCTCATGCTGGATGTGGTCTACTGAGACCTGCTTCACACATCTAAACACAACCTGCTAATATGCGGCACACACAACAACACATGCTGTGTTTTTATAAGATAATACATATCTAATGAGAAATACCGCTCTGCTTTCCTGCAGCATTCAGACTCTGTGTGCCGTGACCTTGCTCAAACTACCCATTTATTTGCTTTCCTGCATAAAATATATTCATAACGGCTGAATCAAAGTCAGAATGTCTCAAACCAAAGCGTGTGCTTTGATTTACGAGAATACACCAGTTAAAAATGAATTCACTAACGAACGATCCCGTTGCAACATTCTTTCTTGATGAATATGGATGACGGCGAGCTTCTCCGAATGAGCGGAAAAGGCAAGAAGAACAGATGGAAAAGTTTACAGATAAAAAGCACGGCTAATTTATCAATGGCTGCACCTGCAGTCTCCCTTTTTTCACTTTCTGTCAGCGCCGTTAAAGCCTTATCAGCCACAACAGCACATTATTCTCCACAGAATATGCAAGAGAAACTCAATAGCTTGATTTATCTCATTTCGGCCTGATTAATAACCCTCCAAAAGAACCTGAAATGAAACGCATATAAACTTCACCATCTTCCAACTTTAAATCAGGCCTACATGAATTGTTGTGTTCAGAGTTGTATTGCTTGCTAAGGTAAGAATCACTATTACTAACACTTATATTTAGGTGTAATATGGACTTACATCAGTCTGTTACTGTATGTAATTAGTCTATTACATAAGTGTATTACTGTGCGATTACTGTTCAACTTAAAAATCTCACCGATGCCAAACTTTTGGACTGTAGTGTACATGGCAACACACTAACACCCAGAAAGAAAGAAAAAAGGTTTGATGCCGTTTGATTATTCTGATTGAAGAACATAAATGTTGTGTGCTACTACTTTTTAAGAGTCACTTATGTCGCAAGTGTCCTGGGATGATATAGGAAAAGATGAAAGGAACCAATGACTTGTAAGAAATCAAAAGGACCGATTTCACCAGGGCCGCATGTTATGGGTTAAAATCAAACAGAAAGAACAGAATATAGTGAGAGGAGAGAAACCTTTTCCACCACTGCAAACAGCACTGGTAGCAACCACTCATAAAACATTGCCTCCAGGAAAAAGAGAAATACAGAGAAAGAAGAGAAGAGATGGGATATCAGAAAGAGAGTACTGTTAGATTGACAGGCTCAACAGACAAGAGTCATGTACTTCCGGCGTTCACCTGTCAATCAAACGGAGCCCAGAGGAGACAGAGATGTGCAGCATTCAACAAGGTAGGCGCACACACACACAAACACACACACACTCAGAGTATGATGTAACTATGTTTTTACATTTCATGAAGGAAATGTGAGTGGTGCTTGCTCATGCAAAAGTCACCATGTCAGGGTGTTGTGGGCTTTACTAAGTGGTTGCCAGTGTTCAGGATAGTTACGGCTCAAGTCTAATCTAAAAATGGCTCCGGTCTCCTCTTTAATGTATTGTTCAAATGATCACACTATCCGTCAATGTGATTTTTTGGTAACACATGTCTTTGCTACACATGTTACATGTAGTTACTGTAGTAATAACTAAATCATGCAACTAACCCTAAACCAAACCCTAATCCTAACTCTATAGTAAATACATAGTTCATTATTATTACTCAGTACTTAAATGTATAATTACTCTGTATCGGACACCTTAAAATAATGTGTAACCGATTCAAAAAAATAATAATAATACTTTTAAGGATGCATTAAATTGATCAAAAGTGACAGTAAAGACATTTTCTGTTTCTATTTGAGCTTTTTATTCATCAAAGAATCCTGTTTTTTTTTTATCACTGTTTCCACCAAAATATAAAGCAGCACAACTATTTTCAACACTGATAATAATCATAAATGTTTCTTGAGCATCAAATCATCATATTATAATAATTTCTGAATGATCATGTGACACTGAAGACTGGAGTAATGATGCTGAAAATTCAGCTTTGATCACAGGGATAAATCACACTTGTTTTTAAATTGTAATAATATTTCACATTATTATTACAGTTTTTACTGTATTTTTGATCAAATAAATGCAGCCTTGGTGAGCAGAAGAGACTTCTTTAAACATTAAAAAACAGCAAACTTCTGAACGACGAGTAACTAATAATAATCTTCCCTAAAAAAGGTGTGTTGCTGTGTGGGAGCATCTCAACGAATCCCACAGAAAACTCATCGTTCGCCCACTCGTTCCCTTCACTCGTCTTTTCATCACACAACCAAAACACAAGATCAGTTCTGTCCTGAACTTTCACTGCACTACAGAGACAGAGAGAGCCCAGCTCTCCAGTCCGGCGCACAGAAGCCACACATTAACAACAGAAGAGCGAGAAACAGCGAGCATGAACTCCAGCGTAACAGAAGAAAGAGGGAATGGCACAGGGAGCCGTTCAGTCAGGTGACCCGAAGCAGAGTTAGTGCTGGTGAGTTAGCAGATCTGGATGACCCGTGAGCCGAGCATTACCGTCCTCTCTGGTTCTGACGCGGGTGCTGGCGCTCTCCGGGCCGGGCCCGACGTCAGTGTGAGCTTTCACCCACACCACATACTCCGTCCACTTCTCCAGCCCCTCCAGCTCGTAGCTGGACACATCGGCTGGGATGTCCTGGACCTCGTGACGCTGCTGGTCCTCGCCAGACTCCGCCTGATAGGCCAGAGAGTATCTGACGATGTTGCCGTGGCGACTGGCGGCCGGGGGGGCCGCCCAACTCACCTTGATGCTGGTGGAGCTGAGGCTGATCAGGTGCACCTCCTGTGGGGGGGCGGACGGGGCTGGAAAGGGGTGCAGGAACACATGAGCTCGGGCTATAGCTGCATGAACACAGCCATGAGTCTTAAGAACTAGTCTGACCATCTCGCACTTTATCAATAGTACTTTGGGGATTCAAATTAGACCAAGCTTCCTTTTTTTTTGTAACTGAATTAAAAATGTATGACCAGTCTTAATGAAAAATATTCGATGACTCACTTGAAAGATTAGTCTAAGCAGTTTATGCAACTGGCCACTGGACTGCAAAGAAGATAAATGTCCTTTGCAGAACTTGAGTTTAAGAACCATATAGAAAGCATATATGGATAATATAGTCAACACACACGCGCGCACACACACACACACACGCACACGCACTCCCACGCACGCACACACACACACACACACACACACACACACACGCACGCACGCACGCACGCACACACCAAATAGCCTCTATCATCATTTGATTCAATGGATATTTAGAAGTTTGGGGTCATTAATTCTGGTTTCCTCATAAAAATATGAAGCAGCACAACGGTTTTCAACATTGATATTAATCATAAATGTTTCTTGAGCAGCAAATCATCATATTACAATGATTTCTGAAGGGTCATGTGACACTGAAGACTGGAGTAATGATGCTGAAAATTCAGCTTTGATCACAGGAATAAATTACATTTTAAAATATATTCACGTAGAAAAACACATATTTTAAATTGTAATAATATTTCACAATATTACTGTTTTACTGTATTTTTTTATCTTTCAAAAACATTAAAAACATCAACAATCGTACCAACCACAAACTTTTGAATAGTAGCTGTCATTTTCATTATTAAAGCTATTAAGTTTAAAAAAAGGTGTAATATACACAAATCTCTAAGACTTGCACACATTACAAACATATATTTAGATTTCTTAAATAATTTTTTTTTTTAAAACATGAGAGCAATCACAGCTCTTCTATTTTATTCTGGTGTAAAGTTTAAAAAAGCAGATCTGGAGCCCGTTTGAAGTCCCGCTGGTTGAGATTCACTGCTTTACAAATGTCTGAAAAAATGTTTGCACATATTTTAGTTTAAAAACTGTGTTTTGGTGGTGAAAGCTGAGATTGATGGTTCACTTCTATTTTGTGTGTGTGTGTGTGTGTGTGTGTGTGTGTGTTTTGTAAGTATGACAGAGATAACAGATACATTTTGTCTGACACTGTCTTTGGCTAGACATGTAATTGATGTGATTGATGGCCTGTCAGATTTTTGAGATGCTGTATCGATTTATTTTGAAAATCACTTGAGTTCACAGAAAATCCCTGCCTATCTCGTACTGAAAACATGGCAAACTAAACAATATACAGTAGGATTATTATTACACGGCTCTCGTGAATACTTGATTCTGATTAAATCAGCAGCAGACATAACATATTGGCCTTTCTGAAATGATAAAAGAGATGGTGTATGTATGTATCCAGCGCTATGATGATGTGATAACTGTTGCGCTCCTGTGTTTTGTTCAGCAGAGCAGGCGGAAAATGTCTTCTGAGGAAAAAACTAAATGAAATAGGGGAAGGTTTGACTCTACACAGAAGAACAAGAAACAAAGTGTGAATGAAAGAAGATGGTCATCACCTGTGGAGAAAGAAAACCGGGAGAGAAAATGAAAAGAGAAAAGACAAAGACTAAGAAAGTGTGGGGAAAGGTATGAGAAATAGGTGAGAAAACAAGATTAAACTGGGAGAGACTGAGAAAAACAACAGAGACGAGACAAACCGGACACATCTAAAATTCAAGAGGGAGTTGAGAAGAATAAATAGAAAATTGTGAGAAAAAGAATAAATTCAAGGAAATGAGAAAATGAGCACATGGTTTAGAAGAAAATTAAGTGTGAGGAAACAGAGAGGGAGAGTTTATTTCTCACCTGCAACAGAAAGTGTGAATGAAATACAACAGGAGGAGAGAAAAGTGAAGAAACCAAAAAGACAGCAGGGAGACAGTGAGGAAAAAGCAAGACAGCAAGAAGAGAAATATTAAAGACAGGAGCAGATGGTAATGAGAGAGACTGAAGTGAGAGGACAGGTACAGTATATCAAGAGCTGTCAAAGGTCAAACCCAGTTTTGAAATGTTTTCAGTTTTGGAGAATTTATTCCTTTAAAAAAACGCATATGCTGTTTAACATAAAAGGAGATAAAAAAAAAGATGTAAAAAAAAGGAGAATTTGTAAAGTCAAAATAAAATGTCACTTCTTATTTTTTATGGAATATCGTAGTGTTTATTATTAATAATATATGTACATCATTTTTTTATTTAAATAATATTATATTTTTCAAGTTATTTACAATTTTAACATTGAGAAGCCATTTTACTCCGATTCACATCACAAAAGGGAAAAAAGGACGACCGCAACTTCCATTTCATGCCGACTGAAGCACCAAAAAAGCATGATAAAGTGTATTATCAATATTGCACTGATACTATCAGATGAGAATACAATTTAAACTGAATTGAGCTGGATAATGACACCAACTTTGCTGAATATAATCAACATTGAACTGACTTGAGCTCATTAATGACAATATTATCTTCTGTAGAGCTGCTTTACAGCTGACATTTAATTTCTTTCATAATGCTTTCATGAAGCTGCTTTGAAACAATCTGTATTGTATAAAGCGCTTTATAAATAAATGTTACTTGATTTGACTTGGTTTGTGAACATTGATAAAATGTCTCCTTTTGTGCTCCAGAAGCCTAAAGTGTTTTAAATGAGTCACGTCCATTGAAGTTGGGTCAGCATGCTTCCTAGTTGGGGAGCTTTTCACATATATCATGTTTTTCTATTCCTCACAGCGCTTACTTTTCCTTTGTTTGTATAAATGTAAACATGTGCAAGATGGTTGTGTTTGACCTTTGCACTCACGTCTTGTGTCTTTTGCAGCATCTCACGCATGACATGGTGTTTTTAAAAACGCATCTCTCAAGTTAAAAGGTCAACTTTTCAAAAATGCGTTTCTACCCTGTTTTTTTTTTCTTTTACTGACCCGCGTCCTGTGTGAACCGGCCCTCACTAGGATCTGGCACAGAATTAGAGAGTGAGAAAGCGAGTGAGGAACAGAGGGATTTGGGTGTCTCAGCTCACAGGTCTTTGAGGACAGTGACTCAGAGACACTAGGACAAAAAAAAAAAAAAAACTGGGAGACGGAAAGAAAAAGCAAGTGTTTCTATGGGAACCAAGAACAAACCTTTCAAAGCTGACACGTCTAACAACTAGCTCTGAATACCAGGAGATCTCTTGTGAGGAGCTGTCATAAATATCTCTTTAGTCCACATCTCTGGAGACGGAGGAAGATGCGGACCGAGATTAAGCTGTAGCGCCTGCGTCATTCTGACGCCACAGAGAAACACACACAATCAGTGTGTGTCACACTCCACGGTCACTGCAGCTCTACACCGACCCTGAACCTGAAACCTGAAACTTTCGAGCTTTTGACACTCAAAAAACTGGTCTGGTGCAGTTAAAATGTGTATGACACGGACGCCAGCGCTGCTCTGCTCTGGAAAACACAGGGTCTCTTGTATGGCGAGAGCGCGAGAACATGTTAAAGGTGATATATTGTAATCAATACTTTTGTAATATTTAACTTTTCCCTCCCTGAAACCACTTATAATGTTAGTCAAGGTGTCTTGAACCAAAAACAGTTTTTCAAAATACCAAACACATTGTTCAAAATATTTCACCAAAGGTCAAATCTTTGCATTTTGTTTTGAAAACACATGCACTAAATGTTTTAATGTAATAATGTTTCATAAAAGCAAATGACATGGTGCTGGTTAACAAAGCAAACATGAAAACATGTCTGGGGTGGTTACCTCATCTTTAGCCGAGTGACTAGGCTGGTTTTGAGCAGCTCAGAAATGGTCAAACTTTGAGATGGTTATAGTTTGAGTTAGGCACTTACTGGACTGTGCCGTGCGAGCTTCTGCAGGCTGTGTGTAAACCCCGAGCCCCATCTCAGAGCGCGCCGCCAGAGAGAACATGTAGAGTGTGTCTGGCTTCAGGCCTTCAACCGCATACGAGCCAGCTGGGTCAAAGGTGATGTGGTGCTGCCATGCATTCAAGATAAAGAGAGTGTGAGAACCACACATAGGGGCTATACAGGTGCAAAAGTTCATTTATTTCAACTTAAAAGGTGAAACTAATATATTATATAGACTCATTATATGCAAAGTGAGATATTTCAAGCCTTTATTGGTTATAATTTTGATGATTATTGCTTACAGCTTATGAAAACCTTTTCACAAAATTCAAATTTTGAATTTGGGGTTTTCATAAGCTGTAAGCCATAATCATCAACATTATAACCAATAAAGGCTTGAAATATCTCACTTTGCATGTAATGAGTGTATATAATTGATTAGTTTCACCTTTTAAGTTGAATTACTGAAATAAATGAACTTTTGCACGATATTCACATTTTTCGAGTTTCACCTGTATGTTTAAAGGCACACCGCAGAACTTTTGGCCACTAGGGGCGCTAGACCTGTAACTTTCACGTCTAGCGCCCCTAGAGGCCACAAGCGCCGCAGCACTGTCGCAAAAGTCAAGAAGACATCCACGATCCCTCTCGCGTTTTCTCTTTTTTGCCTCTTCAGAACCCGTTTTAAACTTTTTCCTTGCCTCAGCCATGGCCAGGAGTCGAGCAGGCGGAAAAATAGTAGCAAAAGTATACTCCTTGAGTATATCAGAGCTTGTGGTCACGTGACGGTCGTAAAGTGATTCGTTCTCCTGGTATTCTCCAGGTCTCATGACCTGGTCAAAGACGGTGCGTCTTCTCCAAACTTACATAGGCGGTATTTCAAGAGGGCAGCCCCGCTCGGAGCATTGATGGTGTCAAGCGCTGTATATTGGCCTGAGGAATCATTTAAAATAACTTACAGCTTCAACTCTTTAGGTCACAAAGTCCGCGGTGTGCCTTTAAATATCTGTTGATTATGTTGATTTCAAACATCAACAGGGTTCACCAGAAATCGCTTACTGCACCTTTAAGCAATTTTTTTTATGTCAATCCATTAAAAAAAAGAAGGTAAAATCAATCTTAAAAATGTATGTGTTCAAAATGATTGCATTTTATTATAGGACACAGCAGACCACACAGTGTGCTCGTATACTTGTATACTGTAATTCATCCAGGAATGATTTCCAGAAAATTGCCATTCTGTGTACATACTGCAAAACTGCAAAGATATTATTTTCAGTATGCTAGTAATGCCATTCTGAACCCACTGTAGCCAAACACACACCGATTCAGTGATTTTAGCTGTTCTGCCTTGTACCTTGTTGTCAGAATCGGCCTCCCAGTACGTGAGCTCATATTTGGTGATCTGATCCTGGACGGGCCACAGCCATGACAGCATGATTCGAGTGTCGAGCTCTGCCTCTGCTTCAAAACCAGAGGGCTGGGCCGGGACTGCAGGCAGAGATGTAGTTTGTCTTACTACACACTTAAATCACACGTTACATCACACATGCTCTCTGAAATGATGAATTTGATTGGAGAATCACAGCATTCCAAGGTCAGATATTCCCCAATAATGAGCATTATCAATAGCAACGCTGTGTCATGACCCTCATCCGGGGATCTAATGCCTGGTTCAGAGTACAAGATTTTCTGTCTGTTACGATAGTCCCTGTGTCAGATTATCAGATTTTGACTCTTGTCGTGGACAAGAAACATGTCAGACTACACATTGCTTTCCGACCTTTTCAGAAGCACACACATACACACATACACACACTCGCACGCACGCACGCACGCACGCACGCACACACGCACGCACGCTCTCACACACACACACACACACACACACACACACACTCACTTACTCGCGCGCACACACACACACATACACACACACACAATCACTCGCGCGCGCACACACACACACACACACACACACACACACACACACACACACACACACACACACACACACACTCACTCACTCACTCACTCACTCACACACACATTCACTCTCGCTCACTCACTCGTGCACACACACACACACACACACACACACATACACACACACACACACACACACACACACACACACACACACACACTCACTCACTCACTCACTCACTCACTCACACATTCACTCTCGCTCACTCACTCGTGCACACACACACACACACACACACACACACACACACACACTCACTCACTCACTCACTCACTCACACATTCACTCTCGCTCACTCACTCGTGCATACACACACACACACACACACACACACACACACACACACACACACACACACACTCACTCACTCACTCACTCACTCACGCACACATTCACTCTCGCTCTCTCACTCGTGCACACACACACACACACACACACACACACACACACACACACACACACACTCACTCACTCACTCACTCACTCACGCACACATTACGAAGGACCGGAAAAAAATTAAACATTCTAGTCTTTTATCGTGATGTCGTTAAGCATCGCGGACGCGACGTCGGTTGTCGTTTACGAGTCCCCACGACACCCCACGACACCCGACGTCAAACGGATCGTGCCAAAATCGTGCTAAAATCATGTAATCTGAACCAGGCATAAGGCCATGTCTCTCGTATCACACACTCTATCTTGTTTCAGTCAAACACAGCTGGTGCCATCTTGAGCCTCAGTTATCGACTGGATTTACTGTAAAATGACACCAGAGGACTCCAGTATTATCATCAGGCCTATATTGTTGAAGTGTTCGTCTGGTTGCTAGAATGATTGTTTTGTACACTGTACTAGATTATAAGATTATAAATAGGTAAGATTTTAAAATGGTTTCTGCGCAAATCAATATTTCATCTCCCCGTCATTATTTGTGAGTATTAACTTATAAGACTGTACATTATTCCTTAAATTTCCATTTGATTGAACTTGTTCATTCGTCTATGCTCAAAGCTGCTTGCTAGGAAGGGTTTTGATTTGCGGATGCTTTGCGATTAGTGAGCTAATACAATATTTTAACTTGAATATTTTTTTGTGTCTGATTATTTACTTGGCAAGCATGCAATAAGCGGGATAACCTACATCACTCCACATAACAGCCGGATGGATGTACAATCTTAGAAAAAGGTTCAAATGGGTTCTATATAGAAACCTAGGGATCTTGACTCACTTTTAAAGAAGCCTTTATGCCAAAAAGGTTCTATATAATTAAAAATTTATAAATTATTGCATAATACTTTCATGTTTCATGGGTTATTTAAATGTTTAAAAGGCTGTTTAATTCATAAAATATAACACAAATTTAAAATCATTTTACCAAATGAATGAATTGAAACTAAATCCATAAAATGATCCCATAATGGAAGCCATTAAAAGGTTCTGTATGATATGCCTGACATAACCCTTTTAAGGTTTGATGCAGGTGAAACTCGAAAAATTAGAATTTCGTGCAAAAGTTCATTTATTTCAGTAATTCAACTTAAAAGGTGAAACTAATATATTATATAGACTCATTACATGCAAAGTGAGATATTTCAAGCCTTTATTGGTTATAATTTTGATGATTATGGCTTACAGCTTATGAAAACCTTTTCACAATATTGTAATTTTGTATCCAAAATCACCCCAAAAAATATCCTAAATTCAAAATTAGAATATTGTGAAAAGGTTTTCATAAGCTGTAAGCCATAATCTTCAAAATTATAACCAATAAAGGCTTGAAATATCTCACTTTGCATGTAATGAGTCTATATAATATATTAGTTTCATCTTTTAAGTGAAATAAATTAACTTTTGCACGATATTACAATTTTTCAGAGTTTCACCTGTAGAACCTTTTACATGATCCCATATTGACGTTTGAAGCCATCTTTTGTAGTGTGCCTTTAAATGATCTTTATTTGGAGTCTTTTCTCAGCAAATACTGATATCAATTCGATGATAAAGTCAAAAATAAATGCAATGTATTATATAAGCACACATCTCACCTCCTTGCTGTGTTTTCACCTGCAGGATGTCAGAAGGCGGGCCGTCTCCCACAGAGGTGAACGCCAGCACGCGGAGCCCGTACGTGATGTCGGGCACCAGGCCGGAGATCGTGGTCAGGCTGCTGTCCTCTGTGTTGTGTTTCTGCCACGTGCTGATCGGGAAGTGCAGGTCAGACGTGTAGTACACTCGGTATCCCCGTATCTGTCCGTTGGGCTCTTCGGGAGGTTCCCACTGCACCAGCATGGTCGTGGCGCTCAGCATCCGGGCCTGAACGCGCAGCGGAGGAGACGAGGGGGCCTGTTCGCTGGTGCGTGTCTCTACCGTCCCGCTGGGCGGCCCGCGCCCGATGTTATTGACCGCCATGACACGGAATTCGTACTCGGAGTAAGGACTCAACCCACCGATGCTGTAGCGCGTGGAAGCAACTCCGTCCACTTCCTGGAAACCGTTGTCCGAGACTTTGGCCCGGTACTGAATCACATAGTACGACACGGGTTCGGGATTGCCGGAATCCCATGTTAGAGTTACACTGGTGGCGGTGGTTTCCGTGACGATCAGAGAGGTCGGGGGGCGGGGCAGAGCTGAGAATGATGAATAAACATATTTAGTTCCTTGACAATTTTGATTGTAAAACGACATAATATTCAACGCATTCTCATCCTAGGGCGTCATATACTGACACTTTTGACATTTCGTCTACATCCAACGCACATGGCACCCTTTAGCGTCAATATGACACGCACAGAGCTTTGTTCGGTTATGGTTGGGTTTAGGTCTGGGGTAGGGTTAGGGTTAGACCGCTAGGAGGCGCCTTCTGGCCCATATCTATCTCAGTCTCATATTGACACTAATGCTGCCTTCACGTGCTGTGGAAAAGATGATATTTTCCACTTGTGAACTGGTATTTACCAGTGTGTTGTGTTCAAGTGCTTCTATGATATTTTCCACTTGTGAACTGGTATTAACATCTGCTCTGGGTAGGTAACACCAAACATAACTTTATTTTTAAAACTGACACTGAGTGTTAACGCATTATATTACAATTGTTAATGACACAACATTGTATAGGCTACAAAAACAATCCGCTAACAGTAGCAAAAAACGTTTAGTTGTGTACAATGCTTACCATTCACAATGCTTGCGTCGCTCTCCGCCATGTTGAAAAGGTCAAAGGTTATCTCATCTCGGCAACTCGTGCATCAAAATATTCTACGAGTTGCCCAGTGGAAAATACCACATGAGGGGGTGTTCATGTGCATTTTCCACGTCGGCTTTTGGTATTTACCATAATTACCATAGCACGTGAAGGCATCATAAAGGGTGCCATGTGCGTTGGATGTAGACGAAATGTCAAAAGCGTCAGTATATGACGCCTTGGGATGAGATCGGGCTGTAATATTGGAAAACAGACAACTAGAGTGCGGATAGATTTCCAAGCCAACTTATAACACTGGTTAAAATAAACTGGTATCAAATGTTAGATCATAGAAAAATCTGTTCTGTTAACTGTTCACTAGTCCTTGTATTTTAAATATCTTCTCAGTGTTTCTGCTACTAAACCACATGTTCTGACACCCTAACATAACAAATGAATGCAAATTTAGGCCTATCTGTGACATTTCTCAGGCTAGATATGTGGTAATGACCTGGCATTTGAGACGAAAGTAGAAAAAAGTGCTGTGTTAAACACTGTTATTGTGATTATTCTGTGTCTGTATCATAGACTAGATCGGTCAGCTCATCCTATTTCCACAGGCGAGTTGAAAAATGCCTGCATTGTCATAAAATAGCTTCTGAAATTGACTCTAAACAACTTATGTGCAATATGCAATTGGACAGCTGTCAGAATTTAAACAGATCACCTTGAATAAGCAGCAGTAGTGTGGAAAAGGACAGAAAAACACACCAAAACCTTTTTAGGAGGCTTAAAGCACCACAGCTGCTATAGCAAGAAATCCCCAAACACATGATATTAACCTCAGCTAACATGATAATGCATGACGGCAGAGCAGAGCAGTGAGAAATACCCACAGTAATGCCAGATACACTGGAGAAATGATTTACTGTGCTTTAATCAATGCTAATGTTGTAACTCGACTCCATTTGCCTGAATCCAGCTCAAATTCTGCTACTCTAAATTCTTTATTTTCAACACTTCCCTAGATACACCGATAACAGTTTGCGTTTTCCCCGACTAATGGAGAGCTTACAGTAACACAGAGAAAGAGAACGTTTTTTTAGAGAGAGTTGTTTGGTGTTTGGAGAGATTTAGTTTCCTCTTTCTGGATTTCACAGAACAGTAGTACTGAGAGTGCCATTCACGCAAGCGTTTAACATGATAAAATTTGGGACAAAGAAATGCTTCGAATAGATTCATTATCACGCAACAGCCCTAAAATAATCCTTAATGATCACTGGGAGCGCAGAGATTTAGTTCACTCTGTCAAGGCGGAAAAAAGGAGGAGAGAGATCTCCTCATCACATTTCAGTTCTGATGAAACATTGATGAGGTGATTGCATGCGCTGTCTGGGTCGGTGGGAATCCCCATGAGTGTGTTATTGATGAGATTTCACTCTCAGCATTTCTGGGCCCGGCATCCAATCGGATTAGAGCAGCTCTGTTTATTACCGACTAGATAATCACAGATAATCACAGACTTTAAGTACACAACTGATATCAATGCCAGCTGTATGGATCACTCGGGGACAAAGATTAAAAAAAGGCAATTTATTTCTTTAAATTAATGTTACCAAGCATACTTCATTACTGCATTTTTAGCAACTTTATTTGAAAATAAATGTTTTTGAAAAGCAAATGAAAATGTTTACTCCAGTAGATTTCTCCTTTGTGTGGGTGCAAATGTGTTATGTAGAATTGATTCGCAATTCAGCAAGGATGGATTAAATTGACCAAAAGAGTCAGTAACAACATTTATAACATTAGAAAAGATTTCTATTTCAATAAATACTTTTTGTTATTTTGAACTTTCTATTCATCAAAGCATCCTGATAAAATCTATCACTGTTTCCACAAAAATATTATGCTGAACTGGTTTTGAGCATTTTAAAATATATCCATAGAAAACAGGGTGACACTTTAGTTCTGGGTCCAATTATCACTATTAACTAACTATTAACTGCAGCTTTTGCCTCAATAAACTCATAATTACTGCTTATTAATAGTTAGCAAGGTAGTTGTTAAGTTTAGGTATTGGGTGGATTAAGGGATGTAGAATATGATCATCCAGAGGCATTAATATGTGCTTTATAAGTACTAATAAACAGCCAATATCCTAGTAGTATGTGATAATAAGCACTGAGTTTATATTGAGAATTGGACCCTAAACTAAAGTGTTACCAAAACAATTATTTAAATAGTAAAAATATTTCACAATACTATACTTTATCATCTATAAAGCCACGGCCGAATTACCTACAGTTTTCTTTCTACCTACTGTAGGTCGTGTGGTAATTTAACTGCCGCCTGAATCCACGTCTCTGAGTTTACAAGAAGAGATCAATAAAAAAATTCACAGTTTAAATCCTTTTTGACCACCGCCGAGCACCGTACGGTTGCACTTCACTGTAATTTAGATGCATTTTAAAAATGTAGCCTAAACTTTTATTACTGAAATGCTGGAAAGGATTTACAAGAACGATATTTCATCAGCGCTCAAAGGAGAAAGAGAAGAAAAGCACGTAAACATTTGAAATGGGCTGTTATACCAGCAATTATATACACTAAAAATTTAAATAAGAGGCTGTCTCAAATTATTTTCGTATTTTTAAAATGACATCCATCATTCTGAGATAAAAGTCAGAAAACCATTTTAACAATAGCGCATCTATCTTCCTATTTTTAAACAGGAGATTTAAATAATCCCATGATAAATAAGATATCATTTTCCTATTATGAAATTAAATATGACTTTATTATTATTATTCCATTTAATACATTTTATTTACAGAGGACAATCATGCGACTGACCACGTGAGCAGAGAGTTTCTGGGTTCATAGAATCACAAAACTCGGGAATGCTTGAGTTTTATCACTGAGGTGCCATGCAAATGTATTTTTATAGACATCTATGTGAGACTCACTTACCATCCGTATAGGGCTTATTAAGCACGTTCATACAAGTGTAAAGATGAGGCTAAACGTGTCTTACCTTTGACCGTGATCTGAGCTGTGGTGTCGATCATGCCCAGGGAGGATATAGCCACACAGGTGTAGTTCGCCGACTGCCGGATGTTGGTGAGCTCCAGCACATTTCGGCCAATGGGCATCTCCTCCTCTTTGGTTAGCTCCTGTTCACCCCTCATCCACTTCACATAGGGCATGGGAGCGCCCACCGCCACGCAGGTGAGGTTAACACTGCCGCCCGGCATCACTTCGTGATTGGTGGGCGGGATTGAGAAACGTGGCGGTACTCGCCGTACTGTTGGAGGAGCGCAGATGATGTTATAAGCAGAACGCAGATGCAGGAAGGCATGGCTCTGGACATACACCAGTGACCTTTAGGATATATAGAGTCTTTATTTGAAAATGTGAGAGATATGTATGAATTAGCTCTCTGACTGATTAGTCTGAATGGACAAAAGCCAAACTAAATCACGGGAATATTCGAAACATTCATCAGATAAGAGTCTGTTTTTGACAGTAAATGCATCACAAGGATTTTTTTGTCTCGAGTTTCCTTACTGTCTCATCGAATTTGAGTACTGGCAAGCTATTTACTGTTAAATCACTAAATTAACTCAATGCAATATCTCTCTTTGCATCGCAAATACACAGTAAAAATGCAGACAAAGAGAAACCTCAACCACAACTGGTCACAAAATCATTTCTAAAGGCCAGTCTCGGTGAGGTGTGCAATGCTTTTTTTCTACATTGCAGGTCCCTGTCACACTATCTTGGACTGACAGACACTCAGGAGCTCAAAGAGACGCAGACAGGCGAATGTCACGTCTCAGATTTGAACTTTAGACTTTCTCATCAATGTGGCTGATAGCTTAGCAGCGCAGCGCACATTTCCTTTATCGTTTCATAGATATAAAATGGGAAACAGACTCAAAAAAGTCAAATTTCACTGAATTTTCTACAAAATTCAGTAATTTATAAAGTTCTACATCTTCAATACCCCTTGCATGTTTAATTATTAAATATTAAAGCTAATTTGATGATGCTGTCAGTCATCAATCAGACTATCAGAACATATTTAACTCAGTTTTCCAAAATTCTGCATATCTTCCCCCCAAATCATAAAAGAAAATTATATTTATTGCCGACAAATCTTTTTTTTAAGATGTCCATTTTGACATGACGAAGCTCAGAAGTAATACTGTAAACTTTTTTTTTTTTTGCATAGAAATGCATCTCACTTGGATCAAGAACAGCATAATTTGACAGCAGAAGATTGTGACCCTTTACACACATTTAGTTGGTGTGCAGCCAAAGCCAAACCACCCTGTCCAGTGAAGACACAGCAAACGCTCTGTGTATCTGCAGAGCTCCCATAAAAGAGCAGCATTTTCTGTAGACTTCATGGAAGAAGCCGTCTGAGAGAGACCATGGAGAGATTGCTAATAAACCAATCTTTTATAATGTCTCTCAGTATATAAAGTGGAATTGTTTGCAGATGGCAGCTGAGTTTAACAGGGAGCTCTGCGGCCAGACATCTGCTTATATTTCACGGATAAACAAGTCTCACTTCTGAGAGACTCCAACTCACTTCCAAATCTGAACATTACCTGTTCATTTCCTTGTCGTTACCTTCACATTTCCAGACATAGGAAATTATTGCGGATAACTGAGGAAAGTGTGCGGCTAGAGAATAACAAATGCTCAGTATTTATTTGACTTGAATGCAATTTCTGGAAACTAGCTACCACCCAAACTCCAACAATAAACTCAAGATGTCTCTTTTTCACACACACACATTTTAAATGGTTTATAAGGGTAGTGTCCATTTTCGGGATTATCAGGTGAGATTTAACTGTGTGCATCTAGAGCGTCTTCTTGAACATGTGTTATACAAGAAAATTAGTATCTCCACAAGAAAAAACTGCAAACTCACACTACCCATAACACCAAACCAGGTGCGATGTGACAAATCTGTCCTTGCTGAAAGTAAAATAAGAAATAAAGCAATCAAATGTGTAGAGTAGGACTTTAAACCTGTGAGATTCCACTGTACACAAACAAAAATGAAATCTAACGGACAAACATCTTGCATGATTGTGACTAGTTAAGACAAAAACAAAAAAGCATTTGGTTATGACTCTTTGTTTCTTTTCTATGTGTGTGTGTAATTTGAACATATTGCTGTGGTTCAGGTACAGTAAATCAATGTTTATTGCAAAATGTATTGACTCAAGTCAGGTAAACACTGAGCAAATTGTGCTTATGGGGTCTGCTCTGTACTGGACATGGCCAGGGGTGGCCGTAATAATCGTCATCTTTGAGAGATGAGCGCAGAGATTGGACTTTTGAGATTGAGTTAGGTTTGTTAGTTTGGCAGGAATGCCTGCAGGTGTAATAGTGTAAGAGAGACATCACATTAATCCACGTTAGTCACTGTACATAGAGAGGATGATGTTACCCATGGACATGAGGGATGGTCACGACATGATGGCAAGAGTTTCTCTCAGTTAGAGTTTGTTAAGAAAGTTTGAGACGTCTTTGCTGGCTAGTAAAACAGACCGGCGCGAGCGATGCCAGTGGCCGCGGTGAGGTTAGAGAATGGGCGGACCTGACATTAGTGACTGATCTCGTGAGAAGTATTGCTGGGAGTGATAACAGAGCAATGAAAGCTTGCAGTTAGACATGCAGACATGCATGCAATTAGAAGAGAGAGAGAGAGAAATAGCATTGTTTTAATGGGGAGGTGATTGCAGGAGAGGGAGGTAACTGGGCTTTATTCAATGCACAAGCAATTTCACAGGTGCGCGCACACACACACACACACACACACACACACACACACACACACACACACACACACACACACACACACACACACACACACACACACACACACACACACACACACACACACACACACACACACACACACACACACACACACACACACACACACACACACACACACACACATACCAATCCAAAACACATCAATGGCCATGCAAGCATGAAGCAAAGAGCACAAATCAGCGATAGTCAACAGAGCATGCATGTGTGACCTATAGAATAAAACACCAATACAAAAAAAAATCCAAACGAATACATCAAAGAATGAACAAAATAGTGCAAAGAGTCCAATTTTAGCTGTGTCTGATCAATAGAGGGGAAAAAACAAAACAACATGATTGGATAACTCTCTGTAACAAGCTGTGATCAGAGAGGGATTCCACAACAGGCAAACTCCTGATCCTGACAATGTTTCCGCTGTCAGGGATAGACATCACTACATTTCAACCGTTTTCTGGACTGTCAACTTGTTGCAAATCTTCTGGTCTGAGGGGGATTAGGAGAATCACTCTCCAATCAGCTTCAAAGCTGTGCTTTACAGACTCAATCAACTCAAAATAAAAGTTCTATACAAATACTGGAGAATGAACAAGACGAGAAAAAAAACAAAAAAACAACAACAATGTGAAGGGTCCAAAATGAAAATTCACTGAATGTGAATTGAGAGTCATTTCTGTTCAACCACCATGGCTGGCTTTATACTACAACATATACTAATATAAGACATAAGACATACAATACAAAAAAAACACACAAATAAACTATATATCTCCAACATATGGCATCTTCTGCTGTCTCATGTATATATAGACAGAAAGGCCAATGTAATTAACAAGAGAGTTTAAAACTAAGACTACGGGGATTATTTATGTTGGCATGTCTTATTTGTGCTCTGCAGGTGCCAACGAGAGAGAGACTGCGCTGGAGATATCTCACCCAAGGCCACATAAAGTGAAGAATGCGTTAAGACCTGTAGAGATCATTATCATAGAGATCGGAGTGACCTAGAAACGGCTGCCAGAAACCTGGGACACGTTAACCCAAACCAGAACCTCCTTATCAAGAACAATTGGTGGTTATATGGTTATTTGATGTCAGGCTCTTCAAATGAGTGTTCTGGTTTCTGGACTTTTGTAGCACAGTACCTAGATGGTTCCCTGAGAAGGGGAACGAGACACTGCGTCCTATTAAAGGACACTATGAGGACACAATGCGAGTTCCCATTCAAAAGGGAAGCTAATTTGTCAATGTCATTCAATGTTCTTGTCTAAATGAAACAGCTTGTTTCTGTGATAATGTACAGAATGCCCCTGGTTCAACCACTTCGGGTTTTTGGAAGGATAATGACTCTCTTTTAAACAAACAACTCTGAGAGGAAAATCTCTTTTGCATTCTGCATTCTTACTTGCTGACTGTTTGTATTGTTCTCCACATCGGAAGTCCTCACCAAATGGCTGATTCCAAAACAAACAATGAAAGCTGCTTTAGCCAGCTTAAATACTCGAGAGCTCAAAAGGCTTTCTGGCAGTTCGCTGGCGTAACAGAACAGGCCCTCTGAAGGAGGAGCAGAGGGATTGCTGCCATCTTTGAAATTTGAACTGGTTTATAAACAGGTCTGATCCGCTAAGCTAAGGGTGAATTCCTCTGATTGTTCTTTGACCTCTGAGTTCAAGCTTTGAGCAACAGCAAATCACCCTGTTCATTTAGAAAGAATGACGCTGCTATCCCCTGTTTTCTACGCTGCACAAAACGCCTACATTTCATGCGCGTGCACAGAAGAAAAACTTCTGTAAACAAGTACATAAAAATACTTAATACGAGCCAAATAACTAGAAGAAATCCACAAGACTCCAAGGGTGTTTTCACACTTCAACTGTTCCCGTCTTTTGCGATGCAACGCAAAGTCTCATTCTGTGCATGTTAAGTTTTAGTAGTTTAAATCAAAGCAACAAAAACACGAAATGTAAATGAAGTTCACAACGTAATTTCGGGAGGAGTGAATCCATCTAATCTTTCAATTAACATCAGTTGTTCTGGCATCCCTACACCTCCCCAACTCACTGTAAAAAATGTCTAACCTCCCCAACTCAAAATTTTCTAGTGACTGGTCACATCTAAATTTTTCAATTGGCCCAAGTGAAATTCTGCAAATTTAATTTTATCAATTTGTAGAATTTCACTTGGGCCAATTGAAAAATTTAGATGTGACAGTCACTAGAAATGTTTTAGTTGGTTAGATATTTTACACCAACATAATTTAGGCATCTCGCTATACTTACTCATCATCCAAGCATTAGTAGTCCCACTGGGGGGTTATATGCTCGAGTTGAAGCTGCTTCCTCAGCAAGCCAAATACGCTTAACCTTATTAGCTTAAAGATTACATGGGCAAAGGATGTGAAAGAGTCATTACTTTGCAATAGTGATAAACTGCTGCCACTAGTAACCAGTATTGCTGTTAAAAGCCAAAAAATACGACGCAAATCAACTCAGGAGTGCACCAAAAAAAATCTGACTTAATTTAAAAAACAGCCAGATGGATATTTTGTATGGACCTTAGCATAATTTGCAATTGGCATGCATGTAATTTGGCAGAAAACAAAAGCATGGCTGAAAAACGAAACAATTGAAGATTGGTTTGGATCCAAAAAAGACAATGCATCGATCCCAGGTTCAGACCGAGCAATTGAAGTGTGAAAACAGCCTAAAAGATCCCTGAAGTTGCTCTAGGGCTTTTTTTACAAATGTCTGAAAACAACAAAACATCCACAGTTCTGACACATGCAACATAAAGAAGAAGAGCAGGCTGAAATGTGAGGCAGCCAGCAGCATGCATGGGTTTGCAAGGGAGAGGACAGTGTCAGAGATTCAGAGCTCCAGAGAGACTGGCACACGACGGGACAGGAGCTGCCAGCAGGGGGACACACGCCTCCCATCCGCCGACCCTCTGCGTAGGAGGAGAGATAGTGAAAAGAACGCACCTTCCCGCTGGTCTGAGAGTGAGGAGTGGATTGATTTTGGATGGCAGGGTGCGATGAAGATGGAGGAAGGGAAACAAAAGAGAAGAGAGCAGGAGGAAGACAAGGAGAAACAGAGAGAGTAAAACAGGCAAATATTCCGCTTATCCATAAAAGAGAGATGAGAACATGGAGACGATAACAGCACCAAAACACACTCGTGCATCCATTCATTTCTAGATTTCTTGTATTATAAATCAAGGTGTATTTTTTTACACAGATTATGCATAACATACAGGTCAGATTTGAATGTCGATGCATTGCAAGCGTATACTTAACATGCGTTCTTGCATTACTGTGGTGGTAACTAAGTTTAGTGACAAATACAAGTACCATAGACTAACTCAAACCCTACAGGAAACATTTAGCATTTTTGGTCCCACTTTATATTAAGTGGCTTTAAGTACTGTACTTACATTGAAATTAATAATTTGATACAATGGACTTATTGTGTACATACATGTTTTTACATTGTCTACTTATATTTTGAATTACATTTGTAATTCTTATACCTTAACCCATCCTTAAACTGACCCATACCACCACACCTGTCCCGTATCACACCTCAATAGCAGCAAAAGTGTTTTACAATACAACCTGAACACAATAAGTACATTGTACTTATTTATCTATGTAAGTACATAGTACTTAAAACCACTTAATATAAAGTGGGACCGCATTTTTAGATAAAAAAACAACAATATTATGTTATGAATTGTTTTGTGTGCACACAAAATTAATCAAGTAACATATATTATCTGCAATCTCTTTCAACCGCATTTTTTTCTTACTCTTGGTTTTCATCACAATTATCAAAAAAATCTTAGATAAAGACATATTTACTTGAGAAGCAAAATGACTGAAGTCTTGCTCTCTGAAAAATTTACTGTATATACATTTAAGTGAGTTTAAATGCTCAAAAAAGAACACATTTCTGCCAGTGAATTGAATTTCCCTTTGAATTGAGTTTGTATCCGGTATAGTGTGCCATAGTGGACAATAATCAATGCCGCTTTACGACGTCCTGACAGAAACACTAGCATGTTTAATGGTCTTTGGTCCTCCACACAGTGACTATCGTAGCACTCAAAATAAGTATGTTGTCTAAAAACCCAGTATAATTTTAATCAAAATTTTTTTTTTTTTTTTTTTTTTTTGTCATTTTGCTTCTCAAGTAAAAGTATCTAGATTTAAGAATGCTTAAATATTTGCCCTGGGAAACAAGACAAAAATACTGAGTAAGAAAATTATTTTTTTGCATTGTTCTGCCTTAACCTCCCAAATTTACAAAGGCACAAACACACACACGCAAATAAACAAACAAACACAGAAGAAGCATGATGCAGGACCCTCAACAGTGCTTGAGTGTCTCAGTGTGATAAGGCACATGGGAATGAGAGTGAATACACACACATCTTTCACATGAAAGGATAAGCAATTATGGAATGATCACTCTCATATACAGTGATAAAGGTGTAAACACCTACTCGCTGCAGTTGAAACCACAGAGAAAAGACAGAGAGAAATAAGAGTAAAAGAGAGACGGGGAGGAAGCGCACTAAACAAACACACACAGGCCCACACACAGCGTTCAGAAGAGATCTGTTATGCAAGTGTGTGTCAGTGAAGTTTACACACCTGTAGAGAGACTCTAGATTAGACTATAGACAAGAACAAAACCACATCACAACATACTGTACAGAAAAAATATCCTCATTAGTAGAGCTGGGTGATATATTGAATATTTACAATATATGCAATATTATTTTGTTGGCAATATGAAATTGGCCTTGCTTGATTATCCAGACACATTTGAGGTTTAAATGAGAGATTCTAGTAAAATATCTTTCAAGAAATTTTAATAGGATTACTCATATAATCTTAGTCTCAAAAACATTTATAGAGTTGGAAAGTGAATCAGTTCTTTCAAATTGTTCATTTCAATGAATTCAATGATTCAGCGATTCAATGATTCATTAGATCAAAATGTTAATTGAAGTGCCTGTGTGGCAATGTATATGCTTTAATTTTATTTAGTAAAAATATATACCTAGGCAAATACTGTGCATTACTATTTATAATAAATAAAAAAAATACATGAATAAAACTGATTAAATATTCTTCTAATTTATTTAGGGAAAACTCATGTGAATTTTTTTTTTTTTTACTTCAACATTTTTACTGTACTTTACTTCTTGTTTTAAGCATTTAAATGAAAAAAACAAACAAACATAATTAAGCAAATACTTAAATTTTGAGATGTAAGCCATAAGGATAAAATATTGCATATATTTTTTATGGTCTATATCATCCAGCCCTACTCATTAATTATAGAATAACAATGCAGGATAAACACATATACACACAGTTAACTACGTATGAAGACATCAATAATAAATCCTTGAATAGAAAAGCAATAAATGTATGACACTACCATTGAAAAATTCATGGACTAACAAAATGAGAACATCTCTCTCTCTCTCCATAAAGCATCAGATACTCAAACATATATATTAAATGTCATTCATCAAATGGCACGTCCTGAGAGTGTGTGGTCTGTGTAAAGATCAAAGGGCTCCGGAGAGAATTCACATGATATGATCTTCACGATGCATCATTTATATGAGTTTCTCTCTGATTGGTCGAGGGCTTGAGGAAGAAGACCAGGAGAATTTATGGACCAAGATTTCTCATTTCCCCTGCTTTCATATCGAACACACACACGCACACACACACACACACACACACACACACACACACACACACACACACACACACACACACACACACACACACACACACACGCACACACACACACACACACACACACACACGCACACGCACACACGCACACACACACACGTCTGAATTTGAAGTGGCCTTTAACTTGCCAGGCAAAAGTGGGAGTTAAATAAAAGGTTTTTCTTTGAGACAAGGTTTTAGCGGTCTCTGAATCTGCTGTAATTGATCCCGACATTAATGAGGGAATTTCCACAATGGGATTCTCCAATCTGGCTTGCAAGTCTCAACATGGTCCTTTCTTTGATGCCCTGAAAACACTTACAACATTTCACAACCTTCATGACCAGCAACATCAAAGCGTTCTTTATCCAATTTAATATTCTTTACTATTTTAAAATATATTCTGCACTTGTCCCCGAAGTATAATAATTTAATATTAACTTCAGCCCCTCTCTGACTTTAATTAAATAGGCTGCATTCGCTATTGTACCTATAATAATATATAATAATAATAATAATATGTTATATTTTGTTATATGACTTTTCTGATGGAAGGCTGACCTCTTCACAACTAACACTTGTTGTGGTCTGCACAATTTAATGCACAGTTATCATATATATTCTGCAAGAATCAATTTAATACTCAACAAATGTTGCAAAGATCACTAATGGACAAAAATGATGCAAATATAATCATTGTAATGTCATAAAGAGTTTTCAGCTATCAACCATAATCATCTTGAATATACAGTAAAAGCTCTTATAAATAACATCAATATATATATATAAGGGAAAAATAAAATAAAAAATGTCAATGAATAGATTCAAGATTCAACTATCCACTGATTCAAAGATTTGTTTGCTCAAAATTGCCTTTCTGGCAATTTTACTATATAAACTTTTTAGTAACATATATATCAAGGCAAATACTGTTACCTTTGCATTAATATAGAGAATCAATGAAATAAAATAACTCATCGAGTGAAAAACTGTGTGAAAAACATTTCTTGATTATAAAAAATGGGAAACCAATGGAGAAGTTCTCCGCTGCAGAACCGTGTTTCTATTAAGACAAATGGGTGATTAAAGAGAAAAGTGAGTTTTCGAGCGGCAGGTCCGGTTCTGGCCGTGGTAAAGCCTGAAGGGAGAGCAGATCGAGATGAAACGGGACGGGGTTTTGGGTTTGGGTGAAGATCTTACCTCTGACGTAGAGGTTGGCCGGAGCGGAGTAGCGTGTTCCTGCGCTGTTCACCGCCACACACTCATACTTGCCCTGGTCCGACTCCTCGCTGTTCTCGATCTGCAGCGCCCCTGCAAACACAACATAAGCAATCACAAACCCGACACAAATGCTCTCTCACACACTCACAAACAATCGAAACTTCCATCGCTTTAAACAAGGGTGGCCTGAGGAGAAGAACATTTTTTTCTACACACTTCATTGACTAGCACTCGGCTGGCATATGACCTTTCTTGTCTCTCTGAATAGTGAAAGAGCAACATCTTTCACTCCATAATTCAATAAATCTACAGTAAACTGAGTTATTTATTCATTGTGGCAAGTAAAAAGACCTGCAGGCTACGCCAGCTAGAACCGTCACTGTACATAAACTCTGCTAGCCGAGACAAAGCCGTGCTTTTAGAGAATGGATCTATTAAGACATAATACAGCTGCTGCAATTACTGTCAATATCCTCAATGCATCCACACAGAAGAAGAAACTAAAACTAAAAGCTTTTCTGCCAACACTATCATGACAGACACAGTTCTCACACAGCCACTTACCTGGCTTCAGCATTCTGTTCATCTCAATAACACATACATTAACACAAACATTTCATTGACATTTTGTTCTGGCAAAATCAGGAAATAATGAGCTCATTAGGTGCTTTAGTATGGCGGTGCTGTTTGTTTGCGTGATGTGACATACATCATGCAATCTGTGGAGGATGGAAGCACACCGAGAAAACTAAAAATGTCGTCAGTGTATTTCAGAAGTAGTCCTGAAATGCATTATGGGATGGGTTTAAACGTGTGCATTAACAATAGAAACATAATCCAAAGACTGTGAGTGTATGAGACCTCATTACGATACTGAGCATTAACCTCGCTCCAAGAGTTCGATATAAAAACGAATGACTCTTTAAAACACTTTTAGCACACACACACACACACACACACGCACACGCACACGCACACACACACACACACACACACACACACACACACACACGCACACGCACACGCACACGCACACGCACACGCACACACACACACACACACACACACACACACACACACACACACACGATCTGTTCCAAACCCCACTGAGCCGCCTCGCTGTCTAAAGGCCCGTTCACACCAAAGACAATAACTATAATGATAATGATATAGTTTAAAATCATTTTACATGTAAAAGAATAGCAGAGTCTATACACATTCAACTATAACGTTAAAGGCACAGAGAAATTATATTGTTCGAATCACTTTCAGAATGTTTTTTTCCAGCTGATGAACCGAACGATAAAAAACATTGAGAGCCAATCAGAATACACCAGACTTTAAAGAGCTCAAACATTTAAAGTGGCAGCGTGCGCTCAGAATAAACAGCGATATTGTAGCTAATATAGTCATTGTTATAGTTATGTTTATAGTTATCCTTCTTGGTGTGAACGGCCTAATGTCTACTAGAAACTTAATCTATATAGACATAAAAAAAAAAAGAAAATATTAACAAAAACTTTATTAGTATATCATTATGCTATAATAAGACTGGCATTAATGCATTCTTGACTATAGCTCAAAAAATAAAGCATGGCGCTACCAACACCAGGTCATGGGTTTGATTGAACTGATAAAATGTATAGCTTGAATACAATATATATGTTGTTTTGGATAAAAGTGTCTGTCAAATGCATATATGTAAATGCCACCAACTACTACATTTCCTATAATTGTCTGTAGCAGCAGGAGAATAATAAAACACACGCATAAAGCATCAATGACACACTTAATGCATGTCCTTTGCTGTTCATTTTGTTTCTATTTTATGTTTTATTGGTCACACTTTAAATTAGTTTAAATTCTCACAATTAACCAGTGGCGTAGGTTTGATTTTGAAATTGGTGGGGACGGGGACATCAATATATAAATATATTTTAAGTTTTGATCGAAATTATTGCTAGGGATATATCAGTGTCACTGGATATTATAGGGCCCCGTCCCTAGCGTCCCTACTAAATTCTATACCCCTGCAATTAACTAACTATTAACTACGACTTTAGCCTCAATAAACTCATAATTACATCTTATTAATAGTTAGTAAGGTAGTTGTTAAATTTAGGTATTGGGTAGGATTATGGGATGTAGAATATGATCATGTAGAATAAGGCATTAATACGTGCTTTATAAGTACTGATAAACCTAGTAATATGCATGCTAATAAGCAACTAGTTAATAGTGAGAATTGGACCCTAAACTAAAGTGTTACTGTTTCTTCTTATATTTTTGATTTCCAAACTTGTAGTAACATCACAGGAGTGAGAAGTTTTGAATAATACTTTGCAATATGTGATGTTGCATTTGATCAAAATGAGGTATCTTTTAATTGATCAGTTTTCTGTTTGCAATAGCCGTCACATTATGCTAGTGGTACAGCTCAACAGCGTTTGGAACAGAGCTACTGTCTCTTTCTCTAGTCGTCAGGAGAGAAGGCTTTTCTATCACTTATTACATTTGAAACGCTAGTATCCGACTGATGTTGAAAGATGTCATTCTGCCCTCTCTCAGTCTAATCTCACTTTCTCGCCCTGACATTCCCTCTGAAGAGTTCGGCTCAGAGTCACAGTCAAATTTTGAATTTCTTTCTATCTTTCTTCTTCTTTTTTTTACATCAATTCTGTCATGTCAACGGGGAGCTTTTCTATCACTCAGTTTGGACATTCTGGACTCTCCTGCTAAAAGCCTGGAGATGAGAGGCACTTGGTTAATACAAACTGTCATAATGACATTAAGTTTTTCTGCTGCGGGGATTGAGATGTTGTCAAGGTATCTCACAATTTCTCAAACCGCACTGCTGAGTTATTGATCAGACAGACTGCCAGTCATCAGAACAGGCCTTTATCTCGGAATAAAGTTCAGTTCAGATGAAATTGACTTTAAAATAATGTCACAATACAAAATTCTGATTGTAGCTAAAACAGATTAATTTTTTTGTATGCAAAATGTAATATCTTCCACAGATTTGGTGGTGAAATATGACGAATATGTTGTTGACAGGTGAGATTCACCCATGAAGATGTTAACTGGATGCATCTTTGTAGAGAAAACAACTGCATGTTTTCTGGTGGTTTGGTATAGCTGTCTTTAAACACATTACAGTATATTCTTTTCAATTAGGCTGAATCAGACGTTATTAGTGAGACAGACGAGCAGAGGTTCATGCACAGAGACGAGGCCGGATTGAAGACGAGGAGGAGGAAGACAAAGAGAGAAAGACTCCAGAATGAGGACAGGGTGATGGAGGGGGGACACTTTGAGGTGAAAACGAAATCGAAAGATGGCGCATTTGGATATTTTCTGTTTTCAGCATTCTTACCTCTGATTGGTGTACCACCTGGTGAGGTAATATGAATGCAAATAAGATTAAAGAGAACGGTTAGTGTGAAAGAGAGAGAAAGAGCAAGAGCTAGAGAGAGAAGAGGAGAGAAAGATGAACAGGAGAATTTCTTATTTAAAAAGCGGCATGTACAATCTTCCCAGAAGATGTTTGACTCTTCTGTTCTCAGTGTGTGTTCAGTCACATTACGTAGTTTACATTTGCTGCTTTAGGCCAGAAACATACTCTATGCAAGCACACAAAAGAGCGCTGTACTGTTGAACACGCTCTTGAGTTACTCCTCCAGTACTCAAGGGAGTTACTGTGCTAAATATCTGTGCAATCAAAACACATGTTATTATTCAGCTGACTATACACATGGTGAAAGTTCAATTCGTTTAAACTAAACTGCACAGCAAAACATGACAGAAAACTGCACTCTAAAAAATGCTGGGTTGTTTCAATTTTGGGTCAAATATGGACAAACCCAGTTGGGTTAATTTTTTTAATTACACTTTTAACCCAACGTTTGGGTTTGTCCATATTTGACCCAAAATTGGGTTGAAACAACCCAGAATTTTTTAGAGTGTGTCTATAGAAGAAGAGTTTACACTAAAATATTGCAATATCGCCCCATATGAAGCTTGTAATTTGAAATGAATTGCATTTTGACATATTTTCAAGCACCATGTGTGAAATCAAGCTTGATTAGCTGAAAGGCTCTGAGTTCATGTACTTGTGTAGAGTATATATTGGCCTTTAAAGGACTGACGGCTGAGCCAGTAATAAATTCAACTCTCTTTGCACAAGGGTCTTCAGCTATTTTTACAGTGATGCACAATCTACCTCCAGCACAGCTTTGGCCTTTGGATCCGACAGCAGCTGTGCTAAATAAATACAGTTGTCTGATGCAACAGAAGAAAACCTTTTTTTTCTCTTTAAAGTGCAAAGTAAGAGTTCAATCTCATTGCATTGACCGACCCTTGAGTCTTATTATTTTGAGAAAGTGACTTTTTTAACTTTGAAAAAAGCATTGTCTGTTGACTATGATGCAGATTCTTGTCAATCGGGATCATAAGTCAACCACTCCACCATGTGAAAACAGTTCAGATTCGGGAGGGGGGTCAGAGACACGAGGAAGCCCCTGTAAACTGTGTGGATTGTGGTCCAAAGCCATCAGCAGTTTACAGAGAGCCTGGCGTACACTGGGACCCTCAGAAAGCTCCGGATGTCCTGAGGTCTGCAGTGTAGCGTGAGCATAATGAAGAATAGTAGGACTTTACTATATCTTCACTATGGCTAGAGGGAGAAAACTCAAGTATGTGTTAATGTTTCCCCTTAAAGAGCGGTTGGAAGTAAGAGTTCTCTATTCGCCGGCAGTCGAGAGACAGTCGCTATCAATCCTGGCAGTATTTAAGACTTTAAACAGCAGCTAAGCTGGACATCCATTATCTTACTGAGGAGAAATCAATAATCAGCCTGACACATCTCTGTTCATAAAGATCTGCACACCAATCATCATAAATCACCTCTGCCTGAGAGCTTAGTGTACAAATCGGTAACAAATGTCTAGGGGATTTTCATCTTTTCATCATCTGACAGGTAAAAATATTTCGACTGCTAATAAAAGTAATTGCAAAATATAAGAAGAAGCTAAATTTGAAGTCATCATGTGTGTCCATGGCACAAATGGTGCTGGAAATTAACAGCCGAAATTAATACTTACGGTTAGGGGTTGGCTTGAACAATGGACTATTTTGACAGACTGTGATATAGATTTTTTTTTCTTCATTATTTTAATTACTTTGGAATTAAATTACAGAAAACTACACTGAAAAATAAATAAATAACTGGTGTAGAAACAATGTTTAAAGTAATAGAAATGCTAATGCGTGGATTTTTATTTAGCTATAGGAGAAAATGGGGATGCAAACATTATATTTGTGTTGTTTTCGTTCACCACTAGAGAATTTTACCCAACTATGAACCCTGGAAATGTGAAAAGGGTCCATGTTTAACTAGACTAACATCTGAATGTCCTTCGGCTCACATGTGTAAGACGCTTGACTCCTGACATATAGTCTACCTGTGAGTGTTTACATTGAGAGTAGCAGGATTACAATCCTAAAACCCTTCTCTCTTTATCAGATTCTGCCACGGGTCTGCATTGTAAACAGATTGTTGATTGATGTCCAGTGAAGAATCACCTGCTTTGGCAGGGCTGGTGGTAATTACTCGTACACAAAGACGTGTTCCAGCGAGATTAAGTTTCCGTTTGAAGAGCTAGGTATTGAATTATGAGTGCTTTTCCTATTTGTTCCTAGCCGTTATGTAAAGGTCACGAACTGAAAAATTGTTTCATTAGCATTCGTTAATGGAAAAAGGCCTTCACACTAATGGCTGGAGAGCAAAGCTAATCTCAGGATCAAATAATGGACTGTATCCAAACAAATAAATTATGTGATTGTCTGGTAGCTGCGAGATGGATTGGCCGAATGGGAATAATGTGACAGATACGGAGCTGTTTGACGATTGACGCAGGAAATGATTGTTGACAGGGGTCGACGATTCTAATCAAAACAAATCACTGTGCTGTCATGTTAATCATGTTTGTGTGTCCTAACCGGAGGGTTATGTGAATAATAACTGTGAGTCTGTCTTCCTGTTTGTTTCCGTTTACTTTAAGACATGAAATGAAACCGGAGGCTCATTTCATCTGAAATGTCACTTGTCATACAGATGCACTGCCTTAGCAGCTATAAAGCACAATAGTAGGATTCCAGAAGTAAAAATCCCATTCATTCCCTCCACAGAGATTTAGCGAATGCAAACCTTTCCAGACAGACCTATGAGTTTTGAGGTTGTTAATTGTTTATTTGCCAAATCGCAGTGAAGAATTAGCCTGGCTCCGCCCTCCTACGTACTTCCGCTCAATTTTAATTTTCCTTCAGTACTACTTCTGGGATTGCGGTATATTCTTGGGTTTTCTCCGGTAATTTTTTTACTGGTCCAATCAGCGAACAGAGGAAGTGTCTGAGAACGATGACGTTGAGGTTGTGCGCTAGTTTGAGTCGCCATACGTCACGACCAAACGTTAGCGATTGGTTACGGCAGATCCAATAGTTTTAAACTTCAACAGAGTACCCGCCTTCAAGGAAGTTAACGCTTAAAGATGAAGTTAGCAAATGAAATGTACGAGAGTCTGGTAAATCCAGGCTAGTGAAGAAATTACACTACCTTGAATATTTTGCAATAAATGTCAAGCATTGGTTATCTTATACTTTTATTATATTAATCCTTACTTACACAAGCATTCAAAAGTTTAGGGTCGCGTATTTAAAGAAGTCTCTCCTGCTCATCAAGGCTGCATTTATTAGACAAAAAAAAAATAGTCAAAACAGTACAATTTTGAAAAATGATTCCAATTTAAAATGTAATATTATTCCTATGATGCAAAGCGGAATTTACAGCATCATTACTCCAGTCTTTAGTGTCACATGATCCTTCAGAAATCAGTATAATATGATGATTTGCTGCTCAAGAAACATCAATATCTTAAAAAAAGAAAAAAAAAGAAAGAAAAACTGACAGACCCTAAACTTTTGATCAGCAGTGTACAGGCAATAATTTTGTATTGTCGTTTCTGATTCAATTCCATCAATCCCTCATGAAATAAGTGAACCGTTGCCTTTTTTATGCTTCTTTTAAGTGTTGCAATGTGATCATCTGGGAGCTGGTTTGGTTCAAGGCTTAGAACTCTTTATTGAAGGAATTTCTGAAATCCCTATGGAGAAAATGAATGGGAAACTATCTTGTTGTGCTCTATATTGTCTTTGTTGTTGTCGAGGTTAAAAAAGAGGAGGTTCGAGAAAAATTATTCATGTTCAGCAGGGAACGCCGGCATCAATGTATGCAATCATCATCTTTGCAAAAAGTGAGTGCACTCATTATAGTTTATTCTTCAAGCTTTGTCGTCTTTTGTGTGTTCACACGGTTCTTTTTACCTGAACGCAGTTGCTTGATTCGTCCATTGCTGCTGTTTATGTCGACAGGTAGGAAGTCTTTGAACCAGGAGATCTCTGGATCGGGGTTCCCGCTGGCGGCACAAAGCATGGTTGCAGTGCGCGTTCGCTCCACCACCTTCAGCTGTGGACCCATGTCTATGGTCGGGAAGCCGTGAGGGATCTGGTCCTCTGCAAAACACACAATAAGACAAGAATAGAGGCGTCAGCACACATGACTGAGTTGCATGATAAGCTGTGCTTTTTCGGTCGGAAAAGTGGCACGGCTCGTTTTTCTAAAGCTCAGCTCTTACAAATGTTTGTACGCAGGACCACCCGGGGCGATTGGTCTGAAGCAGCTGAAATGCGTGACTGTAAGACAGAGGTGGAGTAGAGATCATGGTGTGAAATCCAGCGCTAATGTAAATACGAGCGGGTCGAGGCGTGACTAATCCGCCCGTGGTGTTTCTGGTCATGGATATATGAGGGTGAGGGGGTGATTTCCCTCCGGATATAGTGACACCTCACTGAACGCCTGCTCTGCCTGACCCACAGTTTGACTACAGGAACTCCAATGCTGGCAATACTCAAATAGGCACCAATACTACTACAGTAAAATGAAATGGTAGAATTACGGTATGTTCACATGCCTCTTTTTGCACTGCAGAGGTCAAGTCATCTTCATTTATAGAGCGCTTTTTACAATACAGATTGTTTAAAAGCAGCTTTACAGAGATAATAGGAAATGAATGCAGCAAAGACAGTTTTGGCTGTACTACAGCTCTAGAAGAAAGTCATTGTCTAGCTTAAGTAAGTTTTGAATTGATTCATTTTCAGTGTAAAAATCATTAAATGACACCGTTTTTAAAAACTTTTAATGTGTTCTGGCTTTTCATGTACACGACATTGGTGTTTTGGTGGCCGGAGAACGCAAACATTGAAGTAGGTTTGAAAGTGCACATTTTTGGAAACGAGTTTTGAAAGCGATACCATTATAAGCGTGTAAACTGCAAAACCGTGAATGTGGAAACGGGGTCATGGAAAGCTCTCGCTCTTTCTGGCCCCGTCCTGGTATCATTATGCATTTCAAATGCATTTTATCAAGTGGGGGGTCTTTGATTGTGTGACTACATACATCACGAAATATGTTGTTATAGTCATAGCAACTATGTCACTATATCGTTCAATAAAATCAGTGTTTGGAGTCAGTACATGTTTTAATGTTTCTGAAAGAAGTCTCTTATCCTCACCAGGGTTTAATCATAAATACAGTAAAAACGGCAAGATTGTGAAATATTTGTATGATTTAAAATAACTATTTTCTATGTGAATATATCTTAAAATGTAATTTATTCCTGTGATAAAAGCTGAATTTTCAGCATCATTACTCCAGTCTTCAGTGTCACATGATCCTTCAGAAATCATTCTAATATGCAGATTTGCTGCTTGAGAAACATTTCTAATTATTATCAATGTTTAAAAGAGATGAGCTGCTTCATATTTTTTCAATTCTGAAAGCGGCTTGAGAGATCCGTGATCAAAATGTGTCTTCAATACCCCACATTTAGCACTTCTCTTGTGATTTCAATTACTTGAGATGGATGTCACTACCAGATGTAACGGGTCTATGAGGCAGAGAGTTTCTCTGATACTGTATGTGGTTGAGTGGTAAGAGAAGGGAACATAATGTGCTGTGAGTGTTTCTGCATGTTTGAAATGGGAAATGAGCAGTGGATGAGCACAACCAGAGAGAAACCAAACAGCATCCAGCGGTCACCACACTCTCACAGATAATGGAGGATAAAACAACTTGATGCAAATCAGCATCATTAAGAACAGCAGGTGCAGCCGGAAACATACGGGACTAAATGTTCTCTGTTCATACACTAATTGAGCTCTGCAAACATGCATGCGCTGCACAATTAATAGAGATAACATCAAAACGGCGATATGGTATAGTGTGCTTATTAAAAAAAAGTGATTTAATGTGAACTCGATTTAACACTTTACATAAGCTTAATCTTGGGAGCTGCTCTTAGCTTTCACTTTACCATTGCATATACAGGTGAAACTCGAAAAATTATAACATCGTGCAAAAGTTCATTTATTTCAGTAATTCAACTTAAAAGGTGAAACTAATATATTATATAGACTCATTACATGCAAAGTGAGATATTTCAAGCCTTTATTTGTTATAATTTTGATGATTATGGCTTACAGCTTATGAAAACCTTTTCAATTTGGGGTTTTCATAAACTGTAAGCCATAATCATCAAAATTATAACAAATATAGGCTTGGAATATCTCACTTTGCATGTAATGAGTCTATATAATATATTAGTTTCACCTTTTAAGTGGAATTACTGAAATAAATTAACTTTTGCACAATATTATACAGGTCTGATCTTGAATATTTTAAAGAGAACAAGTCTGAACACTTATAGTATAAAAAGTGCAACTCTTTCAAAGCATGTCAAGTTATCGTTCAGCTTTCATTGCAGAAAATAACTTTTTATCAGTGTTTTGTCTTGTTTTCTACTAAAATATCGAAATGTCCTTAAAACAAGGTTATATTTATTGCAGCACAAGTTTATGTAAGACAATAAGTCTTGTTTTCAAAGAAAACATCTTGGATTAAATGTATTCTTATAAACCTTAATTGGCAAACAGTTGCTAGTTTTATAAATCTCATTACATTTTCCTACATAAATTATAAAAAATAACACTTTTCTTAACAAGTCTCAACATCAATATTTTAAGGAGTTTAGATATTTACAAGAAAACAACTAAAAAACCAATTAAGATTTTTTTTTTTGTGGTTCAAAAGTAAATAAATAAATAAATAAATAAATAAATAAGAACACATAAATAGATACAAATAAAATGTCTCACACTCCATTTTGGCACTGAAACAGTTAAACATTGTATATGGGTTTTCCTTTGCAAACACAATGACGAAACCGGACTCCTCCGCAGTTAAATTACGGTGTCACCGAAGCACTAAAGTTTACTTTTCTCACAGTCAGGTTCTTTTATGCTACACTACAGCTGGAGAGTTTCTCTGAGAGACAATAGAAGAGAAAGCCTTCATAAAGAGCTTAGCATGAGTCTTGCATTGAGAGAATATGCTCAAATGAGGAGAGGGAGAGTCCCTGGAGAGTCTGTCTGTCTCTCTCTCGATGTGTGAGAACATGTGCCTGAGGAACACCTCGTCCTGCTGGAGGACCTGCCTTTGTCTCCGTGTTTGTTTTCTGTTGAGAAGGCGCATTGTAGGAATGACTAGGTAAGGTCACTGTAGGGTCGCATCTACGCACCACAGGCCTTTGTGAGACACACAGCTTTGGTAATAGACCCCAGTGGGAATAAACCAACACCAGCTGTAGTGAGATACACCTTCAGGTTCTAAAGGATTCGTCCATTCCAGGTCACTGCCACGGGGGAGGGAGGGTTTGAGACAGATACTATTGTGTACAACTGTTTCTCCTCACCAGTGATGCAATTAAATGTAGCAAATAAAGACTCATGCTTGTCAGATGTTTCACCTGAAAAAAAAAAAAAAATCTCGAACTAATATTCACTATTAAAGTTGCTTATTAGCATGCATATTACTATTGGCTGTTTATTAGTAATAAAGCACATATTAATGCATTTTTCTGCATGACTATATGACCTTAATCCACCCATAAACTTACCACTACATTACTAACTGTTAATAAGCAGTAATTAGGAGTTTATTGAGGCAAAAGTCGCAGTTAATAGTTAGTTAATAGTGAGAATTCAACCCTAAACTAAACTGTGACATAAAATAAATAAAATAATAATAATAATACTAATACAAATGGCATAGAACATACCAAAATTACTAACTAAACCAAGATTTAAAATATTATTAAATACTTTAATAATGCATAAATAATACTAAAATAACACTGGCAACCAAAAATCTAAGATCTCAATATAAGTGCAAATTTTTCCCCCTCAAATGATTCAATTAAATTAAATTCCTTTTATTGTCCTTGTATTTAAAATACCATAAAATTAATTAGCAAACCTTACGGTGCATCCACACATGACAACACAACAACAATAATTAAGACACCATAAATGTAACACACTACAATACAGAAACTTGATAGATTCATGTAATAATATTGCACATTGTCGTCACAAAGTGACCTTAACTGTACTTATAATTGGTGCAACTGAATCATGATTTTTCAAGCTGTAGTCAAAAGTTCAGTGTTTGCCGTGTTAAGTTCTCTTACAGCTCTGGGGTAAAAGCTATTCTTAAATCTATTAGTCTGTGATGCAATAGACCTAAAACGCCTACCAGAGGGCAACTGGACAAACAGATGATGTCCGTGGGATGGATGTGTGCTGCTATCACTCCATAAATATGACAAATACTTACTTTAGCCAACTTCTAAAACATTTTTTTTCATTAAACATTAACCCCCGGCTTCACAGACAAGGCTTACGCTTTATCCCAGACTAAAATGCATGCTTACTAAAAGTAACTTGCACTGGAGTTGTCTGAAGATGCACACTATGGCACTAGCTCTTTATAAAAGCTAAATGCTCTGATTGAACTACGCCCACCCTTTTAAACCGGGCTTACGTTTTCATTTGAACGTAACTCAATTAATACTATTTACTTTATTGCAAAGCATTATTCATTTGACTAGATCATTAACATTTCATTGGTTTCTGACTAAAATGAGAATATTTTACATTTTCTGAAGAAAACGTGAGAAGTGATTGTCTATGCAAAACCCAATGCTACAAAGCCAGGGCCAGGTTTAGTGTTATTAGGTTGTAAGGGTGTTGTGGATGGTTGCGTAAAGCCCGATTTAAAACCATCATGCACCCCCTCGTCTCTGATATCCTGGTCCCCTAGTCAAGGCTCAGGTCCTTCCTTCAGTGCCAATCTTTAGGTTTTTTTGCATTTCTCACTAAAAATAAAGAAGTTTCTTCTCCCGCAGCAATGCAAATGTGTAGACTGTGCCAACAAAATCATCCAAAGTGCTCCACAAACAAGCACTTTGTGGGTTTCACATGTCAGTTTTCACACAGAAAGTTCGTTAAACGTCACATTCTCTGGAGACTTTTTGTAACCAAGACTTGTTTAAAGCCCTTTGTTGAACCTGATGGCTGAAGAAAACATGTCATACCTCCAGTTGTGCACTTGAAAGAGAAAGAAAACAAATAATAAAGGAAAACCCTTGAAACTCAATCACCCTTATTAATTCTCCAATAACAGGGTGACGTGAATAGCCACACCGTCAGCAAGGCACGCATCACACATGCAGATTTCCCACAGTAATTTAACACCAAGGTATTTCATTAAAGCATGCAAGGAGCTTGAGACAGGGCTGGCTCTGACAAATTAGTCAGGCGGAAATATTATGCCTTATTACATGACCCCAGCGCTGCCTCATTGATACGGTGGAATTTGTGGATTACTCCGTCCACCCTGTAATCCCTGAATGCTGGAATCACGGCTAAACTGACAGCCTGTCAGTCAGAAAGCATTAGCCATGAATCTGACGCCGTCCCAACACGCCTCACCGTCTCTCTCGCAAACCGTCACCGCATTTCTGCCCGCGCATGGAAGCTTATCGCCATGGCAACCCTCGGGAAAACACATCAGAGGGATCGGGGGCGACCCGTCCTCACCCGCTGGAGGAAATAAAATGAAAGACAACTTTCTGTTTCCATCCCTGTCTTACCTGATAAGTTCATCACCTCTGGGAGATTATCAAAAACACCCAGACTGAACATATTACGCTCTGTAAGACAGACGACAAGCAGTGTGTGTCAAGTGCAAACACATGCATGCACTTCTTAAGGACTAAACGGACAATTAAGGATTTAACTTTGTTTTTGGACAGACTGTAGAGTCTTTATGGGCGGTGTGACCTATTAGTATGATCAATTAATAATCATGATACAGTTCTTTTTGCTGGAAAGTCAACACAAACAAGTTTAACATGCCTGCATTTTTATGATAATACTCTAAATTAAATACTGTACTTGATGAATTAAAGATTTTATTTTCTAATTGGAAACAACCTATCATTACACTGTAGGAAATATTAATTTGACAAAAAGTGATCAACTTCGCTTCGCGTCGGGTGGTTCTTCGCCTCTACATCGTGCATTAAAATCCTTTAATATATGGCTAGCCGTGGATTATCCCTTACATATTTTTTGTTGCTGGTGTTTATTTTATGAATAAAATAAATATTAAAATGAATATTTTTATGGAGTAACCGTTTATGCTCCGCGTCGTATTTGAGCCTTGGTTTACGAATGCCCAGAGACGTTTATTGGGCGCTACGAATGTCTATCAAATGCACCTGTACTCAGCCAATTATACCAGATGACGTATAGAGTGACAGAAATTCGACGATGGGTCATAGATTTATGTGTACACGATGGCGTTCAGCGACTATTGCCGTTTGTGCAAGACAAACATGAGGGTAGAAGGTAAATCTGCAGTGCACATGATGATATAAACAAGCTTCGGTGTGACGCATAGACGTCGCCATCGTCTTGCTGCTCCCTCCCCGTTCTGTGATTGGTCCCCTCGCCGAGGCGAAAATCTAGTTAAGCAGCGTGAATAAAATCGCGCGCAACCCAGGCTAGTCTTTATTGACTACGTTTACAAGCTATCAATATTCGGGTTATGGTCGGGTTAAGGTCACTATTTGGGTTTCTGAAACATTCGGAATAACCCGTTTACATGCGTGAGCAGAGAGAGTTACTCCTGTATACATGGAATTTGTAATCAATTGGCAATATCCCGATGTAAACGGCGATGCACGGTTAGCGTCTGGACGTACAGACAACCTTAAGACGCAATATGCGTCATTTCCGATTCTTCTTCCTGTATCCAAAGACAACAACAACAGCAGCAGCACACGGATAATGAATAGTTCGGGGCAGATAGCGATCGGCTTTGTTTGCGCTTCGGTGCTGGTACTGACCCACCAGCAGCACTTGACACTACTGTGCTGCGTCTCACCGTGTTTACCTCTACTTCTTGTTTACTTCCGGTATACTACACGCAGGTTTTTGTATGCGCCGCTACTCAAAAGACCAAGATTCCTAGCGAATAGAACATGCTCAGAACACAAATCAATGTTCCTTTTGATGGGGAAATGCCGATGCGCGTTTACATGACCAAATATTCGGGTTAGAAAAGGGGTAACCCAGGGATCATATTCGTGTTTTTAAAAACCGGAATATGAGCATATCAGGTTTGGCCGTGCACGACCGGGTTATTGCTAATATTCCGGTTTTGAATGGGTTATTGGCTGCTTGTAAACGTAGTCACTGTTTCATCAAAGAAATGCAGCCATAATGAGTAATAAGAGACTTTCATAAGAGAATGTTCAAAAACATTCATCATTTCTAACTTTTGAACTGTAGTGTGATGAATCTGCTACATATTTCTACTGCCGCGCACTAAATCCTGTCATAGCACCCAGACAGAGACTGCATAAAATACACAGAAATCTGTCGCTCTTTGCATTGCAGGTCAGGTGTGTGACTGAAGCATAATGAAGTGGTCCATTCAGTCAGACATGTGTCACGATGACCTGTCCGCCCAGCTCTGGTGTGTGTGCCTCCGCACTGAGGCTTTTGTTCTCCGAGTGAATCGAGGTGTTTGGCTCAGTACCTCCTGGATTCTCAGACATTTCTGGAGGCGAATGAAAAAAGGAGTCGCATTCACCTGAACGCAGACAGAGGGAAGGATTTGCTCAGGGGAAGACAGGACGATCTTTATGGGTTGCGAGTGTCGGTGAGAGTGTGTCTCATGCTGCTGAATTTAAGAGACATGAGACAATGTGACATTAGGCCCTGAGGATATTGTCTAATGTTACTAGGTTGTGAATTCCTGGACTAAATGCTGCACTGAATCAAACTGTCACCCAAAAATGAACGTAATTTTAATGATAACAAACTGTAAAAACGCTATGGTAAATAATTGGTTACTAGCAAGTTCCCTTATTTTACAGTAAAATACAACATTGTAAAGTAATTTTTTGTTAAATGTAGTTTTTAAAATTGAAAAAGTACAAATTTGCATTAAAAACAATTCTCGACCGCTTACATTCAATAGATTTGCATTGAAACAACAATGTTCCTTGGATTTTTCCTCATCAGCTTAATGTGCATAAATGATGAGGAAAAATCCAAGGAACATTGTTGTTTCAATGCATTAAAAACAATTCTCGACCGCTTACATTCAATAGATTTGCATTGAAACAACAATGTTCCTTGGATTTTTCCTCATCATTTATGCACATTAAGGTTTTATGTTACATCCTATTTTGTTAAATTAATGTTATTGCATCATTCAGTGTTGTGTGTTTGTTCAGTTTGTTTAGATCCTTAACCTTAAAATAAGCGATATTTCCAATATGGGCTCAACATTTCTCATCACATTCTTTCAAGATGAAATGTTCGGAGCTGCTATCCGCATGCATTTTATAGCTCTATATATCTGCATGACAACTATTGATTTGTCTTTATTTTTAGGGATTTTAGGAGAGACATCTGAGATGGTAAATAAATAAATATATAGTAAATAAGAACTCCATTAAGTATCTTGAGCAATGAAACAGGCAATCCCTGAACAATACAACTTATTTGAACAGGCATATCCATGTTTCAGTGTCTGAACTAGAACAACACACACACACACACACACACACACACACACACACACACACACACACACACACACACACACACACACACACACACACACACACACACACACACACACACACACACACACACACACACACACACACACACACACACACACACACACACACACACACACACACACACACACACACACACACACACACACACACACACACACACACACACACTCTAGGTCTGAACTGACAGGTGGTCTTGCAGATCGTTTACAGCTCTGGAAGTTTTCACAGGTTGCGGCTGCATCGAATACTTCAGACATGCAACAATGTTGGTGCACATGACCCAGAATAGACATGCTAATCCTGAAGTCCTGGTACTTGACGTCTCGCATGCACCAAAATTAACAACACCCAAGTGCCACATATGAGTATAAATGGTTACGGTTAGTTCATAAAACGAGATAAAGTTTGATCTTTATAACTGATTGTCACATTGTCCCTTTGCAAGTGATGAAATCAAATTTTTTGTTTAGATATATGTATGTACAGTACAATGGTCGCCACAATAATGATGTATGACCCCAAGAAATATAAAAGAGTAGCTGTGATTGAGCAAAGAAAAAAAATCTAATTTGCTCATGCCGTTGTCTCATGCGTATGCTGAGTCGGAATCAGCATTCAATATGTAGTTCATTATAGTATGCCTCATGAAAGAGCAAATGAGCTCAGACATTTCAATATGAACATACAAAAAATGCATTTCCGAAAAACAAAACATTTTTTAATAGGATTTCAAATCCCATTGGGATGTAAATTATGCCAAATTATTTTTTAAATCATTTTATGTGTGATCACCAAAAGTTTAGTCTCAGTGATAATTTGATCAATTTATTCATGCCTAAAGGTTTTTTTTCTCAAAATTCATGTAGCAAAACAAATGTGGAATATTTCATACATTAATCAACCAAAAGCATGAGGAAAATCAAATGTGTTTATTTTTTTTACAGATGCCTTTTAACTGAGAAACTGAAAATGGCACAATTAACACATCTATAATGCTGTGATGTTTTGATACAATAACATTGTTAAAAATATGAAAGGTGGAAAAAAAGTCAAGTCAATAATTGCATTGACGAGATGTAGGAACTTATTGCATTGTCATAAAAAATGTATTTGAATAATGAAAAAGTTCCCTTATTTTCCTGTCTATCACTATTGTCCTGTAAGCAAAACATTTCAAATTTTTACATTTAATTTAACTTGATGCACTAAAATAACTAAAACTGAAATAAAAATTACTAAAAACTATAGACATGTTAATTCAAAATGTAAAAAAAAATACAAAAAAAATACAATAGTATCTCAATGATACTAAAATAACATTGTAATGCACAACCTTTCATGATTTTATTTTTGTTATATAAACGTATAAAGCACGTCTACACTTCCAAGTGAAGCTCAAATGCATTACGAGTCTTTAGATCACCATGCAAAGCTCTTTAACAACTAGACCCCGAATAGGAGCAATATTAAACGGTGGATATTTCATTTCTTCAGGGAGGATGAACCTCCTGACCCTTGTTAAATAACCGTGCTATCGTCCCTAAGCAGCGTTTCTCAGGTAGGACATGCACGCCTCATCAAGGCCCTGATCCCCACCGGACCGGGACCACATCCTCTAGCTACTGCTGTTTTAATTAACACTACATGAACTCCTCTCCACCTGCGAGGAAGAGACAGACCAAAACAAACAGAGCACTCCTCTCTCCTCCCCTCGTTCGGCTGACATTTCCTCGCGCAACCTCTCATCTCCTCTTTAATCAAGGAGCAGTCATGATCCCCCTTGGGGAAATTGAATGCTTTTAATAAAATCTTCCTGCTGGCAGATAAAAACAGATTGCATGGGGATGAGCAGAGGAGAAGAGAGGAGACAGAGGTGATGCTGGTAAGTAGGGATTCAGGAGAAGGACAGATCTGGCATATATTAAATGGAGCAAGGTCTCACTCAACGGTCTGCACTGAATCTACAAAGCCAAGGAAAAAAAAAAAAAAAATTCTCTCCAATTTGTGAGTTTTCATTCAAAATTCTAATGTGATTGTTTAACTAAATAAACAAAATATATAAATATAATATAATATAATAAAATTATGGAATATAAATAATTTTCTATTTATTTATATTAAAAAACACTTTACTAAAACTTTCAAATTAAACTTAAAAAATATAAAATATAAAAAACTATCCATTAATATATGTATTATTTTAATTAAATTAATAAATAAAAATCTAATTTAAAAAAAGTTCACAGAAACTGTCAATGATACTAAAAAAAACACTGGTTTTAGCTTTGGGATATTTGATAAAATAGTGAATTAATATTTTCAATAAACTGGAACCAAATTGAAAATTTAGATTGATTTGAATGAGTCATAACTCAAAAATTCCCATAGAGGCATGACTTTGTATATGTTCTTTTTTAGAGGAATAAGTCTTTAGTTAACCACTCAACTATAAGCAATAATCATTATTTACAGAAATGTATATTTTGTCACTGAAAAAAAGCGGAAAACTTTAGCATAAAAGCGTTTAAAAAAAAAAAATGAAATAATAAACAATTTGTCCGTGCATCATCATTACTGTGATTATGTTCACGTGGAGATGAGATTCAAATCATTTGCCACTATTAAGGATTAGGGTGTGCAACCCCTCAGGAGAACTGCTCCAGATTCAGGCGAGCAGAAGCTCACTGTCTGCTGTGTAACATGTGCTCATGATACAGGAAAGCAGTGACAGTGATGTAGGCGTCGAGAGAGTGATGTCAGAAGGGCGTGGCCTCGTCCTGCTCTCCGCGCTCCTGTAAATTACTTCTGTCAATCCTGCCACCACCGTCGCACTGACCTTCTCTCCGTTTCATCAAGGATAATTAGCTAGCGGAATTTATTTGCATTGTTAATTCCTTTCCCTTAACTATCTGTCTGACACACACACACACACACACACACACACACACACACACACACACACACACACACACACACACACACACACACACACACACACACACACACACACACACACACACACACACACACACACACACACACACACACACACACACTAATAAGCCTTTAATAGCTACTGTTTGAAGCTGGCTCTTTGAAGCATCTTCCCAGGAGGTTTGCAGAAGTCAGCAGACTCCATCTGAGGCTGGTGCTGTTTGTGACTCTGGGAATCTGAGTCTCAGCACTGGGGGAACCGAGGGGAACGTGTTTGGCTGTCCATATTTGTTATCAAAATGACCTACTAAAACATTTTGTTTTCCTAAAAGCATGAAACAAAAATTTGCATCTGTCAACTACTTAAATACCACGCATACATTTTATAAAATGAAGTACTGCTCAAGTACTATGTATTAGGGATGGGAAGATTACCGGTTTCACGATAAACCATGATAAAATGTACTGACGGTTAGTATTATCGTTTACAATTTAATTATCATTAAAACCGTGTTTGATTATCGCGATTTTAATAACTCACTGTAAATCCTGTCCAGTCAGCAACAGTCTGGCGCATGTTGTTTTTGTTTTTTTATTCGAGAAGGAATGGCAATTGGCAGTGACCGTGCTTGGGAGATTTTTCAGCCTTTTAACCCTCTGGGGACGAATTGGGTGGTACCGCCAAAAATTGCATACTTTTACAAATGTGTAATTATCTTAAAATAGAAATAAACGTGAAGCTTCCGCGAAGAAAAGTTTGCAGCAAGTGGCTCTTAGCCAAAGACGAACGAACAAGTTCAAACAAGACTATGTATAGATTCATTGTACACTTATTACACCGATTTTGTTTTACAACATATACGGGGATTTTGAGATTAATGTTTTAAACCTGTTTATAACAATCGTCCAGGCAATATGATCACAACCATATTATCAAACTCTGTAAACAATAAACCAACTCTGATTTAATTTTCAATACAATAAAGAACGGCGACGCAAGACGGCAAGTTGTATTTGAATGAAACGAGAGAGCGCGCCCGTTGTGATACATGGATGTGCGCTGTGTTATAATATGTTGCTATTGACGATGGTCATTATAATGAAGGAAATGGCACAGAATCTTGTTTAAAAAGTGCATGCTTCTTGTATTATTTGTTATTTGTGGAATTTCAAATATAAAACTTGTTGAAATGTTTTCAGTATGAACATCAGTTCTTTTTGAACACTTTCATCTCGTTTTAACAAAACCATGATAATATTGATAATCACGCTAATTTTGGTCACTATAATCGTGATATGGAATTTTCATAATGTCCCATTCCTACTATGCATATATTTTATAAAATGTGACTTAACTGCATGTCTTAAGTGACAGATTTGTCCTCTACCTTACATGTGGCATTATGCTGGATTCTGCAATAGACTGCAAGGGCTGAGGGCGCTGTATGAAATTAATGTATTTGCCCAATAATATAAGCCACTTTCCCCCTATTTAAAATTGCACAAAGATAAAAAAAATCTGTTCCTTCGTTTAAAAGCAAACTGGGATCATTTAACCCATTTAAGGTTATTTTTGATACCAAAAAAAGTTAGACCCCAAAGTTACCCTCTACGACTTGTCACTATATTTAGAGTTAGACAATGTCAAAATAAAGTAAACAGACATTTGCATTCATAATGCATGCTAAGAAAAGTAGTGTGCATGACAAAGGAGTGAACATCTGAACAAACAGCCAATCCGACATCAGGCACACTGACAGCTTGTGTTTCATCTGCTCTTCAAGAAATAATCAAATGTTTCTTCAAGCGCCTGTCTTTGCAACTAAGCAACAGAGTTTCTTGTCAAATGTCGATCTGAAATGTCTTACAAAGTCAAGAAGATAAGCAAAATTACCCTCAACTGCAGGAGAGTTTTAATATCAAAGGCATGTTTTGCTCAAACAAATTTGTTTAATCGACAATGTTATTGTTATTGTTCGTGCTAACTTTGAAATTTTAAGTTTAGTCAACATGACATATGAAGTTGTATTATGTGACAATTTGTGTATTTGATTTATCTCAAGTTAAATCTGGTTAAGTTACTAAAAAGTTATTCTAACACTAGATTCTATTTTTTTATATATATATTATTTTTTACAATGGATGTGACGTTATTGGTTTGGGAATGGGACGTTTGGCTGACCTGAAAGGAAAGCAGGGATGGCGTCTCAAGAACTTTCTTAGTCTGTCTGGGGAAATTCGAAACAAGACTCAAAATTTCCTTGACACAAATTAGGACATCGATAAACAAACTACAATAATAAATGAACAAATACTTTTCAATGTCAGGGAAAAGGGAAAAAAAAATCTGGTAAATAAGCTGTTATTATTGAAATAAGAAATCCAGCCGCTTTAATTACTTCTTTATCAGGCTCCGGCATCCCTGCGGAGCTGTGTGTGTGTGTGTGTGTGTGTGTGTGTGTGTGTGTGCATGGCCTGTTTGCTGTAAGATAAACTGCAGTTTCTCTTGGCTAATAGCCGCATACAAATGTGTCTGAAACTCCAAACACATTGGATCTCCTGTGGCACGCCTTCAAAACCACACACATCTATTAAACAATAGTTATTGACTTAAATTACCAATCCTTAAAATATACCTTGAAAAAAATGCCACATCCATTAGAAAGGATAATCAAGAAAGAAATATATTCACTTCGCTCTTAAAGCAGCTTAACATCAGCAATGAAAGTAAACACAGATTCTGCTTTCTTTCCACTTTCATAACTGTTGCAGAGCATTAGCTGCGGAAAAATATTTTGCCAGGATGTTATTTTTTATGTAACAGGTTAATAAGTGAGCGAGACGAAGCACGTCTGCAGGTATGCATCCTTGAACAGAGTGCAGAAGAGCAGAAAGAATCGAGCAATGAGAGAGAGAGAGAGAGAGAGAGAGAGAGAGAGAGAGAGAGAGAGAGAGAGAGAGAGAGAGAGAGAGAGAGAGAGAGAGAGAGAGAGAGAGAGAGAGATAGAGAGAGAGAGGAAGAGAGAGAGAGAGAGAGAGAGAGAGAGAGGAGAGAGAGAGAGAGAGAGAGAGAGAGAGAGAGAGAGAGAGAGAGAGAGAGAGAGAGAGATAAAGAAAGCCTCAGGGCTGACGGCAACACACAGTCTAATGATGAGGTTTAGAGGCGACGTGCAGCGCTAACTACCCAGCATGCTTAGCTGCATACTTCTCATTTGCTCCTTATATAACACCCGATGTTACCCAGTACACTTGTTCTGCGAGTGTCTCCATGTACCCGAGGCCATGGTTAGATCCCTCTCTACAGTGCAAATTAGCATAGGACACCAATGAGAAACCCACTACACACACCTTGGCAATAGAATCGCCATTGGCTAGTACATTTTTTAGCTCACTCGCCAGACTGATATACTATTTTAATAAATATGTATTATATATAATGCACCAAATCAGCTTATCTTTGTAAAATGGCACAGCTTTTTAAATATCTAAATGCACACTCTTATCATTAGTCAATCAAGCATTATATATTATCATATTACGATAATCAAGCTGTCAGAGTTATGTTTTGTCGTTGTGTTCACCTGTTTGCTTACAGTTGACCCGGTGTTCCCCTGTGTTTCTTTGATTCATCTCATCCACCCGTCCCTTGTTAATTAGTTCATTATTCCTCGTTTGCTTTACAGTCCCATGTTTCCTGAGGTAATTGTTTCCATGTTAGTAATGTGTTGCAAGCCTGTTTCTCTGTATCTACCTGAGTTATCTGGATTAAAGACTGCTCTCTTGTTATTTAATCTTCATGGGTACACTGTGACACAAGCACTAATTCATGTTAGAACTTTAGTAATTACAACTAATGAATTAAAGGTTGTGTAGGTAAGAATTGTCTAAATAACTTTTTTCAAATTGGCTTAAACTGTCTTTATATACCAATACATAATTAAAATGTAAGTACTTTGAAAAAGAGAGTATAAAAATTGAGTGACTATAGTGTATTTAATCTTCAAAAAACACAGCTCATTAATTCCTACCGGGACGAAACAAGTGATTGGCTTGCGCGACTGTCACTCTCCGTCGCCATGACTACCGCCGCTATTATTGGCTCCGCCCACGTGTGCGCAGTCGCGCACCCGTTTTTAGGTGGGAGTGAATGGAATTAATGAGCTGTGTTTATTGAAGATTAAATACACTAGAGTCACTCAGTTTTTTATACTCTCTATTTCAGAGTACTTGCATTTTAATTATGTATTGGTATATAAAGACAGTTTAAACAAATTTGAATAAAAGTTTTTTCAGACAATTCTGACCTACCCTACCTTTAATGCATATTTGTCATTTTAACTGAACTTAGGGCTGGTGGTGGTGCTTAAAATATTGTTGGTCATTCAGTGTTTCTGTAAAAAAACAACACGTTTTTTATCAAATCCCCATGTTTAATAATAGATAATAGTAATTATTATTCAAATATAATATTACTATTACACTACTACTAATTCTACTTATAACAATAGACAACGCATTGATGAGCTGCTGGGTTCATGAATAATCACGTTATCAGCTTTCGCTCGAACTGATTTGCTGAAATCAAAAAAGGGATAAGCGCTAGCCAATGAGATTGCAGTTTGCGCATTAGCTCCGCCCACTACTGGAGAACCCGGCATATCTTCTGCTTGTTCTTAAAAGCAGAATAATTCCAAATGAACTCCTCTATTTTGAAAGTACATTTTTTATTATTATTTCTTATTATTTAGTCGCCCAGAGTGAAGATTTAGTCGCATTGTAGAGGGTTGCATAAGACATAAGTCTGTGAAAAAGCCTGTGTAATTTCAAAGGGATCCTATAGAGTTACCTTCACTTTGTTCTCATGAGAAGTGGGCATTGCTGTAGTGTGTGATGTATGTATGAAAGCCTTGATGTGTTTTTACAGTATCAGTATCAAATACACTTTTTTTTGTATGTTTCACAATTTTTTTTCTGTTTTGAAACTATATACTGTATATATAGTGTGTGTGTGTGTGTGTGTGTGTGGGTGTGGGTGTGGGTGTGTGCGTGAGTGTGTGTGTGTGTGTGTCTGTTTGTGTGTGTGTGTGTGTGTGTGTGTGTGTGTGTGTGTGTGTGTGTGTGTGTGTGTGTGTGTGTGTGTGTGTGTGTGTGTGTGTGTGAATGATAGAAAGAGAATAAGTGACAGCAAACACGATGCAATATATTTACAAAGATGTGAGTGGTGTGTGTGTGTGTGTGTGTGTGTGTGTGTGGGTGTGGGTGTGTGCGTGTGTGTGTGTCTGTTTGTGTGTGTGTGTGTGTGTGTGTGTGTGTGTGTGTGTGTGTGTGTGTGTGTGTGTGTGTGTGTGTGTGTGTGTGTGTGTGAATGATAGAAAGAGACTAAGTGACAGCAAACACGATGCAATATATTTACAAATATGTGAGTGGTGTGTGTGTGTGTGGTGTGTGTGTGTGTGTGTGTGTGTGTGTGTGTGTTGGCACAAATCATGGGCATCGCTCATTTAAACTATCATTCACAAAATTCTACAGATCCCCCAGTCAAGTGACATTATGTTTTGGGTTTTGTGGACTCTTGCGGGACATTACGTGAATAAGACAGTGGTTCTAATGAATGTGTTTCTGATGTTGAAATGGTAAATGGACTGCATTTATATAGCGCTTTAACAGACCCATGGCCACAAAAGCGCTTTACATATTGCCTCACATTCACCGACGGCGGAGTCAGCCATGCAAGGCGTCATCCAGCTCGTCGGGAGCAGCGGGGGTTAGGTGTCTTGCTCATGGACACCTCGACACTTGGTCAGGTGGAACCGGGGATAGAACCACCAACCTTCCGGTTTGTAGATAAACTACATGAGCCACTGAGCCTCAAGCTCAAGGTTTAGATTTCTCCTCTTTAATCTACTGAACAGTACACACGGACAGGTCAGAGGTCAAGACTCCAGCATGGCATCACACTGGCGCCTCTGAAACAGACATTATCTTCTGGCATGCGAAAATTACATGCTACATGTACAACGGTATAAATGCCATCTCATATTTCAGCCATTAACACATACAGGAATGTGGGTTTCTCATACTAAGACATTCTTAAAGTCCCCCTGTGGTTAAATCCAGCTTTTAATGTTGTTTATGTGTCTATGTGGTGCTTTAAGACAAACCATGTGTAAAGTCATAAGTCGACAGCATTGCTGAGTATTTTCTCCTTAAAACTGCATTAGACCAAAGACAGTCTCAAAAACACGGTTTGAAAACGCTGGTGTTTCTGACGTCACACACTACCTTGTAACCAATCAGATCAACGTGTGATCGTCAACCAGTGGATCTCTGAGCTGAGTTAGTGAGTGGAGGCGGGGCTAATTTGCATATTCATAGAACTGCGAATACTAAATGAGGCAAGGGTGTCGAGTTACATTCAAGATATTTTAAGCCATGAAGATTAAGCCAAGGAAAATGTCATTTTGGTGTTCAAATGTGAGTTTTAAGGGATACAATTATTGACTACTACTTTAAAATTCTCAGTGCAAACCTAGAGGTACTTAGAGTCACATTTTCTGTGATATTTTGTGGATTTAAATGTGTAAAATGCAGGCAAAATTACATGCACACGGTGTGAATGACGGCCGTACCAATGAAGTGGAAAAGCTTTTGTTAAGATACAGCAGAGACAATGTCTTGGAAATGTGCGGTTCATCAGAATGCACGTGTTATTCGCTGTGCAACTACAGTAATTCGTTTAACATGTTAGGCTTTTAGCTGTTTATATCTCAATGCAGGTAATGAGGTAGTTAGTTTACTGGTCAAGCGGCCATCAGGACATGGTCCATTTCTAGTCTATTCCATCTCAGTTATACAGTTTAACAATTGAACGAATACATGGCTAACTGCCTCAGTAATAAAGTGCTTCTCTGGCAGAACGATTCCACCCCAGCAGGGCAAATTACTGCTCCTGTTGTGGTTACTTCACACACTGCTGTGTCACTAAGCTAGCAAAGAAATGAACCAATGCCCTCTCAGTCTTGTACTCCTTTCATATCTCAGTGTCTTTGAACTTCCATTTCTACTTTATTATTTGCTCAAAGGACTGAAACAAGGGTTCCAGAAGAGCAAAGGATGATCACAACAATATACCGTCCAGCCATGCAGAATGACCTAGAATAAAAGATACCAAAAACTAAGAGCAAGACACACAGGATTTGTAAATACTCACGAACCGGCCTACTTTTCACTTTCAGCATAAACATTTACTACAGAGAAAATAATCAGAGCAGAACATGACTTCTTATGGGTCGGGAATCTCACAAAACCTGTCGAGAACATGTCTGGGTCACATTTAATCCCAAAATCAAAAGACTGTATTGCAAAAAAATATATATTTAAAATGTGAATAATTTTTAGTTAACTGGTATTATTTGTTGCACAGCCTTTGTACATATTTAAATGTGAAAAGAGTAGCACTATGATATAGTCACACATAATTGTAATTGTCCAAGAATAGACTTCATTTCCTTGTAAAAAAAAATGTTTTTGATTGCGTATTACCAGAACATGTTTCCGTGAGATTCATAACGCTCTGGCCTGAGGGTCTGAACATGCATGAGACAGTACATGATTGAAGGAAAGCAGTTTCTACTGAGAAAAGCAGTCTGAAGGGTTTCGAAGGATCTCTTTCAGCATTCAGTGACACCGTGATATGAAGTCATACCTCACACATCCTCAGGGAAATTAAACCAATATTCAAGCTCTTTCTTCATTTATGACCGTGGCTGATGATGCTTAACACTGAGCATTTGAAATGCCTGACCAATGTAAATACGACTGAAATGCCTTCTCAGGGGTCAAGTGCTTTGACGGCCTAAAACCTGATGAAGAATAACCCATCATACATGGCCACATATGCCTATTACGCGGATTCAATTCTCCATCATTAACGTCTGTCGTAAATCTCACAGATTAACAAGACATATTAAATTGGTAACCATTTAAGAAGCATGTCATGTTCACAAGCAATACGATTTTAACTAGAATTTATGATCCAATAAAACATGAATTAAATCCAGGGCCAATCGTCACTGCCATAAGGAAATCCATTAGGAAACATAATGATTAATCATAAATATCTTACTAATATCCGCATCTCTTTCACATATTCTATTTTGTCATTGTTTCAAACCTGCATGGCTTTATTTCTTCTGAGGAACCAGGGTTATTATCGCCAACTAAAACTCCTTTTCATTACTTGAAAAATAAATAAATAAATAAATATATATATAAAAAAACAGTAAGTTGCCAATGCAACATTTCTCATTTTAAGTTGAAGTACTAAAATAACTAAAACTAAAATCTATACAAAGATCTTTAAAATAAAAAGTCATTCAGACTTGAGGGCCAGTAAATGATGACATGCAGAATTGTAATTTTTGGGTGAACTATCCCTTTCATGCAAATGCTCAGTTGGAAACATGCTTTTATGCAGCTTTAAACGTGATGTTTCTGAGGAAGACTGATTGAAAGAGCATGCATAGCACTTCATCCAAAGAAAATTATAACGTGCAAACTCTTTCATTTCAATAATACATGATATGTGCAGAAATTGAGTAAAAAAATTGCTATCTCTAAGCTACAGCACACATTTTCCCTGTATATTTAGTCCCAACATCAATTGAAATGAGACGCGTTCCTCTGTTGTATTTCCTCCAGTGTCAATTATTCAACAGCTAGTCTCAGATCAATTTAAGGTGGAGAAGAGAATCGAAATGCTTAGAGGAAAAGATTTCAAACATTCTACATTTCTGTGCCTCTCATCTGGATCAAACAACATCCACACTAACAGAGAGATTACAGAGGCTCGGAAGACACAGATTCAGTACGGCAGTTTAATGAGAACGTAATGAAGGTTAGTGTGACATTCTGAACTTCAAAGAAAACACACAAAAAATAAACAACTGAATTAATGAGACATAACAGCTTGAGTTACATGTCTGTACCATGTTTTTGGCTTCTTATAAATTCACTGTGAAGTACCTTTTACTGCCTTGGATTAAAACAGTATATGATGATTGTAATCATGCAGTCTCATGGTAGACTATATTTAAAATATATATATCGGAAACAGATACAACACTTTACCATGGTACCACCCGCTGCTTTAAGGGTTGTAAACAGCTGGAAAGAGAACATTAGAAGCAGATGAACAGATTTATAAAGGGCTGTATTTAGCTGCGCTCATTCAAATGTAATGCTGATCATTTATGCATATTCTTCACTAAGTGCAACAGCAGCGTGTGCATGTGTGTTTATGCATGCGATTAAGACTGTAGATCCTCCTCAAACAGAGCTGGTGAGTGTTCTTCATATTTCATCACGCTGCACATTCTCATCACAGACATCAGTCACACACTCTTCCCTCCAGCATCAGTGCACCTTCTGTCTGTTCTCCTCGTCTGGCTCTTTCTTTCTCTGCAGGAGTGGGCTTATAATATCTCTGTAGAGTAGATTTAACAAAGGGATTTCGGATGGATGGATGGATGGATGGATGGATGGATGGATGGATGGATGGATGGATGGATAGATCGATGGATAGATCGATGGATAGATCGATGGATGGATAGATGGATGGATGGATAGACCGAACGATGGATGAACGGATGGATGGACGGACGGACGGATGGATGGACGAACGGACGGACTGATGGATGGATGATGGATGGATGGATGGATGGATAGACAGACAGACCGAACGATGGATGGATGGATAGATAGACAGACAGAATGATGGATGGATAGACAGACTGAATGATGGTTGGGTGTATGGACGGATGGATGGATAGATTGATGGATGGATAGACAGAGAGAATGATGGATGGATAATCAGACCGAACGATGGATGGATGGATGGATGGATAGATAGACAGACAGAATGATGGATGGAAGGATGGAAGGATGGATAGACAGACTGAATGATGGTTGGATGGATGATAGATTGATGGATGGATGGACAGAGAGAATGATGAATGGATGGATGGATAGACAGACTGAAAGATGGACGGACGGATGGACGGATGGATAGATTGATGGATGGATAGACATACAGAATGATGGATGGATGGATGGATGGATAGGCAGACAGAATGATGGAGGGATGGATGGATAGACAGACTGAAAGATGGACGGACGGATGGACGGATGGATAGATTGATGGATGGATAGACATACAGAATGATGGATGGATGGATGGATGGATAGGCAGACAGAATGATGGATGGATAGACAGACCGAACGATGGATGGAGTAATGGACGGAAGGATGGATGGATGGACGGATGGATGGATGGATGGATGGACGGACGGATGGATGGATGGATGGATGGATGGATGGATGGATAGATAGATAGATGGATAGATAGCTTGTGCAAATCCACACCTTTTACCAAACCTCTCTCACACACACACACACACACACACACACACACACACACACACACACACACACACACACACACACACACACACACACACACACGCACACACGCACACACACACACACACACACACACACACACACACACACACGCACACACACACACACACACACACACACACACACACACACACACAGTGATGTGATGGTGAATGTATCTGCTCGTAGTGTTAAATGTCTCCTGCAGGTGTGTATGGCAGGTAGCCCAGTGATGCTGAGGAAGGAGGTGTGTGTTTACTCTGCTGCAGTGCACGACTGATGGAGAGCTGAGTAATTGATATTTTGCTAAAGTGTAACTCCGCTCAGTGGGGGACTGGGCCCCTGCCAACCACTGGAAACTAAACCTATGTCATGGATCAGCAATTCTGTGTGTGTGAAATGCCAAAATGGAAATGGCATGTTGTAATTTCTGCCCACTGCCCTGTTAAACGCATTAGCTGATCTTTGGAAAGGCCTTTCTAACAGCTTCAAGATGTAAGCCGGCGAGCAGCAGAGAGAAATAAACACATGGCGTCTGTCTGCTGAGCATGTTTGCCGATAAGGAATTACTTTTGTTGGAAAAATACATTTGCAAATGTCTATGGGATAAAATTACCTGTCTGAATCACCTCATCTATTTGCATGCACAGAAAGTGATGCTATATATTGGATTTCTGTCAGGGGAGACGTCTGTGTATACATTTTACATTTATGTCACTATTTTATGTCGCTCCAGTTGACACTTCATGTCATTCTGGGAAAAGATACCTAGAGGAGTTTTACAATTCCTGTATGGTGGAGCATGTAGTGCATGCTGTATATTCAGGACATCTTGAAAAGGCCTTGCAGTTCTTGAACTCAGATTCTAGATGCTGATCATTTCAGTGAAATCCTGAGCATATGAGCATTTATGAAATGTGAAAAATGACACCAGAATAGGCTCAGAAAAGAGGAAAGTAGAGGCAAGATGATTTGAGAGAAGAGAAAGGAAGAATAGAAGAGAAAGATAAGAACATATGAACACAGATGAGATTAGACAAGACGGAATGATGATATTCAATAATACAACAGGGAAAGGAATAAAGTAGAGATGAGATGAAACAAGACAAGATGAGATGAGATGAGAAAACAAACTAAATGAGCAAAAGAAGAGATGAGATGCAAACAGAACTGGCTCAAAGAAGAGAAGACTTGATTACACAACTTGACTAAACAGTAAAACATAAATGAATAAACCCTCAACAGAAGCAACATAATTAGTGCTGATTTATGCTTATTGTCATGTTGTGCTTTATCTTCATGCTTGATTAGTACCATGTGTTTCACAGTGTAATTGTCAATACACACTGCTCACGTTTGACAGTCATTTTGGTAAGAAAATCTGCTAGTCTGTGGACAAGAAACACTGATGTAAACCAAAGGCCGGGTGAGAAATATTGCTCTGACTATAATGATATCACAGACATAACCTACAAACCTAATTCCTGCACAGGTTCAGCCCACCTGCTGATTCGTGGCTCACACACACATTTAACCACTTTGGATCGAAAGCATGAGAGAGCGTGGCCCAGTTTCAAACACAGTTGGCATCATATAAACCCACAATTTTCTTCCCTCGAACTGAATTCCCCAGATTAGTACGCAGATATATTACAAAAAGACAAACACCCTGATTTATACCCTGTGGTGTCGTGCTATGACTAGAACCGCCTTTACATGAGGATGTTGAATTTCAGTGAGCCGTAACCGTGGACTAAAGCAAGCAGCCGCATCGCCTCTGTCTAAGAACAGAGTCTGAGATTTATCTTCATGTAGTATCAGCACCTCCATATTCCTCATGTTTGAACATGAACCCAGCTGTAGTGTACGGCACACACACAAAACACATGTCGCCTATCTCTCTGTGTGTGTGTGTGTGTCTGCGTGCTGTAATCTACCACAGGGTCAGAGGGTCAGGCATGGAAAAAAACACACTATCAGAGCTGCAGGCACAGGTAATCTACTCAAATGTGCCCTGAAATGAACTTGCATCTTTAAACACACACACACACACACACACACACACACACACACACACACACACACACACACACACACACACACACACACACACACACACACACACACACACACACACACACACACACACACACACACACACACACACACACACACGACTCTTTGCTTTGAGCAGAGGAACCACAGCGAGGCTTACGGAGAACAGAGGCAGCTATCAGAACGCTGCACATGTTCCAATCCTGTGGAAGAGAGTGTGTGTGTTTCTTCCCCTCACAGTCCTGTGAGATGGAGGGCTGATAAGCTTCATAACCATCAGCAGAATAACAAACCATTGAGAACAAAACGCCGGGTTTGGCTGAACTTTTATAGTTTCCCTCAGTCAGCATGTGAGAAGAAGGCAAGTAACATTTCAAGGAGTTTTTTGGGAAAATCTATTAAAGCAGAATCACAAGAGCAAGACTGCTTGTTTTGAATATCGGCCCAGTTTAGGTCGTAGGCACAAGAAGCAGCTAATATTCAGACCAACAGTGTAGTATTGCTTTTATGCAACAGTTCAAGAAGTTAATATTGAGTTGCTTAGATGTAATACATATTACAGTTTTTTTCGATTGCTAAACGACAGTGAGCACAACTGGAGCTACATGTGCAAAACTCTAACTACAGTCTGCACAGCAGCAGTTCATGTGGACCAAACTCTAGTTAGTTTTTCATTGCTTGAACACAGTTTTCAAAACTCTACACACTTATCCCATGACTTTAACCACAACCTGCACAACACTGTGGATTTACAGCACTTTGTTCAAATGCTAACACACTGCTGTCAAAACTGTGAACCACACATTCAAAACAGAATAGATTTCAGCCTTGTGCCTTTCAAACACTGCTGATGGCAACTTCAGCCGAAACAGGAGAGAGTTACATCCTTACAGTAAATGAGAACATTACAGGAATTGATTTTGTTTTGCAATTATAGAATATTTACACAGATATATATTACAGTAAGTTTGACTGTAAAATATATTTTTACTGTATTACTGTATATACTGTAATATACAACATAACCCAAAGGCTGGCCCCAACAGGAGGAAGGGGAAACATATTTTCAGATGCGCAGGAAAATGCTATTGTCGCAGATTTATGGTTTTGTACCTGCCTGCATATTCACCCTTCCTCAACCCAATAGAGGAGTTTTTCTCTGCCTGGAGGTGTAAAGTGTTTGGTCACCACCACCCACATGACCAAATGTCTCTTTTGGAAGCCATGCGTGCCGGATGTGAGGACACGAGTCCAGAGGACTACCAGGGATGGATAAGGCACTCCAGAAGGTTCTTCCCCAGGTGTATGGCAAGAGAGAACATTTGATGTGATGTTGATGAAAACCTGTGGCCTGATGCTAGAGATTAGCAGGATTAGCCCCTCAATTATTTGTTTGAATTACATGTACTTTTAGTTTCTACCTTTTTTTCCTCATTACTGTAATTCTGTAAATTACTACAGACTATTGTGAAGCAAACTGCTAATTTTCATTTACCTTAAAGAATTGTTATGTTCTAAAAATTTACTGTAAATAAATCATGTGAAAGAATGTCACTCTTTTCTTTGAAGAAAATATTACTTTGTATGAAGTCACTGAAATTGTTCAAACTGTAAAGATGAAAACTTTGTATTTTCTGTATTGGTGTTTGATGCTAGTGTTTTTACTCTCAGTGTGTTCTGAGTGACAGTGTGTGTTATCTCAGTGAGGGTTGTGCATAGTGTTTGGCTGCACTGAGCCTGTTTTGAGCCATGTGTTAAGAGTTGTGTTGCTTGGAGTGAGTTTTGCAGGTGATGTGAACTGTTTAGCTCAGGTGACTGTTGGTAGTGCAGACTGTAGTTAGAGTTTTGCACATGTAGCTCCAGTTGTGCTCACTGTCGTTTAGCAATCGAAAAAAACTGTAATGCCAGACCATTTTTTACACTGACATTGAAAATAGTTCCAAACAAAGTCCCAGATTAAGTGGCAAGGCAACACACAATAGGTGGTGTTTTGTTCCTGATTAAATCAGTGTTGTTTGAAGCACCAGATCCAGGATTCGGCTTCGGCAGAATATTGGACTTTTTGACGGGGTTCGGTTTCTGCCGAACTTTAGAATTTTGTTCCACCGAGATCGAACCCTAGACTTGCACTATGCGCCACGTCGCCGGTGATTACGGGAAGGTGTTTACGTAGGTCAGGTGTTTACGTAGGTCAGGTGTTTACGTAGGTCAGGTGTTTACGTAGGTCAGGTGGACCGTTCGAATGCAGTTGGCTGTGAGAAAGTGAAAATGGAACTTGTGAGCAGAAAAGGTGTTGTTTGGCTGTACTTTCAATCAAAAGAGGGCGATTCAAGTCGAGCAACATGTTCAATTTGCAATGCCGATTTGTATAGTGGAAGGATCCTAAACAACATCGCCGCTGTTAAAACATTTGCGTATGAAACATCCGAAAGAATATGAGTTGTGCATGAAGAAATCTACAGACAGCAACCAAAATGCAGCAACTTCAGGTACGGCAAAGGAAGGACAGTCTTTCAAAAAAAAAAAAATGTATTACGTTGTTTACTTCATTCATGGGTTTACTGTGTTAATGGACTGAGGATGGGAGTAGGATTCGGTATTCGGTTTCAGATTCGGCAGAATCGTAACCAGTGGATTCGGTATTCGGGCAACCCCAAAAAAATCTGGATTCGGTGCATCCCTAGTTTGAACAAATCAGTTGACTTAATGATTCAATGACTCACTCACTGAAAGAAAATAACTTGAGTCATTCCTGAAGGAATCAGCATTTTTGAACAAATTAGTAATATGAACGATTCACATGACTCACTCATAAAGAGTCACTTGACTCAGTTAAATGACTCGTCGTCACTCATAATTCCTAAATGAACCAGTGTTTTGAATAAATCAGTTGAGTGAATGATTTAAATGACTTATAAAGACAGTGGCAGCATTCAAAATCGCATACACTCCGAGTAGGTATTTATTTTATATAAGTAAATAATAAATATGTAATAAATAATAAACAATACATAATCGGGACATACTACATCCATCATGTTGTCATTGTCATGTGACCCACCAGCGTCAGTTGTGTCACTCACAGCCACTCACAAATTCTCTCCCGTGGCCTAATGGGACAGTAAAGTGTCCATCAGATACGCACTTAAGAATCTCAAATTAAGTAGTAAGTCCTACGGATACATTTCACTTGCTGTTTTTGGAGTATACTCTAATTGTTGTTCGCCTACTATATAGTAAGGAAGAAAGCCATTTTTGATGCAGCCAGTCACATGTTTTGAACAAATCATATGAATAAATTATTGAGTCAATCAAATGAGTCACTTGTCACCACCTACTGGTGTAAACATGTAACTTGCAGAAAAATGGTCACAAAAAAAAAAAAAATCCCCACCACAATATATATCCTTTCATCTCTCTTTCTCCGTCTTCCTCAGTCAACATTAAACTGCATTCAAAACTATTTTATTTCCATAGTGATGACTATTTGCATGGGAAACTGGATGGTATAAAGTGGGTGTTTAAAATCAGAATAAGAGCTGAATGTGACTTTGCAGTGGATTGTGGGGGCTTTTTGACCCCGACGTGGAGGCTAAAGTTCAAGTTCATCCTCAGAGCGTCTCCTAGGTGGCATCAGACGAACAGGAATGTTGTTTCGGAGGTTGCAAGTCATTAGTTTTTCTTCTTTGGAACAACATGCGCTGATGAATAATGTGCAATAAGAGCAGGAATGTGTATTAAGAAAGTAAACAGCATCACTTTAATCAGATCTTCCCGCTGTGCAACAGGGTAACTTCATTAAACAAAGTGAATATTTGCCAAGGCTAACAGTGATTACATGTGGAACCTCAAAGTTAAAAGGAAACGACCATGAAAAGCTCTTTGCATGACCCACCCGCCCCAGCTCCAGTCAGTCAGACCACCTGCTGAATCTAACTTCAGCTCAATTCCTGTTCGCCATGTTCCCAGAACGGTTATTATCTGAGTGTGAGAGGAACCATAAACACAGCCAGTCTACAGCCAGCGTTTCTTTAATTTCACATCTCCGCCATTCCTAATTGCACAATGCATGCAATGAATTGAGATAAAATAACTGTAGTTGGACATCATCATGAAGTGCTAGGACAGTAATATGCTGTTTGAGAGAGAGAGACAGAGACAGAGAGAGAGAGAGAGAGAGAGAGAGAGAGAGAGAGAGAGAGAGAGAATTCTTACCTTCTAATACAGTAAGTTTAGCGCTAGTGTTAATTTCTCCAGCACTGTTGGTAGCCGTGCACTCATAAATGGCCTCATCTCGATGTGTCCGTAATGGCTGGATCCGCAGCACAGAGCCTGAGCCATCATCAAACTCTACTACCTGACACACACACAGAGACATACAGATATTATTAGATTTACAGCATCAAAAATCAAAGGTTGTTCTTCAAATAGACAATCAGACATGTCCACTGATCTGCATGCATAAACAACACATTAACACACTTGTCTAAAATGACATTGCAAAGTTATTAACACACTCTTCTAAATGTCCAGTTTGCATTAAATTAGAATATATACCAGTTAAAGTAATGGTTTACCCAAAAATGAATGCATGAATGAATAACTAAATGCATAAATAAAAAAATAAATGTACTGCAAGTTACTGCATGGCTTGTATAATATACTTGTAGATATAGCATAACGTATAATATATTTTATAATAAAGTGCATGTTTCGCATGGACTACTTTTACTAATCTTTGTCCTTTTCCAGCTTGACAGTATAAATTATCATCCAGTTTTTTTGCATGGAAAAAAACATTCTCATTTTGTGGTCCATAGAATATAAAAACAAATTCAGGGTTGAAACAACATGATGGTAAAACATTTTTGGTAGTGTGATTTATTTGCGCTTACTATCAAAATCATGACAAAAATAGCAATAACCAGCCAAAATGTTTTGAGTTCCAAAAAGTGATAAACCCAGCTGGAAACAACCTCACTCACTCTCATAAGAAAGTGATGCTTCACATACAGAGAGATCTGGGTGTGTGAGAGTTAGTGAGATGCTGGCGCTGTCAGCCCCCGTCTCGTTCACGCTCGATCAGCTTAGTTGACAGCGTGAGGAGGGTCGTCTCGGGGAGCCCTCATGCCTGCGTTGCCGTCAGACTCTCTCTGTTTTTAGGTCGACTGCCAAATTGAGATCAACCTGAGCACCCCTGCTGGAGCCTGTCCTGTCTATACTGATGTTGAAAACAAACGCAACATTTCCTGGGATGAAATACTGAAGTTTGAGCTGATCAGCTTTCACAATAGAATAGTTTTAAAGGGACTGTATTTTTTGCCTTGTATTTTTGTTCTGTAGTATAAATTTCTTCTCTTTTATCATTTTATTTAAGATTTTCACGGGTTTTCATGATAATTTTCCACGTTGCCTGACTTTTCAGTTTTTTTTTGTTACTGTAACTTAAAGACTTTTAAAAGTCATATAATGAGGAGTGCTCATCGTTCAGGACGGGCAAAGTTGCTGAATGGGCAGTGATGCGTAAACATGAGCTGTTTTTTTTTTTAAATAATGATTTTAGAGCCGTTTTTGCAGCTTGCCCAGACTCTATGGCTCTGTTCCAACACACAGTGAGCTGCCTTGATCTCAACTGACACCTCAAATTGGACTGCTCTGGAACATTCTTCATAGGCAAAACTTAGAAAATAGTTATTCATAATTGATTTCAGTAGTCTTGATTTAGCATGTTGTTAAGCTAAATATTGTAATATTAAAATGTGTAATTAAATTGGGGGTTTAGTGAAAAGAGGAGGCGTGTTCCGGCGCAAACGTTCCCTGGTGATATTTTGCAGTTCCAGAAAACAATTCTGCCACAGATCAGGAAAAACCTCGTCTAAAGTCAGTGGCGTGTTATTCAGATGCTATTTTAAGGGCGCATGCTTGGCCATAATGTAGCGTGTGCACAACAGCATACACTTTGCTTCTCTCATCTACACAGACGCAGCAGTTCATATTTTTGCAAACTATACATAATTACAAGGAAAAATATTACCACACGAGGGAAATCATTGTGGTGTCCATGAAGATGTGAAAAAATAGGCATAAATCTAGCTTACACATTTACCCAAATTATTCAGGCTAACTGTAGTAATGACGGATCAAACCTGTTTGATCAATAGTGGCGAGACACATCGGTATATAAGGACATCTGACAGTGGGTTGTCCGTCAAGAACCAGGAAACTAAATTCTGAAGACTGTGAAATCACCGTTACCATCATGTAAGTTGTGTGCGCCTGTATTAAATCCGCCGTTATAATAGCAATCCGCCATGAAACAAGCGCGTCTGCTCTTAAAGGGAATGTGAGAGGACGCTCTGATTGGTTTATTTCACGTTACGCCCAAACCACACCTATGAATAATGAAGCAACTTCAGACCAACACATTTTAGATTTGCGTCGTGCGCAATCCCATTCATTTATCCCGCCGGTAAAATAGCAACAGCGCCCGGGATCCGCCAAAAGTTACTTGCGTTTCGCGTTTGATACTTGTGTTTCAGGTCGTTAAAATAGGGCCCTTATTATTTATGATAATGATACATTATTTATAATGAATTACTATTATTATTATTAATTCATTAATTAAAGATGATTATGAATGCTGCTCATGTTGGCAGCTCACTGGGATTTGGAATAGAGTTAATATAGTAATAAATTAGCCACGGCCGGAAATGTTTTAGGCAAACCAGCACGTCCAAGATCCGCTCACCCTAAAGTGTCCACACCAGACCTGTACTGCCAACGGTCCAGCTGCTGAATCTGCCAGCGGAGACAAAGACTGCATCAGTGCCAGGACAGTGAAGGATGAGCTCTCTACTACTGGCCGGAGAGCAGGGTGACCTGTCAGACCTCCTCTGCTCACTCCTCCAAAAACGTCACTTCTGACTGTCTGGGGCCAAACAGGGGCCACACTAAACTCATCAGCAGTAGCATCAGGTCCAGATGCGCCTCTCTTCGGCCGGTTTCGGGCCAGAATAGAGAGATCTGCTTATGTCTGGGGTGGAATCAGGGCATTGGTGTTAGCTTGCACTCACAACATGAATATAAAGTTGTGATCAATTTTGGAGTGCAGTGATCACAGGTACAATCCACCTGGAGTATAACCTGGTGTAAGTGTCTTGGTCACAGAGACAATGGTTGTGGTTAAAGGAGAACTCCGGTCAATTTTAACATTGAGCTAAATTTTTAGTAAATTTGGAGTGCTGTCAATACAGAGAACAACGACAAAAATCGGTGTTGCCTACACCGTGTTATCCTCTTTTTAAAATTTGAGTTCACGCGCGTGATCATAGGTAACTAAACCTATGCGCGTGAACTCGACAATCGACTACTTTGGACTTCGACCGAAAACAGGAACTAAATACAGGTATGTGCGCTGGCTGATATAACATCATTTTTATTCATATCTTTCACATCTACTGTACTGCAGTCAGATTCACCCGTTTTCACTCTGAAGGAATCATCTAACATAGCTGGGCACTTGTATGACACATCAAGGATGATAAGAGAAATAAAAGCAGGTTTAAAATTAGACCCCATTCAAGTCAATAGGGTGCAAATTTTAAAAAGAGGATAATACGGTGTAGGCAACACCGATTTTTGTCGTTGTTCTCTGTATTGACAGCACTCCAAATGTACTAAAAATTTAGCTCAATGTTAAAATTGACCGGAGTTCAATCAGTCAAATTCATTTTTAGCTTAGTTGTGAGTTTGCGGTCTCAACATGTTTTGGTTTTTGAGAGTGGTTGAAGTAATGGGGGCAGTTTAATGGAGTAGCTACAGTACGTTTAGCAGAATTTAATCTCTCTCGTACAGCACCTTTCATTTTCCAGTCCAAAAATAAGTGCTGCTTTTCTCTTTTTTGCCGTCAGCGTTTTTTTGGCCTTGCTGTGTCATTAAAAATACATCTCCCTGCCATCTCAGTGACCATAGTTTTTAACCTGGGATCAAGCCTGCGGTACTTGCAGACCACATACATCATTTGAGCTCACTGCACATTATATCAATGTGACACTTGTGTCGGTAGGGTTGAGTATCTTTGAATTGTAACGAATCCGATTCAGATTTCAATTCTGCTTATCGACTCCTAATTTTGACTCCAATAAGGTAAAAAATAAAACTTAGATATCATTCACATTTAGTGTTATTGCAAAACATTTAATTGTAGCTGAATGTCATAAACAAAAATCAACAGGCTAAAGAACACTTACGCAAGGAACGTTTGCCTGTGGATTAAAAATACTATAGAAAAACAACTAGCCTAACTAATATCAATTTCGAGCATTAAAGACAAACACACAGTAATTATAAAAGAACAAATAAGAAACTTGCAATCGCAGCAAATAGATGCAACTGAACAAAGATGCGATTGAAATAAACAGTGTTTCAAAGTATTTCCAGGTATTCAGGTAGCCTACATAAACTGCAATCAAATGTAAAATAACTCTGCACTTAATAAAATAAAATATACATTACAAATATAGCAAAAAAAAAAGTGATTCAGTCAAGAATAAGTGAATTTACTCTTTGTCTTTTGTTTGATTAGTGTTAATATAGAGACGGCAGCAGAAATATTAGGCTCAATGGATCCAATATAGTTACACATGCCTGCAGAACAAAAAAAAAAAGCAGTGCACCAGTCGTCTCGCGCTTGAATGGTTTAAAATCACATTAAAATCACTTTTTCTGTGCGCACATTTTGGATGCGCTTGAATGGTTTAAAATCACATTTTCTGCGAGCGCATTTTTGGTGTGTGCGCAGCACAGAAGATCGGTTTAAAGTCATAGAAATGCTCACAAAGGAATCGATAAGAGGAATCGAAATTTAAAATTTATATAACAAGTATCCGATTCCTGATCTCAAGTATTCGATTCCAGAATTGGAATCGATTTTCGATTCCCAACCCTATGTGTCGGTGAGTTCAGCATAATCTCAGCTGTACAGATATCAGCACTGCCGTATGAACTCAAAGAAACACTCGACACTTCCCTGATGTTCTCTAGAGCCCAGAGCAGGTCATGATAAAAGCTGAAAACCTCTCACACATGATCTTAATCAAAGAGTGCTGCTGTATTATATGGGATGCCTTGAAGCCACTGGTGAGAAGAAATGGTAAGATCTTTGTTGCATCTGATTGAGTGTGTCCGGTAAAAGTACAGCTGGCAGAAAGCAGGTTGATTTCCCATATGATGCTCGACATCACATCTGATCAGAGTGCATGCATAAACAAAGCACATCTCATTACTTCAAACCCACCTCAAAGCGCTGTGAGCTGACTTTCTTGCCCTTCTTCATCCAGGTGATCCGTGGTTTGGGCTCGCCGACCGCCTGGCACACGAAGGACGCCACCCCTCCTGAAATCCCTGTCTGATCTTCAGGAGTCTTAATGAAACTGGGCATGCCTGCGAGAGAAAGAGAGAGAAGCATTAAAGTAAAAGATCAACTGTTTGCCCTAGACAGCAATAAGATAAAGCTGAGAGTTTGTCTCAAACTCAGATTTGCCAAGATACTAAATTTTGCGATCAAAAATCAAAACTCAAATATTTCTCAACAAATTCTTCCAAACCATGAGCTATACCATCCACATTCATTTTCTTTTAGAAAATATATAAAGGTTTATTAGTTTCATTTAATTGATGACTCCAGCTATATTTCATCGAAAATGGAATTATGAATTTAAAAAAATGAATTAGTATTTCCTCCACTCTGATAGTAAACGCAGAGCAACTGAGATTTGAGAGTTGTGGGGAAAATTATGAATGGACACCTACTACGATTTCAGTCAGTCTCTCAAACAAAGCTAAGACTTCGGATTGACATAAATATAGTGGACAAGTCATATGGACTAGATTTGGGATACTCAATTTTTTTGGAGCTTGACAATATAAATCTCAATCTTTATTTGAACGGAAAACAGAAGCTTGAACATTTTTGGATAATAAGTACTTTTGTGTCACCAGGGTCATCATAGTTAACTAAAACTGCATTTAAAAACATAATTTTTTATATTTTTTATTACTTAATATTGTATTACCTGTATACAGTAGCCTACAAAAAAGAAAAAAATATTTATTTCAGATTTTCATTTGGTTTAACGTGATGTAGTAAAATAACTAAAACTAAAATAATTATTAATACATTTATATAGACATTTTAAAAAATATGAACACAGCAAAATACTAAAACTAAATAAAACATAAAATACTAAAATATATAAAACTATAATATTATCTCAATGAGACTAAAATAACACAGTGTGTCACAAATAGTATGTGTTTGGAATGACATTCTTGGGTGATCTATTCCTTTAAGCCTCTTGAGTTATGAAGGAGCACTCACTGCGCAATAAAGCTGTCCTTGCTAGAAGCGTTGGAACAAACGCAGATCTTTTAACGGCGTCTAAACCCTGCCTTGAGCTAGACCTCCAGGACAGTGCAAGTAATGTTCCTCCGTGTGCATTGGGTCACGTCCCTCATGGTGAGAAACAATAAATACAGGCAATATGAGGGAATTCTATTTCCCCTATTGCCTAAGCTCTCCGCTTGGCTGTATTTGAGATAACAATAAACTGTTTATAAGCCATGAGAGCTTCATCTCTGAGGATGTATCAAAAGCATAATTAAATGCTCTGACAGAATACGAGCCATGGCAACCCAAACAAATTGAGCTCCCTGTCCACCGCCATCCCCTGGTGAAAGCGTGCCTGTGGAGGAACAGAGAGCTGACGGGAACGTAATTAAAGATTCCAGCCATCCAGCGCACCGCGGGGAACAACAGATATATCATAACGTGCACTGCCTGCTTTGTTTACCTCTGTCTCTGGATACAGATGCATAATGCAAACTGCCGCCGTCGCTGGATACAATGTCTTCATCTTTTCTTTGGCAGGAGCTGTCTCGGTACCAGTTCCTGTCCAGGGGACCTTGTCATTTTCTCTTTCTCTAATTCTCTCTCTCTCTCTCTCTCTCTCTCTCTCTCTCTCTCTCTCTCTCTCTCTCTCTCTCTCTCTCTCTCTCTCTCTCTCTCTCTCTCTCCTCTCTCTCTCTCTCTCTCTCTCTCTCTCTCTCTCTCTCTCTCTCTCTCTCTCTCTCGCGCGCGCGCTTCACGGGACTGATGTCAGCAGAATTGATGTCATTACGGTCACCCTCGTGTGATGCAGCGTGTTCAGAAAATAGTCTGCCAACAGATTATCTGACTTCACATGAGGTTTATGGCAACTTTCCACAAAACGCGAATCTATCTATCTATCTATCTATCTATCTATCTATCTATCTATCTATCTATCTATCTATCTATCTATCTATCTATCTATCTATCTATCTATCTATCTATCTATCTATCTATCTATCTATCTATCTATCTATCTATCTGTCTGTCTGTCTGTATGTTTGTCTATCTGTCTGTCTGTCTGTTTGTCTATCTGTCTGTCTGTCTGTTTGTCTATCTGTCTGTCTGTCTGTATATCTGTCTGTCTGTCTGTCTGTCTGTCTGTCTATCTATCTATCTATCTATCTATCTATCTATCTATCTATCTATCTATCTATCTATCTATCTATCTATCTATCTATCTATCTGTCTGTCTGTCTGTCTGTCTGTCTGTCTGTCTGTCTGTCTGTCTGTCTGTCTGTCTGTCTGTCTGTCTGTCTATCTATCTATCTATCTATCTATCTATCTATCTATCTATCTAGTATGAATCTCTTTTACATTTGAGATTGGAGATTTGCCAAATTAAGCTTCTGTGGGCAGTTTTGTCCTTAAAATACAGTTAAGCAAACCCAGACACACATTCTCACACTGATGGTGCATGATAACTTAAAACCAAATCACACTTCCAGATGATTGGTTGGGTATATCCGTCAGACTCCCCTGAAACACCTGAGGTCAAACTTCATCTCATGACTGATTTATCAGACAGTCACCTTGCCTGCTGACCTCCGACCCTGGATGTTTCACACAAGACAGGCATTACAGATTCACAGTCACACAAGGCTCTTTGTGCCCGCTAGCATGCTGGCCTCCTGCAATATTTACCGTGTTGACTTTCATGTGTGTTCTTGAGGCAGCGCAAAGCAATCTGGCTCCCAAAGTTTCTGCCCTCACTCTGCCTTACCAAAACACAGGACACCGAGGTTTCTTTTCATGTAATCTGCCAATCATACACTCTAAAAAATGCTGGGTTGTTTCAACCCAATTTTGGGTCAAATATGGACAAACCCAGCCGTTGGGTTAACATTTTTAATTTTAATTTTTAACCCAACATTTGGGTTTGTCCATATTTGACCCAAAATTGGGTTGAAACAACCCATAATTTTTTAGAGTGTAGGTGTACAAAAAACAATACTTTCATCCCAGCATCCCTGTTTAATCCCATCTATCCCCATTCTCTCTCCATAAATGGCATCCACTTTGAGTTTGAGTCTATTCTATTGCTCCTTATGGACTGTAACTCAAATTTGCATGATCTTATCAACTAGACAATTTATATTTTATCTTAAGAAACCACTACATAGAAAATCGCATGTAAACAGGAGTTCATGCATGATAAAAAAACACAACAACAACTAAACTCATGCATGATGCAAAACATTTCTAACAGAAGCTTTGGTCTGTTGCATATACATCATTACGGTACAATCTCATGATTTAATCATAAAAAAGTTGAAATTGGGGCTTAAAAAAAAAGACCAAGTACAAGTAAGGCCTAAAGGAGACCAAGTTCTGAGACTGAACCTGCTTAACCCATAAAAGCCCTAAACATACTGTATGCAAGTACGGCTTTCAACGCAAACGCTTGTGATGGATTTTTTAATAAATAAAATAGTAAACTGTATATCAAATTAATCATAATTATAGCATCTAACATTACTTCTCCTTTAGTCCTAACACTCTACCACTTGAACAAAATGTACTCTGAAGTTTGTGTCGAAACCAGTGGAAAATCCTGAGATGCTGACTAGACAATATCAAAAATATAACAGTCTAGAATAGTCTCTGAAGTAACTGAACTAATGATTTTAATGATTTAAGATCTAAGTTGCTTCTACCTAGTAACAGAAGGGTTTGCATATGAAGAACCAATCAAATTGTGGGGAAATTATGTAGTTTCACATCATTTTTGCCATGCTCATATTCTATAAAAACTGTTGTATTTTCTTTTGCTGGTGGGATTCTCTCTGAAATTTGTCTGAGATCCTCCGGCCGTGATTAAAGTATATTCGAAGGCATTGTCTGAAGTCTGTCTAGTTAAGTGCTAGAGTATAAAGATTATTAAGTGTCGACTATAGACGATTGGGTGTGGATTGGAAACGCCCCAGGTAAATATTATTAAGTGTCGACTGCAGACGCTTGGGTGTTGATTGGAGACGCCCCAGGTAATTAGGAGTCAAGTGCGTAAGAAGAAAAATCTACCACACGCTTCAAGGTACACAAGCATAGGTTTCCAAATGCTGCAAACAACATTTTATAATGAAACATATACAAGTTGCATTCTCAGCTACGTCACAAGTGGTGCTATATATAGTAAGCACTGGATAAATATCTTCTTCTATGGTCAGTTTTTTTTATTCCGGCTTAATTATGTCAGGGAGAAGCAATATAACAAAATTGCTAAGCAAGCTAATTAGTTAATTACATATAAACTGTCATGTGTATAGTTAGCTGCCTGAATAATAATAATACATTTGGCTTAATGACAGATATTCAAAAGTAACTTTAGCCCCCTTGGGTATTCATGTTTGATAGCGCTACACTAACGGAAAATCAATGCAATGATGCAGTTTTGTCCCGATTATCTATCATTTATCTCTTCATCTCAATTCCCGGGTCAGGATTTAATAAACCTTTCTTTTTTTCTAGTAAAAGTATAAAACATAAAAAGAGCAAAAATCAGGAAAATATAACCATTATAACTACAATACTTCATCCTGAGAATAAAAATAAATCAAATAAAAATACAAACTATTTAAAAATCATTTAAAAATCATATATTTTAAATTTATGTGGTTAAAAAAATACAGAGAATATTGTTAAATTTGAGTTTATGATAGAAATGAGAGGTGACTGGAGAGTTGCATGATGACAGTCTTAAAGGCCTGTTCACACAAAAGACGACAACTATAACGATAAAGATATATTTCTAAAAATCAGTGTAAATATAAGTCCACACTACAATGATAACAATATAACAGAGGAATTATATTGTTGGAATCACTTTCAGAACACTTTTTTTTTCCCAGCTGATGAACGATAAAAACACTGACAGCCAATCAGAATCCATCCTGTTTTAAAAAGCTCGAGCATTTAAAGTGACAGATGACAAAACTGCAGCGTGCACTTAAAATAAACAGAACGATATCAGTGGATGCTAACATACGTAGATATCATTATAGTAATCCTTTTAGTTATCGTTGTTGGTGTGAATGGGCCTTAAGTCTAAGTCTAGTACTTAAAATTATTTTTTTTCACCAATTATTATCACACACAGTGGCAGAAACCCACAGAGCATGATCGGATGTTTCACAAATATTTCAGCATCTGATGGCATAGCTGAAACACATAACTAAAATTTCCATAATTTAAGAATCACCCAAGAACTCCATGCTATGTATAACGGGCCTGCATGTTAGCAGCGCACAGGCCAATCAGCCGACCACAAACATACCAGCCAAATCCCTCCGCCTGGAGCGAGGACAGCGTTAATCTGCTCGCTGACAGATCCCAGGATTAATGAGCATCAACAGCTCTGAAACCAGATGATCAGCCGAGCCGTGGTTTGTGTGTGTATTCTGCATGTCAGGCGGGATTAGTTGTGAGACACACTTAAAGGTTGTGTAGGTAAGAATTGTCTAAAGAACTTTTTTTTCAAATTGGCTTAAACTGTCTTTATATACCAATACATAATTAAAATGTAAGTACTTTGAAAAAGAGAGTATAAAAATTGAGTGACTATAGTGTATTTAATCTTCAAAAAACACAGCTCATTAATTCCTACCGGGACGAAACAACTGATTGGCTTGCGCGACTGTCACTCTCCGTCCCCATGACTACCGCCGCTATTACTGGCTCTGCCCACGTGCGCGCAGTCGCGCACCCGTTTTTAGGTGTGAGTGAATGGAATTAATGAGCTGTGTTTATTGAAGATTAAATACACTAGAGTCACTCAGTTTTTTATACTCTCTATTTCAGAGTACTTGCATTTTAATTATGTATTGGTATATAAAGACAGTTTAAACAAATTTGAATAAAAGTTTTTTTTAGACAATTCTGACCTACCCTACCTTTAATGGACTAGTTGCACGTGGCCGCCATTTTGGATTTCTGAACAGCGAGTGTGCGGTTAGACACTTCCGGTTTCACATTATGCCCGGTGCAGGGAGCCGGAGAAAGCCGAAAATGACCTTTTATAGTTGTTTATAGAATAAATTATATAACTTAAAATACTACCAAGATCCATATTACTATCACACGAGCCAATGGCAATTAAATGCACGGATGCACAGTCAGATTAATGAATGAAATACAACTGTTCACGAACAGAAGATTGTATTGGACTCTTGCTGCATACGCAACAATTATGCCAACTGTAAATATAGTTACAACTACGATTAGAGTTGTTAAATAAAATACCCCGTGAACATTCACACGTTTGCCCTGTGATAGGCTACAAGTTATCTCCATAAATACAATTTTCTCAATTCTGCGTATATATTTTCACTTACTCAATCAATATTATCATATATTTTACATTTACATTTTTAACTGTAGGTAACGTTACCACAAAAATTTACTATTATTTTGTGTATATTTTACACGTAGTAAAATACTGGATGCGCTGCTTATAAACACCAGACAGATAATGATTTATGAAACGGATGCTCTTTACTCATCTCACTTGCACAAAATAAATGCAGTAATAGAAAGCATAGAAACTCACAGGTGAAATACACAGAAGATTATATGCATTTAAAAATTTGGTCAGGTTGAAGTCATTTCCCTGGATCTTCTGCATCCACTCAGCCGTACCGCAGCTTCAGCGGGGAATGCATGAAAGCTGACTTTGTTGTAACGTGACGAAACGGTATATAACGGCACACAACAATGAAGTGCTGAGGCTGTCACCCTCCGAAAGGCAAGTCGCCTCTCTTGAATCCTAAAAACACTCATTGTGAAAAATTCTCTCTCTAGTAATGGAACTCGGTCGATGTTTTCTCCAACGCATTCTCATCCTAGGGCGTCATATACTGACACTTGTGACAAATCGTCTACATCCAACGCACATGGCACCCTTTAGCGTCAATATGACACGCACAGTTATGGTTAGGTTTAGGTCTGGGGTAGTGTTAGGGTTAGACCGCTAGGAGGCGCCTTCTGGCCCATTTCTATCTGCGTCTCATATTGAGGCTAAAGGGTGCCATGTCCGTTGGATGTAGACGATTTGTCAAAGCGTCAGTATGATGACGCCTAGGGATGAGATCGGGCTGGTTTTCTCTTGCTCTCGCTGTCAGATCACCGGAAGTACTGGCCCGCACACTCAGGGTTCGAACGTCAACGGTCGCCATTTTGTGCACAAAGCGAATATTAGGTGCTAATTTAAGCTGCAATTTCTCCATCTGACGGCTCAAAAGATCTGACAGGGAGGCGAAACACAAAATACACAATAACAGCAGACCAAGAGTCAGATAAATTCCCCTCTTACACAGCATAATGCCAATAAGCACGTCACCTCCCTCACAGAACTGCCCGTATGGAACCAGCATGAAGTGAAATAAACTGACAGCATCCAGGAAGTCAGCCTCCTGCCCTCGGCCCCTAAGCATCAAGCATCTCAACATCGATCGAGACACAACAGCCCAGCCATTTATTCTCATTAATTATGGATGCACGGCTTACCTCCAGTTACCATCTCTCCATGTCTGCGGAAAAGAGTTTGATCAGAGTACGTGTTAATATGCTCAATATCTGTGCTGCAGATGCACAAGAGAAATAGACACCATGTCTGTACAGACTGAACTCTTTTTAATGCTAAAACCTGTTTAATATCAAGAAAAAAAGTCAACATAAACTCCTGTGTTTGCATGCTAGTTGCATTCAGTGATCACAGCTTGCACTAAACAGGTTATTTTCTAAAAAAGTGCATGGATAAATCTTTCAGTATAATAGGATTAACAATTTTCACTTAGAAATTGCAAGTAAAATGTACAAATAATTACAAAGAAATGGCGCAAAACATCTATTTAAAGCGTGAAATTTTAAAGCAGAAAGACTGAACTAATATTTTTTTGTAAAACATACTCCAATAATGTTTGTTTTATTTACAAGTTTGAAAAATACATTTAGGAACATGCATTAAAAAAGCAACCCGGGTCCATTTTGATTTTGTGTTGAGCTTTTGCCCTGAACGAGCCGATCTTTACAGTGAACTCCAGTGTTTAGACACAAGCCTTATAATGTGACCTCTTAATTTGAAAGTGGTTTGAATATTCTGTTGGTGGTAGTAAGGTGAGAAGGACACTAACCTCTCAAACCGAGTTAGTGAGACTCCAGCCTGAATGCCTGGCTTTTTATTATTCAGGAGAAGAGAGGAGAGTGAGATAAAGAAAGAGAAATTGCTTCTCTTTTATTCCCCATTGGGTGGTGCATTACAGTAATGGCTCTGTCTAAATAGCAATAGAGAGGCAGAATGGTGCCCCCATTATCAACACCATGACCAATTCTCTCTCTCTCTCTCTCTCTCTCTCTCTCTCTCTCTCTCTCTCTCTCTCTCTGAGGAGAGTTAGCGGGGGTGGTCTTGTGCGATCATTGTAAAGATCGTTCAATAAGCGGTGAGTGAAACGCCTACATGAGCAGAGAAACTCTGAAAGTGATCGTACGGCCGCAATCAGCACACGGTCTCACGTTTGAGACTCTGGCACGACTTATAAACTCGTTCATCGCTCTGAGAAGTATGAATCAGAAAATTAGCTTTCTGATGACAATTTAATTGCCTTTTAAGGCAGCAGGAGTTATATAAAAGAAACTGAACAATTGGGTCATGGTAGTCTGATTTCAGTAACTATACATTTGGGGAAAGTTTGCTATATGTGGATTTTAAGCACCCCTATTATGCTATTTTAAAGGTTCCTAATGTTGTTTCAGAGTCTCCTACAACAGGTTTACATGCATCCAAGGTCAAAAAACACTTTCATTTTATCATAATATACATTGATTGCACATCACCACATTTTTCAATGATTCTCAAACGACTCGATGGATGAATCCGTCTCTCTAAATCCCTCTTTTCCGAGAGCTACTCTGCTCTGATTGGCCAGATGGCCCAGTCTGTTGTGATTGGTCATCCGCTCACAGCGCATGTCGGAAACAAAACGCCCGTTACCATTACTGAACTTCAGCTCCATCCGGAGGCTTTTTACACACAGTAAGACCCTGTGTCCACCAAAGCATTTTATCACTCGGCTGGTGTATTTTTAAAATTTTCAATTGGAGCGCTGCGTTTTTAAAACGGCAGGAGAGTTACGAGATGCTATTTCACGCTGAATCGCTGAGCGCTCTGCATTTTTTACCGGTCGCTGAGAGTTGAAGAATGTACAGCTTTGAGTAAAACGCAGCGCTCATCACTGTCACTTTTTACCCAGCCGTCCAATCACAGTGGAGGAGGGGCGGGACTAACACCACACCGACCGACCGCCACATTCTACTTGTACAACGTCAACAGACGACAACAACAAGCGGAACTAAATAATTTAAAACAAGAGCCAGAGCAAATACTTTACATTGACATTGTATCAACATTTTTATAAACGACACAGAAACAAACTATCAGTGAAAGATACTAGTAACACATCCGCGGATATTCAGTATCATAGCAAGCAAAGAGTCTCAACTGTAAGAAACGTTGTGCTGCCAAAACTCTCTCAAGCGCCCACAGCTAGGCGTTTTCAGCAGAGCTTTATTCAGAGTCGTTTAGGTGGTTTAGAGTTGATTCTTTCTTTTTGGAGACAATAACATTATTTATCATGCATTTACAACTTTGCAGAACGTTTACATCCACAAACAGCAATATTGCATACTGCATGAAAGAGAATATTCGAAAAAACCATAATATGGGCACTATTAAGTTTGTCACACATGTTCATATAATAGAGTACACATCACCGTCTCAAAGGAACCAAATCCCGAAGATTTTTTCTGTTTCAATTTCTTTATTTTACAGAGACTAAATGAATGATGACTAAATCAAAGCGGGTTCCCTCTTAGATGTGCGTCCTCATCCCATGAGAGCTTTTAACCACGCTTCACATGCTTTTTCACATGCGAATTTGGGATAAAACATCTTTGTGTGTTCACCAAAAGATAGAGAAAACCTTTCTGAGTGAACATCACAGAAACTAGATTTTTACATTTTCTGTGCTCTTTTATCACATATAAATGAGGCTTGCCCCAGCAATCGTTGAGACCACGATGCAACTGTATAGTGTTTGCTAGTAGGGGTATAATGATGATGATACATCGATATTACCGATATTGATTTTTGGATGGCCGATGACGTTATCTTAGAGAGCAGGGTAACTAGTAACTAGTTGATAATATATTACTAAACTTTAGATGATAACTTCTTGATTCTGTAATCATATTACAGTATTTTTCACAAATAAAGAAATTGTTAAAAAATATGAAAAAGTAACCAACAGGGGACTCAGTAATCTGGTAAGTTTGTGCGTAATCTGGTAAGTATTATTTATTTTTTTAAATAATAACGTTTAATTACAGAACTGTTAAACAGAGACCATAAATAAAGAAGATGGAGAATGGCAGTGTTATGTGCTCAGGCCGTCAAAATAAACCTCCTGCTTTTCAACACACAGAACCATATCGGCAAATCAGTCGATATGATTATTATTTTAAATTTTTTTTTACTGTATATTAGCTTATTTTAGATTCTCTATAGGATACACTAAATACTTGTTCGACTGTTATAAGATGTCAAATTCTCACTGAATTTAGTTTTAACCTCATTTTGTTGTGTATGTCCTAATGGGAATACTAGATTTGCACATTTTAGAGAGCACAGAAGACTTCTTGACTGTTGTCAACTGGGAAACAGGATTTGCAAATTGCAGAGAGTTCAATTAAATGCTCATGTTATATTTTGGTTGCGTTTGTGAGTTAATAAAAATGTAACTGGTAAGACAGGCAAGTAATATTGCTGTATTGAAATTATTGATTACATGCCCCTGAGTCAAATCTTTATCAAATAGTGGAATGTTTTCAGTTATCGGCAAATATTGTTTCTCTGGCTAAGAGAACCGATGTCAGATTGTATTGTGACAAACCATCATATATACACCAGATGCAACAGTATTTTGGATGGTTGCTATGTGATTATTAGCGGAAAAGACAAGAGTCACAAACACCACTAATTATGCAAATTCAATTAATACTTGATTTAAAGACACTATAACCATACACTTGCTTCAAAAAACTGCAATGCTGAATGTGGAGAAGTCTATGTCTGGCCATTGAATGTGATTTAGGTTACAGTGCTGTAAACACTGCTAGTAGCAGTATACTAAATGTCATGATGGAACACACACACACACACACACACACACACACACACACACACACACACACACACACACACACACACACACACACACACACACACACACACACACACACACACACACAGTCAATCACTGCAGCAGTGTCATTGTCATTCAACACCCTGCTCTTGTCCTACAGGACCTTTCTCTCATTTGGGCTCAGATAACCAGGGTTTAATGGCATCTAGGCAGACAGCCAGATAGTCAAATGCTGTGTGAGTGGAGACAAATGACAAAAGTTTCAAACAAAAGTCACTGCTTTTGGATTGAAAAGCTCTCATTAACGGTGCAGCAACACCGGATCAGTCATGCATCGAGAGGAATCACTCACACAAACACAAAGACACGGGCGCAAAGGTTTCACCAGTATAGAGGGGCACACTATTTTTAAAATGGCTGTTGAAAGGAAGATACTCTCCCATAATGTTGCACTATTCAGTTTTCTCTTTAATATTAACAATGTGGAGAGCAAAAAGCTCATAAAATGGACTAAAATGTTCATGAAACAGACTCTCTGGTAACAGATCATCTATGCTTTTTGTAACATTTGTAATTGCATACTACCATACTACTCCTAGTAGACATGAAGTATGTAACTTCTAGAAGATATTGTGCACAATATTTGCTTATGTATGCACAGGTTGGCCGAAAGCATGGAACCAAATGCAAGAATTGAGCTTCAAAAGTTAAGATGTTTTACACAAAATTGGAATACGAATGGCAACAAAAATATTTATTTCTGAGATGACCGAAATGACATTCAGTGAATTAAACATGCAACACGGGACCTCACATGATGCACGTGTCACTGCATACTGCAACAGTCTCACATACTATTTTAAAATGTACACATCACTGTACAGTGCTCTCTCAAACTTATATGGACACTTAAGTTACTTAAAAATGAATTTCACAGCATTATATCTGTATCTGTATCTGCTGTAAATGTCCTTCTTGCTCATTGTCATTTAATTATCTGGTGTTTAGGTGAATTTCACTGGATGTACTGTATGAAGTCAAGTTCACACAGGCTCATATCCTGGAAACAGTCTCTGCGTTTACAGTGTCTCTTTGGTTACCTTCATTTTCAGGTTTATCTAGTGCTGGTAAAGTACACAAGATGATCAGTGTGCATTCACGCACCGCAAGATCTGGACAGAAAGGAAAAATCCAAATGAGCCTGTGGAAAATTCTCTGCAACTCCTCATGCTCTGTCATATAATATAACACAAATATAGTTATCTGCTCTTATAAATATACTCAGTCAATCTCTTACATGTGTGTGTGTCTTTCAACTGTCTGTGTCAGTGTGTGTGCGCTCAGTGAACAGGTAGAGAAGATGCGGCCACTATGATTTTGGCAAGTAAGATATGTTCCTAGATCATCATATTTTATTGATACTGGAACAAATGTCCTGTCTGGAATTTTTGTCCTAATCTTATCCCTACCTATAACTCATCCCTAACATCAGAGAGAAAATGGAGAATGACACTGATGTTGTCCTTCAAATCTGATCGGTTAATTTGAATGTTGTTCCAGGATCAACAAAGATGAAATCATGTTCACCAGAGGATGCAGTGTGTGTGTGTGTGTGTGTGTGTGCGTGCGTGCTTGTTTTTCTATCCCGGTGGGGACTGACTGCACACACTCATGGGGACTCGTGTTTAGGGCTCGGGTTAGTGTGTGTGTGTGTGTGTGTGTGTGTGTGTGTGTGTGTGTGCGTGCTTGTTTTTCTATCCCGGTGGGGACTGACTACACACACTCATGGGGACTCGTGTTTAGGGCTCGGGTTAGTGTGTGTGTGTGTGTGTGTGTGTGTGTGTGTGTGCGTGTGTGTGTGTGTGTGTGTGTGTGTGTGTGTGTGTGTGTGTGTGTGTGTGTGTGTGTGTGTGTGTGCGTGCGTGTGTGTGTGTGTGTGTGTGTGTGCGTGCGTGTGTGTGTGTGTGTGTGTGTGATGGGTAGGTTTATAATAATATAACAAAGTTAAATATTTATATAAATTATATTAACTATAAAGGTTTTTTAGATTTTTTACAAATATTTACACAATTAAATACTAATAAAGAATACTATTTTAAAAATAATAAGTATTAAGAAGCATTTAAGAAGCTTTTTTAAAATATTTTTTTTTTTGATAAATACTTAAAGTTTAATATAAATATCTAAAAGTATTTTAAAGTTAAATAGGAATATAATATATAATAATATAACAAATTAAAGTTACATATGAGTATCATATATAACAATATTTTAGATAGACATAATTATTATCAGAAGGCAAAACTTTCCTTTCCTAAACCTTTTCTGGTCTATAATATTCCCACAGAATGAACACCAACATTTTTTTGTCATCACTGGCTTATATTTAGTATGCGGTGATGCTTTACTGTTCGAGTCTGTATACTGTGTACTACTGATACTGCAGAAGTTGTAACACTTTTAATTTTATAATTGACTTGGTTTGAACATACAGGCACTTTTGACATCTCTACCAGCTAGTATGTTGTAAATGAGCTCAAAGGTAAACAGGGATAATTACAGTTATTTAATTTACAGCAATGCATGAACACTCGTACAATAAAATTACACCTTTATCAGACGACGGTCATCGTTTGCGGTGTCATCTTCAATAAAGCCTTCTGCAAAATCACACCATAGGGCAATAATTGTTGTGGTGTATTAATGCACACTGATCATCTTGTGTACTTTATACGAGTCCATTAACTCTAGGAGGTCTTAGCTATCCTCTCTCTCTCTCAACCTACAGTTGTGCTTTTGGCCTCCAGGATGTGCAACGTTTCTGCTGATGGATTTTAAGACGGACTCAGTCAGTGTCTCCAGCTGTGTTTGTGTAGATGTTCTCATCCTTCTATTGACAGAAACACTCTCATCCATTCAGACAGAAAAGCCGAGCTCCACAAGTGCCGTAACAGATACAGTCTGTCTGTTCAGTCTACAGTCACTTTATCTTCCTGATTATAACATACAATAAACTCCCATTCAACACAGTCAAGCTCCTCGGATTACTTTCTATTCTAGAGTATATTCTGCACTCTTAAAGGCTCTGAAATCACAAACGCAAGCAGTTCAATGACTAAGAAGGATGGACAAAATGATGACAAAATTAAATCTTTCTAAACATTTAGTTTAAGATGCAGGTTTCAAGTTCTTAGAGATGCAATATTTGCATTCATTCATCACAAAACCATTTTTAATGATTTTATTCAATGACTTAAAATTGTCACGTGGTGTATCAATAAAGTAGTTTATGTAGGCCTACTTCTTGGGAAGAGGTCAGTTCATTCAAGTCACTGCCTATAATACACTACATATAATGACATTTACAATAAATATTTTATTTAGATTTATTTATTAGATATTAGATTTAGATTTTATTCTAATATTTTTTTCTAATGAAATGTCATGTGGTTTAGCTCCCCGAAAATGTATTAATAATTCATGATATACAGCATGAACTGTTTACCCTGAAAAAAATGTGTTTGTTAAAAACATAAAAGCAAATGTAATTACCTTTTACCTGTCATTAAATTTAAAACATTTCTTGAAAATGGCATTTTTCAAAACCTTATAAATCCAAGATAAATAAAAAGAGTGCATTTAAAAGAACTGGGCAAATTTGTATCCCACCCTCACACAAATGAGCATCACATCACTGACCAAAAGCAAAAGTGCCTGAATTTTTCTTTAGCTTCATTCTCACCCTCATATCTCGATATCTGACTTCATTTGTTGCGCCCAAATTAATATGCGTGTGAGAGGGAGATGGAGTCTACTGATGGGAGGACCATCACAATTTATCCAGAAAATCCATTCACATCTGCGTCAATTAAAGCGAACACCAATACACAGAAGACAGTTAAAAATGGGTTGTTGTCTAAGCCCTAAGCTCTCTTTAGACACACACACAGCCTGGCATCTAAATAGAATTAGTGAAATCTTGTTACACAGACCTTTTTAACCCCTCTAGCACTGGAGCGCCACTAATGCCTTCATTCTCTTAATTGAATCTGAACTGATTTGAATAATCAATCTTGTTTGAACCTGTGCAGCTAAAGCGGATCTGTGTCCGGTTCAGCTTGTGTCGAGTCTCTCAGCTCAGGTCAGGCCCGACTCAGGTGTGGGGGTGCGGGGTCTCCTCATTACTAATCTGACGGATGCTTTTATCCAAAGTGACTTATTGTTCACTTATTTTAAGTTCAATCCCTCTGGAGTAACCTGAGGTTAAGTGTCTGCTCATGAATCATCCCTTGCAGGATTTGAACCAATAAAGATGCAAGCGAGCACTTCTTTGTTAGCATTCAGCAAAAAGCGTAGTGTGCTTGACAATCTGCAGGCAAATTATTTAGCCTTTTTTATCTATTAGTTACATCAATGAAAAGCTGTGTCCATGTATCACTTTTTAAGGGATAGACAAAGGGATCAGGATAAACAAAGAAATGGAGCAGGTCAACTTATTCTCCTAACCCGAACCCTAACCCTAACCTAACCGTCAACTACAGTCTACTAATACTCTAATGACAGTTAGTTGACATGTAGTTGAAAAGTTACTTAAAGTTAATTTTCTTTGCAAGGACTTTACCTCAGCAACCACCGGTGTTAATGTCATATTAGGGTAGAGACACACAAACCGACCCCAAAGAACTAGCGCTGATGAAACTAGTTCACGCCGGGGCAAAAAAGCTTCACTTGAACACACAGAGAACTACAGCTGTTCTGCGCATGCGTGTGCATGAGACAACTGTCTATTTCTATTTCTGCAGATATATTCATCTATATTAGTCATTCAAAAAGGGAAACCAACTCTGCAGGCTGCAGATACACACATAAACAAAGCATTTTTGAATATCAATCCTGCTGATACTTTCTTTATTCCACTCTGCTCCGGTTAATATTAAAATATTCACCCAGAAACACTCAGGTAAGATGACGTAAAATAAGAACAGCCTTCTGTGCCGTTTTGACTTCTTTGCCCGCAGTTTTGCTATTAATGCTATACTCATTCACTAAGCTAACCAGCCAATCAGACTTCTACATGCTGAATCGACCCAAAAAAGGCCTGATGGCGTCCGACTAGAGCCAATGGTGCAGAACACATCAGAAAAACTAGGCGCTAAAAAGCCCGATGTTGCCCGACGGCTTGGTGTGTCCCGGGCTTTAGAAATAGCAGCTCTGCAACACAGCATTCATCAGAAGACGAGGCGCTCTATAAGTCCCAGCGCTGCTGAAACCACATGCTAAAGTTGCACCATATTTGATCTCATACATAAAACATGGTGATTTTATACTCTGCACGTCTTCAAGACTACGTCCTACGCAAGTCTGTGAGGAGACTCCAGAGGAAATGTGTGAGGGGGGAAAAACAAAACAAAAGTCTGTTGAGCAGATCACAATGGTGCTGATGGAGGGACTTCACACTGAGAGGAGAGAGAGACTGTGAGAGCCAGAGAGATTAGAAGAGTGAGAAAACCGGAGCGTTCAGCTGAAAAACATGCTAAAGGCTTTTCTCACCCCTGCATGAGTGCACAGGCCTCCATCAGCGTGAAGAGCAGAGGGCAAATTCAGGAACATTTGCCATACTCCCAATCTACAGGCCTTTCAACATCGCTCATTTAACATCTTCACTGTATCCATAAAGCTTTCCTTGAGTCACGAATACTGGTGGGGGATACAATGAATTTTACAGTGCCTAAAGTGTCTAAAATGATACCGAGCATTACAATGATTTTAACTTTAAGACGTACCGGTGTTCGGCTTCTCGTGCCATGACTCGGTTAACATTTGAATTGCTCATCTGATTTAAAATGAAGTGGCAACAGTGTTTTGATGTTTGATTCTTTGCAAATCAGTTTCAATTAACTGGTTAAAAACTCAATTGAACAATTTGCTTGAATAATCACTCAAAAAAAAAAAGTTCACAGGAGTCCCTTCACTAATATTTTTCATATAAACACATTTTAATAAAATGTGTGGGTAAATATTGCTGTTTATACTATAAGGTGTATTGTTATATTGGTGATTATAAAAATAAAACTATCATTAATCCTCACATTTGTTTAGTTAAAACCACTGTGGATTACTGTATTATTTTGATATATATATCATTTTGATATACAGGTGAAACTGAATTTTTTTTTTACTTAAAAGGTGAAACTAATATATTATATAGACTCATTACATGCAAAGTGAGATATTTCAAGCCTTTATTTGTTATAATTTTGATGATTATGACTTACAGCTTATGAAAACCTTTTCACAATATTCTAATTTTGAATTTGAGGTTTTCGTGTAAGCCATAATCATCAAAATTATAACAAATAAAGGCTTGAAATATCTCACTTTGCATGTAATATAATATATTAGTTTCACCTTTTAAGTTGAATTACTGAAATAAATGAACTTTTGCACGATATTCAAATTTTTACTGTATTTAACAGTTTTTTTTATGTACTTGGCCACAATGGCTGTTTATTTACGATATATATTCCAAAACAATAAAAGCCCCATAGCCAACAGCTGACTAAACCTTGCTGGAAAACAGAAAGTATATGTATCATTAGCATAATCACAGTATACTTCGTTTCACAGTATATTGAACTCGGTTAACCTTCCAGAAGAACAGTTGACGTAAATATTTTTCTCAAGGTACATGACTATAATTCCATGTAAGGTGAGTCCTAGTTTGGGAATGGTAGCGGTAGGGAAGTAAATGATTAATGCTTCTGGTATTACTGCCACCATAAAGATCAGCGCCGATAATAAGTGACCAGACTATGGTGTTCTTATTGTTTTTATTGGCCTCAGGGTTCAGGGACTACATGACGTAAGGCCAGTGACTCTCATACTGCTGCACAAACACCTGATCTAAGGCTGGAGTAAACACAGCTATTTGGTTTTACAAAAATGCTCTCTCCAGGGACTCTAATGCTTCAGGACCCAAATCTTTCAATAATGACAGCAACAATTTCAACAAAAATGCTCTCATTTATTAACTTGCACTTTAAAAAGCTGCATGAATGTGACGCGAAGCATGTCACGTTCATTAACACCAGCGCGGATCCCTCGAGACGGAGAAGATCGATGTGAATCTGAAAGATCCTCCCTCGTACGTTATTACACAAACAACACGACGGTGATTGCATTCACTCTATTCCTCAAATCCCTGTGATTTCCTCGCCTCATTCCTGCCAGGCTTTGCTTATCCAACTAACCAGAATTCCCCAAATGTGTTTGAAAGAAATATAAGACTTGACAAGCGTTTTTTCGCAGAGACTGTGATGTAAAATAACAGGCACTTTAGGAATAAAGGTTGTGTTTGTTTTGTAAACAGCATGATATTCCCACTCCTACACACTTCAAGTTTAAGATCACAGATGTAGAGACGCATAGATCCGCGGGAACAGTCTTGAACGGATGGAAAAGAGATGTGTGTGTTTGGAAGTGGGATACTCACTGTCCGCATGGATTGGCACCAGCAGGCAGAGCAGCAGCATGAGGGATGTGGCGAAGGCCTGTTGGGTACGTGGCACCATGATTTCAGGATGGCGCTCACCGCAGGGGTTCCCTAAACTCCCGCTGGATGACTATACGCTCACGCTAGCATTTAGTGAGACCTGACGGGGAAAACGAAGGAGAGTGACATCAGAAAGTTCCAATGCAATTCAAATCCTCAAACATGACATCACCACATTCCAAGAGATTACCTCATCATTAGCATTCCAAGAGCATTACATCACATTACCATAATTCAGCATGATCACATTAAAGCAATGGGAGAATGACATCAGTAAGCATCATGGTAATGTTTTAAACATGACATCACCATTAGCACTCCAAGAGGAAGGTGTTTAATATAAGGTCAGTCTCCTAAAGTTATTCAATATATATATATATATATATATATATATATATATATATATATATATATATATATATATATATTTTTTTTTTTTTTTATACATTTATTTATACATTTATTTTTATAAATTAAAAATGTACTTGTTATAAAAGTTATTCAATGTTGTTGTTGTGAGGAACAGAGCCGAAGATTTAAGTCTTTATTTACTGAAAATCAACACATTTTATTGTAGACAAAACTTCAGAATTCAGAGATGCTGATTCAATAACTGCTCTGATGGAGTTATTCATGTTTGTTTGTATGGTTACACTTTATTTTAAGGTGACGTAGTTACATTGTACTTACTTAGATACGTCACATACTGAGCAATATTAATAAACTACATGTACTTACTATGGTGTTAGGGTTTGGTTTAGGGTTAGTTACTTGTAATTATGCATAATTCACTGTTATAACTACAGTATGTACACCTTAAAATAAAGTGTTACCGCTTGTTTTTGTATGTTTTGTGAACTATTCATAAAATAATCGATTCATGAGAGTAATTTGCTCTGGAATCTACTCTGGTTGTGCTGCATTTTCCAGAATTACTAAATTAATTAGTTCAAAATAGTAATTTTTTCATGAATCAGAATACACTGGTCAATTGTTGTTGTTTTTTGTCTGCAACTTGCAAGGAATACTCTTATTGAAGACATTTGTTGTCATTATTCGACACATGCTGCAAATTCACAACACATGACTTATTTTGCTAAAATATAAAGCAAAATAAAATAAATATTAGATGAAAACCTTAAACATAAAAGACGTAAACAAAAACTAGATATGTTGTCTTGTTAACTAACTGAAAGTACTGAAGTACAAGGGCTGGGCAAAAAAAAAGATTTTTCGATTAATCGATTTTTTAAATGTGGTCGATTCAAAATCGATTCTCAAAGGCCAGATTTATTTATACCCATCACCCAAAAGCCAGTATTAGTTTTCCTACAGTGTTCATAGGCTTGCAGCCTCCAGGTTACAGATAATGCTTTTATGTTAGTTTTCTCTTAAACATAAAATAACCAGATCCTGATTGATCAAGGCATGCGACTGTTCTGACTCGTCTAATTTTCAGCATCAATTTTTCATCTTGCATCAAAATCCTGTCTATTCATTGTATGCATTTGAAGTTGGGTTTTAATGTACCCAAGAGTACCTAAAATAAAAAGAGTTTAATATACAGGTTTGTGGCTCTATTTCTTTTTATTAATTAACCACTCGTAAACTGATGTTCACCGTTTAAAAATAAATCAATATAGGATTTGTATTAAATCTATATTCATTGAGTCGAATCGGGAATCTAAATTAAATTTAGAATCGAAATCGAATCGAATTGGAACATCTGAATCGATACCCAGCCCTATAAAGTACTATAATAAAAATTACAATCACATAACAAAATAACTAAAACTTAAGCTAAAATGAAACAAGTATGTAAATAATACTAAAATAGCACTGGTGGTACACAGTGTTTTACTGCACAACATTCAATACAGACTGAACACATTCACAACTCAACTTAAATATGATTTATTACGCTATGGCCATTAGGATACCGCAGTGACAACACAGATTGAGTCATTTTCATTTTGGGCTGAGCTACTCTTTTAACACAGTGACATCATGCACACAATGAATAATGTCACTGTGTTAATTTAATAAAGTGGTTTGAAACAGAAGTAAATGAGCTGGAGCCGCAACGAGTCCCGGGAGAGCGTTTCAGCGACCACAGGCACCTCTGGCCTTTAGAGGACACATGCGTTGTGCCAGGTTCACGCTGTGAGTGTGTGTCTAGGGGGGGTTGTGTGTGTGTTAATAACCTGTGTGGTGAGGGCTCTCGTGTGTCTTTCCAATGAAGCCACCCCATGCACACCCTCACTCACTCATGATTAAGATGATGCATTCATTTATTAACCAGAAGCGCTCATCATGTAATTGGCCGGACCCGGGGCTAATTAATCATGTCACACAAAGCAGACATCTGCTATCCAACACACCCACTCTTCCACAGAGAAAACAATCATGGAAACACCAGAGAGAGAGAGAGAGAGAGAGAGAGAGAGAGAGAGAGACGCCCATAGACCAGCACTAATTACTCCACCACCACAGCAGGAAAAGTGTGGAGCCGCCGGCGCTCGGCAAACTGCTTCCACCCTCAAACAGCGTTTGATCGAGAGCTGAAGGTGCGCTTCCACATTCCTGCAGGCTGAGCAGACGGAAACGTCTCTCCGTCTCCGAGCGTGCTATTTCTCCCTCTTATTATGGAAATCATGAGTCTGGAACAGAACCGCTGAGCTGACAGACCCACCGACACTGCATTAAACTGCGAGCATTTAGGGACATGCACACAGCAAACACACACACACACACACACACACACACACACGTCTCTCTGCTTCAGCACACGCTGTAATTACAGCACTGCTCGCCGTTCTGCACCCCACCGTCTCTGCCTTTCCAAAGAAAACACAGACTCGGTTTATGAGTGGATGCTACAATTGCGCCAGCCAAGCGTCTCCGGCGTGCCCAACCTGCAGGCTCTCCTGAACATTCCTGCAGGAAGAGCTCGCTGGGAAAACAAAGCGCGGACTGAACGCAGCGTGCATTTCTAAAGACCCCAGTCTCTTCTGCTGAAAGACAAATGATACAAGCAGCCAGCTAGACGCTCCATGATGACAAGCATGTTTAAATGAAGGGTCAAAGGTCAGTTCATTTCTCTCAGGAGTCAATCCTCATATGGACAGGACATGACTGCACAGGAACTGAAGAGTTCAAAAGCATCGCAGCGTCAGGATGGAGAGAAGTCCTCGCTCTGGTCTAAATCCACAAGTTGAACGTGATTGGAATAAATAATGTGATATAGCCTATATATAATAAAAAATAGTAAAAGTAAAAAAAAAAAAAAATATTCAAGGCATGACACTTTTTTTTAACAAAATGAAAGATTGTTAACACTTTAGTTTAGGGTCCAATTATCACTTGTTTATTTCCAATTAACTAGTTGCTTATAAGCATGCATATTACTGGCATATTTGCTTATAAATCACATATTAATGTCTTATACTGCAAGACTATATTCTACATCTCTTAATCAATACCCAATACCTAAACTTAACAACTACCCCACTAACTATTAATAAGCTGTAACTAGCAGTTTATTGAGGCAAAAATCATAGTTAATTAATAGTGAGAATTGGACCACAATTTAAAGTGTGACCAAAAAATTATGTTTAATTGATTTAAAAAAAAAGAAATAACTAAAAATACTACATGTTCCTACAGCAGGGTTATTAACTAAAACTAAAACCATAAAAAGCTTTTTCTTTAATTTAAATAAAATAAATGATAACAGAAATAAAATAAAAAATACAAAAATTTCTAATGTTGACATCACATTTCTCATCACAACTTGATGAACTAAAAAACTAAAATGTAAATAAAAAATTATAAAAACTATATAGACATATTTAAAAAATCTAATACAAATGGCAAAAAAATAAAAAGTAATTGAAAATATTTAACTATACAATACACAAAAATAACGGATACAGTAGGCCTACATATATTTTAACAAAAAATATGTGATGCCAAATGAATCACTGAATTTTGAACTAATTGAAACAATTAATTTGAACTGAATCACAGAAATTAATCAAACTTACCAACACAAATGGCATTTAGGTTTAGAGACAAAAACACACTATAATGTTTGTCTTGATGCACTCATACTTTAAAGTTGTGAGGCAAGGAGGGATTGTTAAATCAATTACTAATGACATGCATGGCCTAATAAAATGCATGCAATGTTACATATGATACTCACAATGTTGCTTAATTTGATTTACAGAAAAATATTCACAAATATCACCTTACATCATCAACGTTGTTCTTTAAGAAAGTGTTTTGGGAGGGATGTTGCCGGTTGCATAACATAATATACGTATAACATAATTGCACATAAATGCAGCATGCTTATCTGCCGTAATTCCAGTCCCAACATGTTGTTGCTTATTTGCAGGAGTGTTTGATAGTCCAATATCTCCAAAGAGCACTTGCTTTATTACTCCCGGATTGATGGATAATCTATCATAATCCCAGAGGAGAAATTGGTTGCTAGACATTTCCTGTGCCTTGACAGAAACCCCTTCAACACGGGCCAGAGCAGCGCTAATATCCCAGATACACTTAGAAAATCAATGCTCTTTGAATATTAATAAAGAGCTACACTTAAGTTCATCAGTCTGATGCATATGTACTTTCCTAAACAGCATTGCCATTTAAAAAGACCATTTCTTGCCCGATACTCAATTAAGCAAATAAAATCATGAGAATGCGATAAGAGGGCAGCAGTTCAGAGAGCTTGTTTGCTATGCTGTGTATTTAATCACGTCAATATTGTTACAAAGACTGCCACTATTATCTATTCATATCATTTTTAGCCCTGAAAATGGGGGTTATTATTCAAATGTCAAGATTCTTGTGAAATTTAAATAAACTGAGGTGGCAATTTGCCTGTTAGAAATACATGCTCAGTTTAAATGTTAAACGGAAAAACTACCAAACTACTAAAACTACTAAAGCTGCACCCCCCTTTTTTTAATAGACATGAAAATGCACATTCTGAACTTAAATGGTTGCAATTCAAGAATGCTTTAGAATATAGATGTGAGATTGGTCTTGTTTTAAAGAAGACATTTGGCAGAATTTTGTAGAAGTGAAATAAAAAAGTTATAGAAAAAAAAGTTATAGAAGTTTGAGTTTATGAAAATGTACAATGTTAAAAATGTAATTATTCATATTTTTTGTAAAATATATATTTTCAAAACCTGGAGGACTCTAAAAATGCAAAAAAAAAAAAATCAAATCCAAAAATCGGAACAAGTTGTGTTTCAAATTTTAGGTTGATATCTCAAAAAATCAGCTTTCAGTGAGATTTTGTTTGGGTGCAGTACCACACTTCTCCACTAGTTGACATTACTGCCCATATAACGGCGCCTGCATTTCCATATGTTGTTTGAGTCTGAACCATTATTTTTTTTACAATTTTCATACAATTTATGAAGTAGACAACCTATTCAGAAGTATAGGATGGTTTGGCAAAAGTTTGGCAGATTTTGAAATGAATTCAACCTCTAAGAAACACAGAAGATCACGTATGTGCAATATAGCTCGCTGCCACATCACAAATGGTGAATCTATAATTTTTTTCCTTATATTTAAAACATTTTCAGACCTTTTTTTCTAAAAGAATTGAATGGATGCTATCTTTTGAACTCTTGGCATGAAAACAAACTGAGGTTTCTACCATTCTTTCATGATTTTTCATGTTCATCACTATTTCAAAATAAAGGTCTGAACACGCCGATATGAAAATATTCTTGTTGCAAATTGATAAATTACGGCTCCTCTGTAAGTTCTTTTGAAAATCAGTCACCAAATATGTAAACTAGAGATTGTAAGCTTTCAAATGATAGTTTGTCAAGATTAGTTTAGGTTTAGTATAGGATATATTACTGTTTTAAATATATAATGGCTGTGGGCCTGCCAAAATTAGGGGTTAATTAAAGGAACATCAAACATCAAAATGATGTTTCACAAACATACTACATTGGAGAACTTTTGATTTTGGCATAATGGCTCAGTCCAAAACCAAGTAAACTGCCTAACTAGACATCATATGCACACTTCTAGGCTGTTTCCAACAGAAGCCAGTGAATTACGCTGCTTAAGATCTCATTTTGGCCAAGATTAACTCAGCATCACCAGTATCTATTTGCAGGTAAGGCAAACCCAAATTCCTCACATAGTGATTACAATTTTTCAATTTGAGTAAAAAATTGCATATACAAAATTAAAGAATTAGGGGAAATGACATAGTCACAATGACAATGCCATCGAATTAAAATATACAATTCCACCCAAATGTTATAATGTGAGCTTCATTTTTGATGATTATTACAGCAACATTAGCAGCTCACAGGGTTCACAGAAGCAAACTCTTGCTTTTCCTCCGGTTCTGATGCGGGAGCTGAGAGGGAATGATATCTTCTCCCAGCAGACTCTGGGGGTGTGAAGGGGAAAGGAGGAGACCCTCGAGGGCCAGCACTCTCTTATCTCCCCTGTTATCCGCCCACTCCCCACGGGAAGGAGACGCAGAGTGAGTCATACACACCAGCTCGGGATTACAAACAGCGCATCCAAATATCATGAAGGACAAGAAGTGCCAAACTGGTGGATCTTTAGTTCAGAAGGGGGCCGTCTTTCATCAGCAATGCTAATGAGGCATCTGTGTTCATTCGGGATATACACTACCAGTTAACACACCGTATTCCTTACTAGGGATGTTAATATCAACAACGTTTAAACAGAAATGTTGCAACTGACTAGTCGACAATAACCCTCCGCCCCCGAAGACCGTCTGTATGCAAATCCATTTGAAATAGACCATTTAATCTATGAACAGTCAAATCCTATACCGAATGCCACTAAAATAGGTCAGATACATGTGATGTGCTTGCATTATTACTGTACTGTATATTAAACGTAAGCGTTCACTTAACGTTTACGTTATGTTAGCCATTTGCTCATCTTCTCTTCTGAGCCTTTGCTCATCTTCTCAGTAGACATTTATTCATCGCATGACTAATAAGTTCAAACTTGTTAGCCTATAATTAACAGATTTTGTCAAATAAAAGTTAGTCAGCAGGTATTGTTGGTACATTGCTCATGTCAAGATACACATGATGGGCGGCAAAATCATAAGTAAAGCTTGACGTGTACTGACAACTATACTTTATTTATGTTGATATTGCAACTGTTCAAGTGTCAAGTTTCATTCATAATGTTTCATAATGTTTCTTTAATCCGATATAAAATTGCATACTGTATTGTCCCTCATAACCAAGCCTAAAAGCAAGCTTAATTGTTATATGACATGATATAGAAGAAAACAGAAACGTTTTGTGTAGGCTGTGGATATACTCCCTCTCCTTGCTCATCTTCTCGGTGGATATATCTCTGAACTCGCCGCGAGTGAAAACCAACGCATGCAAAATCTGAGGTAAAATGTCCTTTTATTTTCCACTCCAGATATACACTGTTTAAAATAATATATATATATTTTTTAAAACATAACATTAACATGACTGTAATTTATCGTAGCCTTTGTAAGAATATAGAGCAAAACATTAAATGTGCAAAAAAACAAACAAATATAAACGACTAGTATTTTATAATCATCTTAGCATATTTGTCACGAAAATTATGCATGGGTACAATTATTATTGTTATTATTAGCATTAGCATTGTTGTTGTTATTATTGTTAGTAACAACAACAACAATTTTAATACATTTGTCAAGAAAATGATGCATCAGTACAATTTATGTTTGCTCTCAAAACTAATTTCAAACATTTAAGTCGAGATTTTTAGATCAGAAAGTTTTTTAGATGAGAAATATAAATTCAGTCAAGTGTGTCCAAACTCATGCCTGGTTGTGTATGTGGCATCAAGCTATCCTATATGTCAAGGGTGTGCATGTCTTTAAGGGTCTACTTTCATCTTCTGGCTGACGGCATGCACAGACAGACGGGAAGAGGGATCCTCGTTCATGTGGAGTGATAGAGCTCATCACTGGCATCCAGGTGCACCACTCGGCTCCACCGGTCGCCCTGCAGCTACGCAATCCTGCGAGATTTGTGGCTTTCAAGTGCCGTGCGATGTTAGGAGATTTGTGGAGCGGCTGAGGGAGATTTGTGCTGCGGCAGGAATTTGAGGAGAGGGAAACGGATCTGAGGCCGTAAATATTGGAGTAAAGGCAGGAGTTGGAGGCTCATTGTCTCAACAGAGAAAACTGAGGAAAATTAAGGCGCCTAGAGCGCTTTCATGTTTCCTTTTACTTTTTAACATGAACACACACAGTAATGCATATGAAATCCAAACACAAGGTTTCAAAATCATAATGGTCTGGTAACAAAAAAAGGCAGACACAATGTGAGCAGGTATAAGAGCTGGGTGATATACAATATATTTGAAATGATTTTACTGCATGATTTTAAATATAGTCATTTTAATCATAAACAGTGAATCCGTTCATTCTGTCTCTTTAATGAAAACAGTGTTGAAAAGATGCCTTGACTACTTTTAACTAGATTTTTTACTGACATTAACTGACATTTACTGACATTAATTCTGTCATTAATTACTCCTCCCTCATGTCGTTCCAAACCCGTAAGACTTTCGTTCATCTTAGGAACACTAATGAAGATCTTTTTGATGAAATCTGAGAGCTTGACAGCTACACAACTACTACTTTGATGCTTCAAAAAGTTCATAGAGAGATTGTAAAACGAATCCATATGAATTGAGCGGTTTAGTCCAAATTTTCTGAAGAGACACGATCACTTTATATGATGAACAGATTTAATTTAGTCTTTTATTCACATATACAGTACAAACTTAAATCAACTCACACATCAGTTGTGGTAAACGGAAGCACAAGCATGTTCACTTAAGTGTGAGAACCAATGAGGTTCATTCTCGTGTTACGCAGCATGTTTGAGCTTCAGCAAGAACCAATGAGGTTCATTCTCGTGTTACGCAGCATGTTTGAGCTTCAGCAAGAACCAATGAGGTTCAGTCTCGTGTTACGCATCACGTTTGAGCTTCTAGAAGAGGTTTGTTCTAACGCATCAAGCAGCTTCGCTTGAATTTCTGTTTCTGTTCGCTGATTAATGTTTATATGTGAATAAAAGCCTACATTTTGGGGTGAACTATCCCTTTAAAACTAATTGGTTGAAGCGATGATTCCTTTGACTGAGAAAAGCACCCTTTTAAGACACTTCAGGGTAAGTATATAAAAGATATAAATGGAGTACCACCAAAAAGTAGACAAATTGTCACGGGTCAGGGTGTGTCACCGGTTCTTCTCTCCTGTTTGGTCCTGTCACATGAACTGTTTCAAATTATTCCTAAATTTTTCTCACGGTTTGTCTTTGCAATTGAGTCCTCCATTTGTCCTGACAAAAATATCAAGATATTCACGCAGCTCTGTATAAGGCTCACTGTTACTCGGCTATCAGTCTGACTCTCAAAAACTCTCAATAACTCAACAACTCATCTCTTTACAAGCCATTCACACACAGCACAAAAACCTCTAGATGGAACGACAAGGCAATACCCACTTAAAAATCAATAACACAAAACATAGAGATAGATCTTGACTGATCCAAACCTGTGGTCTCAATACTGTAGTTGTACTGCGTTGTTCCTGAGGGTGTTTCAGAAGCTTTTACAGTATTTTTGAATTGCTAAAACACTAAAATCCATTCTCTGAACCCAATGCTCAGTGGCCTAACCCCATTTGTCGAATCAGTCACTTTGTAGGCAAAACCTTAAACAAGTTCAGGTAGTTAAGACACTGTTTGCAAATGTCATCCACTTTTTTTGCAAAACTCTAAACACATTCTTACTCACTAAAACACATTTTGCACTGTGTTGCAAAATGGTAAATACATGTGGCAAAAGTTAAACACAACTACAACACAGCTGTCATCGTTTACACACAACAACTCAAAATTGTTCACACTTGTTTCTAATGATGTGATCAAATCAGTTGTCTAGAATATAATATATATATATATATATATATATATATATATATATATATATATATATATATATATATATATATATATATATATATATATATATATATATATATTGAGTGTTGATACCACAATGGATGGAAACAATGTGAGAGGCAGAGGAGGAAGAGGAGGAAGAGTTCGAGTAAGAGGTGGTGGACGAGGAGGAAGAGTACAAGGACAACGAAGAGCAAGACCAAGAATAGTAATTTCAGATCAAATTCGGGCAACTGTGATAGACCACGTTCTTGTTCATGGAATGACAATGAGGGAAGCAGGACAAAGAGTACAACCCGAAAAGTTTTACTCTGCGTGGAGATGGAAGGTCTATGACCGTAACCCATATACAAGGGTAAATTGGGATCCGGCACACGAGAGGGTTCTTCCCACATTGCCTAGGAAGGGACAACATTGCATGTGATGTGGACGAAGTCCTCTGGCCGGACCCAACACGAAGACGGGATGCTGAGGCAGAATGAGTCTCTCATTGACTTTGATTTTGCAATTGCAAAATATTTTGTGTAATACGCTTTTCATTTAGAGTTGTCTTTGATGAAAAATACAGAAATTCAATACTGTATTACTTGCAGTACTTACAGTATGCAATATATTTGCTGTACTGAGTTGTGAATTATTTACTTTTATTTATGGCAAAATTATTTTCTATATGCAATAAAAAAAAAATTATCTGTAACTACATGCCCTGGACGCTGTGTTGTCAATTTTTTGATGTAGTGTCTAATGAATGCTGATGAGTGTTTATATATTGACTGGCTGTGTTTATGTTTTGAAAGCATTGTTTGATTTTGAGCACAGATCAAATGGTTTTGAGGCAAGTGTTTGATTTTGCCAGAAGAGTCGGGGGTTTTGTGAATGTAGTTTAAATACTGGGTTTTGTGTTTAAAGTTTTGAGAATATGGGTGAAGGTTTCAAGAAATGTGTTTTAGCAATTGTGAAATACTGTAACTTCTCTTTCTGCATACAGAGCCTAGCGTGCTGGATGATAAAGTTTGTTTTAATCTTTTTTGGACGGAAGCACTGTGGTGTATGGCACTTACGGGATTATGTGGCCAGAGGGGTATCTGGGAAAAACTTACTTTTATCACCCCAGCAACTAATTTTTAGTGGAGAGAGAGAGAGAGAGAGAGAGAGAGAGAGAGAGAGAGAGAGAGAGAGAGAGAGAGAGAGAGAGAGAGAGAGAGAGAGAGAGAGAGAGAGAGAGAGAGAGAGAGAGAGAGAGAGAGAGAGAGAGAGAGAGAGAGAGAGAGAGAGAGAGAGAGAGAGAGAGAGAGAATATCTAACAAGAGAGAAGAGATGAGCCCCTCAGGACACACTGTTGCAACATCCTGTGGCGCGGTCATAAAAGATTTACGAAATAACTTTGGCCCCCAGTGCAAAGTATCAACAGCGAAGTTAATGGTGTGATTACACTAATAAGGGAAGGAAAAGAGATGGAACTGTGCTGCATTTAATGACAGGGTGAAAACGCCAGATAAAGAGAAAGTAGGAGCGTGTGATAAATGCAGCAGCAGCGTGAGATGCAGACCACACAGAGGGATTTGAGAGGAGAAATCCTCCTGTGCTCTGTGATCGAGGTGTAAGTCATCTGCAACTGGGGCAACTGTTATATTGCATGAGCAGAGCAGGATGAATGCATTGCAGGTTTATTGCTGATCTTTTATAGCACTGAGTTCAGACAATTACATTACACTTGCAATGCATGAAGAGCATGATGCTTGCAACGCCAAGGTCATGGGGTTTGATTCTCAGGGAATGCACGAACTGATTAAATGTATACCTTATTTGCCAAATGCATAAATGTAAATGGCATTGCATTACTTAACAAAATCTGCAATGTGACACTAAATTTGTTGTTTTATCATTTAAAAACTAACAAGCATACAGTAACTGTCTTTTTGGGGCTTTAAAAGTGTTTTCCATATTATCAAAAAAAAAGCATACTTTGGTTAATGTTTAGTTATTTATGAAATGGAATTTATACATTTCATGGTTAACATGCAACATTCCCTGGCAATTCACTTAATTCTATAATTACATGCAAGGAACTCAAGATATTCAATGAGAGACAGAAAAGTAGGATAATAATTGATTATATCCATCAGGAATTGACTGGATATTTAAAAGTTGTTTCTATACTGGATGAGTTGGGGAAAAAAACTCTCAAGGTTATATCAGGCAAAATGTAAAATAGTTTCTGAGGTGAGTTATTGCATTTTTATGAATGATTACAAATAGCGTGCAACAGTAAATTCCTCCCAATAAGAACAGGAACATAGATTAAGATAGTAAAAAGACCTCATCCTGATTTCATGTGAACTTTTAAGTGTGGCTTAGGAGTGCAAATATTTTCTAAAGCCATTGTACATGCTCTCCACTAATGGTCTAGTTAGTATAAGGGGCAAGTCAGGACACCACAAAATGAGGTGAAAAGGGTCCTGGGTCTGTTGACAGTGCTTGGCATGCCAGGTCAGTTTTTGTTTAAAAGGTTTATGAGCAAGGATTTCTGCTCTTTACACTTCTGAGAAGCTGACTCCTTGTCTTAAAGTCAATTGAACACGTATACAATATGATGTCTTACAAAGTGGATCATGAAATGATTTATGTGCCAAGGTTCTAGAACATGAGCAGGGTTTAAAAATTAATCAGAAATCAATCAAAGGTTAGTGAAGGATGTAGCATAGCTATCGAAGCCTACAAAGAAGAACAGATGACCCAGTAGAGCAGAACATCTCGAGCGATTGGCGTGAGAGGGCATTTCAGGGAAGTCTGAATCACTGAACACGAGCCAGAAAGACCACAGTCTCTATTCATGCCGTCACATTCCCACAGCATTCCAGGATTCCTGAGTCGGAGAGTGTTTTATTGCTCTGTACAGACGAATTCTGAAGCCTCCATAAAAATGTCAGAGCTCTAAATGCACTGGAGTTAAAGCTGATGTACAGCCTGATACACAATAATGAGTTAATGATTAGCCATGTGTGACCCAGCGCTTCAGTGCGCCCGGTCAAAAGCGCCCCAGACGCCAGTAAGTGATGAACTGCACGTTCCGCCGCCAGGCTCTTCGCAACTGAACCTGCGATTCTGGCAATTACATAAATTACGATCAACTATCCAGATTTATACTAACTCATCCCACGAGTCTTATTCCAGCACTGCTGATGTTTGCTACTTAACGGATCATAAGACCAACACAAGACAAATATGACTTTATATAATCAGCTGTGGTTCATGTTTACACTGGAACAGACCAACAGAAAAACAGGAAAGAGTATGCAGTCTTTATAAAACTGGAAAAGGGTTCATTTTTCACCTTAAAAGTGTAAATTCTGTCATCATTTACTCTACCTCATGTCATTCCAAACAGTACGACTTTCTCAGTATTGAAAAATCAATACCATTCATATGACATAAAAATGACATTTTCAGAAGAAAATGTTTAATGTTTTGTATTCATAGAGAGGCGTTTACTAAAAGTACATACAACTGACAACTGTGATTAGTTAATCCTGATCCCTCAAGTATCTGTGATCTACAGTGACTCAGGGTTTTCCTTCCTGTGTATCTTTAGCAATTTTTCACCTGTTTTACCATCCAATAAGTGGAAATCTGATAACACTGCAGGACGAGTTGCATGCCAAAGTCTAAACGGTTCGAGCTTGTCCACTTTAAGTCACTTCCAGAGGGAGTCAAAAACGCATTCGACCGGATTGCTTTCGTAGTGTAAACGCTCATGTGGTCGAATGTGTTCAAGCAGCCACAAAAGACCGTCTACTCTCCGTCTACTGACCTAATGCGTGAACATTATGGGAAGAGCGCTAGACAGATTTAAACTTTGTCGGCTGAAGATCCAAGTTTGTTTTGAAGATGAAAAACGTACCAAGCACAATGTTCTCTCACCATTCCTGATTTCTAACACTCACGTTTTTCCGTCGTCATCTTTGGCGTTCATATGTAAACTAGCATAGCATAGCATAGACCCATAGACCTTCCCCTCGAAGAAATCAGGACAGACGTGTTTGAAAGTGAACAATAGAGACGGATTAAAACATCAGGTGTAAACGGGAATGTGTCTCCCTCGTCTACTTGTGATCCGATTGACCAAAACGCATCTTAATACCAGGTGTAAACAGGGCCATGTTTTATTGGAAAACCAATGGACAAGTAAGATGTTCCTGGGTGAAAATGTTTTGTTGATCATAGAACAACATTCCTGTCTGAAAATGTTGTCCTAATCCTAATCCTATAACTCATCCCTAAACTCATGATACGTGAATAACACAGATGTAGAAGCACCTAAACCCTGGTTTAAGCCTAAACTTGACATAAACCCTGAACACTCAAATTTGATTGGTTGATTGGAATGTAGTTCCAGGATCAAAAAAGATATTGATCCAGCATCATGTTGTACTTGGTGAAATCACGTTCACCAAACCAAATGCAATGAGCGAGTGCTAACAATCTCTACCTAAAATTATGAAAACACATTCAATCTTTAAAAACACATGGTTTTCTCTCACGCAGCAATTGTGGGAGTTGCTCCTCAAGTCGCTGGTTTAAGATTCACACACACTGCTGCTCATTGATTGTTGTGTTTTGATTAATTGGGGTTTCAGAAGCGTCTCATAAATGCACCGCATGTGATTAAATGCAGAGGGCCAGAGAGAGTTTCCTCGACCAATTAAATAATACCGTCTGCCACCAATCAATACCCTGACACTAACATTTGGGAATAGGCACTTTGCGCTTGAGAAGCTGTGACATTGACACCCGTTATGACCTTTTGAGTGAGTGATCGCGTGACCTCAGAGGATTTAGCCGTTCGTGTTAGCGCTAGTGTAAATTGCGTGGCCCGTGGGTGACTTGGGTTAATGTTCGGCCTCGGGACACAACAGTAATTAACCTCTCCAGGTATCTGACCTCACAGAGAGCCGGCTATTTGCTCACCTGTCTGACCCTGAATGTTTTACTGTGTGTCCAGGGAGGGTTTGTTGTCGTGACCTGTCCAGTTCACTTTCATGCTCATATCTGATTCATTAGATGTACAGGATATCAGTCAAATGCACGCTCACGACACACTTCCAGGGGAATAAACACACCACCTGCTTCTCGTTAAAATGCATGAGAACACAAGTGTGCTACATCTATCACCATTAGAGCTGCAAGTGTAGTATAACAGGAGTAAAAGGTGATGGCTGACGGGTTGTCCATGATGTTGTCTCACGCTCAGTTAAAATGCACCTGTATTTCCTCTTATGCACGAGTGCGTTTACAGAGAGAAAGAGAGAGCTAAAGTGTTTCTATCTGCCAGCTGGGTTATAATAGTAAAGCAGTTCTGCTGGATGCGATGTGACTCGTGGGAGGAAAAGGGGAGCAGCTTTACGAGTCCCTCGAGCACATAAATCTGTCTATTATAACAATGTGGTCAGTGGCCATAGCAGGTTCCTCCTCAGAGAGATGGGCACCCAGGAGAGCGCTCTCAGCTTTAATAGAGAAGACAGCAGGGGGGAGAAATATTTTCTCTTTTTTTCAAAACTATTAAAACCTTGAAAGTCATCAAAGGCCCAAGCTGTTCCAAACGACAGGCAGCAAAGTGAAATTCCAAAGCAACATTGCATGCATATTTTACAGAAAATGCCATCCAAGAATGCATTTCTCACAAGTAAAAATGCAAATTCATATAGGCCGTACTTATATTTTATCATCAGGGTTCAACAATACAGAAATGTTCTATGTTCTCTATCTGACGAACATAGATGTGACAGAAATAGCTTATTATAGTCTTAAAAGCACAGGTAAAAACACAAGCAAACCAATGACTAATCTTTTGCATCATATTTATCAATCCATGGAATTACATATTACTGTAAACTTGCCAGGCTGCAATTTCTCTCAAAAAAAAGTACAAAAAATTGAATCTAAAGAAAAAAAAAGTAAAGAAAACATTTAATGAAAAAGTTATTTTAATATTGAAATATATTAATATAAATATTGTTAGTACACTACCGTTGAAAAGTTTGGCATTAGTAATATTTGTATAGTTTATTTATTTTAAATAATTAAAAAAATATTCTGCAAGGATGCATTCAATTGTTCAAAAGAGATTTTGCATCACGGTTTCCCCAAAAATATGAATCAGCACAACTGTGTTTTCAACATTGATAATAATCAGAAATGTTTCTTGAGCATCAAATCTTCATATTATAATGATTTCTGAAGGATCATGTGACACTGAAGTAATGATGCTGAAAATTCAGCTAATCATTACAGGAATAAATTACATTTGAAAATACTTTAAATTGTAATAATATTTCATAAAATTACTGTTTTTACTGTATTTTTGATTAAATAAATACAGCCATGGTCGCCATAAGAGATTTATTTAAAAAACATTCCAAAATCGTGTCAACCCCAAACATTTGAATGGTAGCATAACTAAAATATATTAATTTAAAAAAAAAAATCTCCGTCTCTTCGCTGTTGGTAGTCCATGCTCAGTTTTGTTGCATCACTGTAAATCAAAGATTCTCACTGAAAAGGAATGACTTGCGATTTGCTACAAATCACTGTCGTAGTGAACGTCCCCTTAGAAAGCATCTGTGCAGAGAGAAGAAAGCAGAGCAGCTCACTTGGTTTTGTAAAAGAGCTTTTTCCTCTGTATCTTTCCTTGTCGTCTTCACTTCTTTAAGCAGTGCAATATGCAGAAGGGGAGCGGCAGCGATCTCAGCGCTCTGCATCATGGCGGCGCACAGTTATCTCTCCTCAAAGCACTTAGGCCTTGAATTGGAATTAATTACTAGGACGGCTCTCTCGCTCACATTGCTCACATTAACATCTCACTATTGACAAGAGCGTTAATGTGAGCATGTGTGTTCTGATGAGAGTGTCACTGTAATCAAGATCTATAGCATCACTCTCTCTCTCTCTCACACACACACACACTCATGCATGTGTGCAGTAGTCGCTGTGGGAAAATCAAACAAAATACATAATTCAAGACTGACAGAGGCGAAATGCTGTTGATGCACATTGTGTCTGCACTAGAGGGAGTTTTGTTACCAAGCTGTGCGTGTGTGTGTGTGTGTGTGTGTGTGTGTGTGTGTGTGTGTGTGTGTGTGTGTGTGTGTGTGTGTGTGTGTGTGTGTGTGTGTGTGTGTGATTTGATGTTGAGGGTCTGTCTCTGTGAGATATACTGGCAGCTCTCCCTTTTCTGAGAGTGAAATGAATGTTAAATAACTTGAGAACGAGAGAGAGATACTAAAAAGTTAGTCAATTAAAGAAGCGCTCAGGGATGCGGTTAACATGCCTCAGTGAGTTATCACTGTACTAAATGAGAGGGCGCCTTATCATATGAGCAGAGGAGAGAAAGAGAGAGCGAAGGGGGAAATATTTAATTCTGAAAAATGGTTCATTAGTAATCCGATTGAAAGATAACATGTTCTTCTGCCTTGGCAGTCAGAACTTATTGCGTGTTTCTTGGAATAGAGAGAAGTTAGAAGAACAATGTCATACAAGCAAGGTCATGAATAAAACTACATTTTGTGCTTGCCTGTGCAAAACCCTCTGAGCAAACTATCAAAGACAAATTACTGACGACAATGTTAATGAACAAAGGATTTCTGTGATATCAATGATGACGAGTTGTGCAAGAAAATGTGCATCAATAATGAAATTATTTTAATTAACACCATTCACGAAACTATAAAAGAAAAAATAACACAGCAAGGATGCACTAACAGTGATTTTGATAGACTAAAGAAGAAAAATCTAGAAAGAATAAGAGCGTCTCTAATTGTCCAATCATGCTGAATAATGTTGAATAATGCTGAATAATGTTGAACATTGCTGAATAATGTTGAATAATGCTAATGTGGGGGTTTACGCAAATGAACTGAAGCACTTTGCTATCAGGCTAAATCACTCACCCAAATACATCCTATACATATGCGTATATAACATAATATCACTTCTATCTGCAAAAAAATGATGCAAATGAACAGGTGAACTTGAACTAATTTGCTAGTCCGAATGCCTAAGTCACATTGTAAATATGCTTTTCCATAACAATGATCTAAACATGCCTAACTGATTTAATTCTGCACTTATTTGTTCTTGTCAACTAAAATAATATTTTTGTTGACTAAAAATAGGTTGCCATTTTAGTCAAAGTAAATTAAAATATTGCCTACATTTAAAGAAGTTTTAAATATCAAACGACACATTTTTTAAATAAAAAAACAATACTACAGTTTGGTGAGTGTTTGCTATGTTTTTTAGTGATGATAAGTCATTAATGAACGATTGTTCATTGTGTCTGTCACATGACAAATGAACGAAGGACTCAGAAGGTAAAAGTAATTATTTATGTTCCCTGTAAATTATTTTTGACTGCATTATAATGATTTCTTAATTCAGAATATGATCAAGATTGCGTAGGTGGATGTGTTCGGTGAATTTGCCGGTTAAAAGTATAACATTTAAAGCCCCTTAAATGAACGAAATGAATCGAAAAAAGATTTGTTCAATTTGATGAACGAGATCGAACAAGGGAGCCAGTAAAATGATCCGAACTTCCCATCCCTAATGTGATTGCTATGCTATAGTTGATTGATTTTGAAGACGTCTATGTAGTTGCTTACCTTGCTAGTTTGCATGATATTCCAGAATAATTCAAAATATGGCCAGAAAAGTTACAACTTAATAACTCTCCTCAATAAGCCAAACAATACCCTTTCTGAAGGGACAATACATATTTATTTGAAGCTGAGCTTGATCTTTGTAGTGAAGCTGGTTGAGTCTTACTGGTAAAGCTAGTTAAGGAACTAGAAAACAGGCATTCGGCGACCAGCTATGTGTTCATGCATTTTTTTTTTTAGCAGGGGCAACAAATGTTGACTGCAAATCTGTTAAAGGACTCGGTTATAAGACAACGGCTCCTCCCAGCCGGTTGGTTGTCTCTGGCCGCTCCGGCTGGTCCATTCAGCGAGCGGATTATCCCAGAGAGGAGGAGAAGGAGGAGCAGGTCGATAACATGCTGAAGAGCAACACAGCGCCGCTCTGATGAGCCTTTCAACGTGGGAATGCAGCTCTAATCCCTGAGTTAGTGTATTGTAGGGAGAAAAAGAGATGGAACTGAGCAAGGTTGGGTCATTCAGAAGATGAACGACGCGAGTCTGCGGCCGAAAACAGCAGCATCATGGATGTGGAGAAAAATGTGAGTGCTGAGCCCATACAGAGAGAAGCATGTGATGTGGGAAAAAAGAAAAACGCAAAACTAATTGATCAAAACAGTACTGTATGTGTAAAGTATGTTTCTTTAGCAAATAAAAAGCAGAATTTCTCAGAGGTTACCATTTTATAGCTCAAGAGACTTTCTAAGCTATGTTTCCTTTAAGCATTACCTTGATCTGTTTCTCCCAAAATTAAAATAAAAAGTCACATGAGTCAATATTCATACAGTATGTGTATTGAGCTACAACTTGAATGTGGATAGCAGCTCAGATCATTTGACTTCGGGATAATATGATGAGAAATTGATGAGTTCATATTGAGTTCATAAGTTAGAGACACTGAATCTCTAGGAGAGAGTCATGTGAGATTCAGATTTATTTCACAAGAGAAACATCTGAGAAGCCAGAGGCTTATCCCTATAAAGCCTACAGTATCAAACCTGCTGGAAAACCTGTTGCACACAATCTACTACATGCCGTCTACCCTGTGACTCATATACTTTTTTTTTTAGCAAGAAAAGGGACTTTTAGTACAATTGTAAAAAAGACCCCCTTCAGGTGTAGTACATGTAAAATCTTTAAAGAAAGAAACTCATACAGGTTTGGAACAACTTGAGGGTGATGACAGAAACGTAATTTTTAGGTGAGTTATCCCTTTATCACTAGAACTACCGGAATGAAAAGACATGCAAAAATGTTAGGAAACGTCAAAGCTTCATACCGTTAGCCTACAGCCCTGTTTGTAAATAAGTTCAATAATCAATACAAAAACAAAAAATAAATGGATCTACAATGTTACGATAGGTAAGCAAATAATAAAGACAAGGACACAAAATTTAAATTCAAATGTGAAAATGTATTTTCCAGCCTAATTGATAAATATTTTCTTATAAAAACAAATCTTATGATACAATATATACAATAACAAAAACATAATAAACATTTTAATACATTAAAAACGTTCATGGACACGTATGCAGCACAATCCAGTACTTACACACAAAAACAGGCTAAGAAAAAACATGAACAGCTAAACAAGTAAACGAACTGCTTTAGAACGATTTTCAGTGAACAAAAAATATTAACAAACAAAAGGTTAACACGTCTTCCTCCAAGTGGGCTCATCTGAACGGCGCAAACGGGTACCAATAGGTGGGAAATGTAGCGGATTTATGTATCAATAATGCGTGCGGTCAAAATTACCGCTATGGCCATTCTAGGTAGAAATAGTCAGAACTGTTTTGTGTTTTGTGATTTTAATAAAATAACAGTGTCAGAATAAAATATACACATAGTTAGGAAAAGTCAGAGTCCTACAGCCAAATTGATTTTATTTTAACAAAGTTATTACACTGTAAAATTAAAAAACGGTCAAAATGACCGTCTTGGGAGTTCTAGTGTTAAGGAAACATCTAATTGCATAAACACATTTGCGTTCTCTCTGTGTTCTACCTCTATCAAGACAGCCTTGTATCTTATACAGTATTTGAAAAACAGGTAACAGTCATATGAGCAGATAATCAATGCCAGCAGACAGATGAACACTGATCTACTTTCCAGGAGAAGCCCTCAGCTGTGTCTCGACAGGATCTGCCCTTCAAACACGAGAGTGTGGTTTCGGTCTGACAGTATCGATCACTAACTCTATCATTCATTCGATTACGGATCTGGTTCCGACATCAACCCCCTGATCAATAACACTGAAAAAAACTGAACTAAAATCACAGTGCCTGTAAATTGAATTAATTATGGAGAAAATATTAAATCCTTCAGAACTAATTTGACACCTGAGATGAATCAGCCTGATTGAGTCAAAACAGACGGGGTTGTGTATGGTTATGATTTGAATAATTCAACCTTTTACAGGGACAAACGTTCATTATTTTCCAGTGATACGCGTCTGTTTGAGTTTCTCTCACTTCTCCATTTCATAAACAAGGAAAGAGGATTATGACATGAATAAAGGCTTTGTTATCTGTCACTGTATCAGCAGATCTAATTAAAGGGTTCAGGTGGAAACTAAACACGGCTCGCAAATCATTTATGAATATTTTACTTGATTTACTTGAAGTTTGATGCCCTATTTTATCATTTGAACACAGGGATAAATGTGGCATTTTAGCTACAATAGAAAAATGTGAAAAAATGTTGTATATTTGAAAATGTTAAGACATTTATCAGTCAATAACAAGGAAATCAAGGACCGTTTTACTTCCTTGTAACCGCTACTTTAATGCCACACTTTTTTCATTTTCGATATGATCTTCAGACTGTCAATTATATTCTTAATAAGCATATTGCAGTAAAAAAAGAACCTCAACATCTTTAGAACAAGATAAGTTTACATGAGAAGCAAAACTGCATAAAACTATTTAATCAAAGATAATTCAAACATGACGAACATGATAATCCAAACAGAGAAACAAGAAACAAACATTGAGGTTTAAATTCAATGACCGACAAACAAGGACTGAATGATATAAAGGGGTATAAATGCACTGGGTAGACTAGCAAGGAACAGGTGAAGGTGATTAGTTGCCATGGTGACTAACAAGGATAACTATAGAAACTAAGGTAAACGAACTAAACCACAGAAACTGAATAAAAGGCACAGCAAGACAAAAGAATATCAAAATAAAAGTCCAAGAACACCAAACACAGGGAATCATGAGAGAAACAAGTGAGGACAAGGTTGAATATATTATGAAGTTTTGCTTATCATGTAAATCTTGTTTTAATGCTGTTTAGATTTTTTTTTTTTTTTTGCAGTGCCATTCTCCAACACAGAATATCTAATTATGCACCTCAAACTGTGTGAAACATTATATAAGAACTTTAAATGCATTGATAAATAAGTGAAATTTCACAGTGTGAAACTGTTTCACATTTTTTCCACACAGTTGTGTGTTCATTAAAAGTAGGAGGGAAGCCGTCACAGATGCCGTTCTTCAGCGTGTGTTGATGAGGAAAGCAGTGGGGTGATAGTCCCAGCGTGTGGCCCATTGTTTAATCTGAATCCACCGCTGTGTGTACGTGAAAGGAAAGCAGGGGTCCACCAGCGGCTAGGAAGATATCTAATGATGGAAAGAAAAAGGACTTATCTGAAAACTGATTTGGATGTGCCGGTGGTCAGCCAGTGGAGGATGAGTCAGAGAATGAATATGGATAAGAATCGTATTATTTCCTCAAGTGCTTTTGACGGGTACAGACAAGCCTGTAAATGTAGAACATGACCGCCTAATAAATAACTCGCTGCTCTGTATTTCCAGACAGTCGTTCATGCAAACAAACCTAGAGGTGGAAAACAAGCTGTATCTCTTTCTGTGACAACAGCTGAGGACTTCAAATCTTGCGCAAATGCAATAAATCCAGTGATAATTTTGCATGCTCCCAGGGTGTGTCAAAAAAGGTCATGTAACACAAAGAGGCCGTGACATGGATATGAATGACACCTTCCATGTGGAGAAAAGAGCTTTCAGAGCAGTGGGACACCTGTTGTAAAACCAAAAGCATCCTAATCCATTATGCTGTACGTTTCATTGTACAACATTTTAAAGAGTTACAGACTGGGTTTCCCATTATCTACAAACGGCATTCATACACCTTTCTTGTCCTCTAATCCTTGAGTTTTGGGCTTTATAGTGAACGGAGAACACACAGAGACGGTCTCTAAGCAACGCTACTGTCAGAATCCTTTCCGAAGATACTCAAGGACGAGTGCAGACTTGTGTCAGAGCAGCAGAGGATGCACACACACACACACACACACACACACACACAGCAGGAGTCAAGAGTCCCTCTGGTTCTCTGGCGCAGACGTCTGTGACACGGTATACAATGGAAGTTTAAAAAAACATAAAAATGCACAACATTTAGAAACGTTGGCAACAAGTATTTGTGTTTCTTTATATTGCAACTACATTTGCATCTCCACAGGGAAATGGCAGCACTCACAAGACTCCCAAAGACTAGTGTTAAAGTTTTAGGTAAGTTTAGTTTATAGTCTTTGGTTCTGTGGGAATTGAATGCCACATCAGAGCAGCATTGCTGTTGTCGTGATACTCCAGAGAATACAAAACGCAACACCATCTTTGCAATGTAAACTAGACTATAAATGGTTGAAGCAAGAAAGCTACATTATAAGACCAATCACAATTTATTAGTCATACAGTATGCAAATATTTTGAATGCTGAGCATTTATCGTCAATGCAAATAATGATAGATTTACATACAGTAAATCTTAAATCTGAGTAGGTAGTTGGCATGAAAGACTTTCAGAAAGCCGACATGATATACTTAATCTAAAGCCATTTTAATTAATTTATAATTAGGATGTCATGCTAATTGGGGCTTACATGATTTTTGTACGTTTAATGCACGTCACACTGCAGGACTATTTTAAATGAAATATGTGAAAGGGAAAAAGATTATTAAAAAGGGTGGAAAAACTTGATGACCAGGCAAGACCTAAAATATACACTGTCCCTCAAACATTCATATGCATTTAACCTTAAATACAATATTCATGTTGTTAATATAAAAATGTTAGTGCCATCCAGGACGGCATAAAATGTACAAAAACAAAAAATAGATTGAATTACCTACAAAGTCTGAATGGAGTCTGTACACTAAGCAGTTGAAGATGAATTAATTGAAAAGTTGAATGCTGGGGTTGATCTGAATGTTTGAGAAATAACGCTACAGTGGTGCTCTGTAATTACAGATGTATCATATTTCATAAGAGGGAAAAGTACAGAGCTGCTCACCAATCAAAGTTCTCAGGTCAAAGAAGATCAAAGTTTGCAGATTCACACATCTGCTTTTGAAGTTTTCAAAGGAAGGACAGATGGTTGATTTTCAAGATTGTATCAACACTTTTAAAGCAACTAACTGAAAATAGCAGCCCAGAATAATGCTGGTAAACGCTTGCCGTCTTTAGCTCGGCACACTGCGGCTGCGATAACAGAAATAACAGACAGAGAGGCAGGTTCAGTGGATGGCACTGGAAATCACAAATTCAAATGCTAATTAAAATGGGCTTATTTTGAACTCCTCTTCAGAGGTTCATGATGGAGGGACTTTGAATTCTCCATCAAAGAGAGCAATAAACAGCAAATGCAGTCTTTATAAGCCAAACAAATTACTGTCGCCACTGCTCACAGTGGTTTCATTCACATCCAAGTGAGATGAAACGTTCAGAGGAAACCCCCTGGACTCAGTATCTGTTATGTGTCCATCCTCCAATGACATGTAGGGGAGGTTTTCATGAAACAATACACTATTCTTTATTTAGATTTTTTTTAATACAAAACCACTTACTACAGGGAGAATCCCATTGGTGCAATCTGAGGTCAAATAAAAAAACGTTCCTTTCTTTTATAGGGTTGAGTTGCTATTTGGTTTGTTAAACATTGTTAATGTTTATAGGTTCTTCGGATCACCGTAATGGACATAAATATAGACCGAAACAGGACAGTTGAAGCATCAGGGGTTCTTTGAATCACCTGAATGTAGATGATTTGCTAAAAAAACATGGGAATTTAAGTCCTTAAAAAGCAACAGTGTTTAAAATGGTAGCTGACAAAAACCTTTTCAAGATTTTAAGTAGAAACTAGGAGAATTAAAGTAGGATAACTAATTTACTCATCCTCATGTTGTTCCCAATCTGAATGCATTCATTTCTTCTTTAAAACTTTTATTTTTACGGTTATATCCTTATCTGTAAATGTTACAAATTCATGCGAGTATTTCCATTTTGCATGAAGGCTTGTCCTGACTGTCTGTGTTAAACATCAAATTTAACTGAACAAGCGCCAGAGGGAGACAATTAATATCCAGCGCAAAATTTTTATTTTTTGCTGAAATATCTGTTGTTGGATGTTAAATTTAGGTTTAAAAGTCTACATGTAATTCAAGTATTTTATGAGAGTAGTAACTGTGAAGGGGCAGCATGTAATTAAATATAAATGTAAGATGTTCCTTACATTTACAGGATAAAGAAATGACAGTAAGACTGAATGTGTTTGTTCCTGCAGAACATCCCTCTAATCTTTTAACAATGAGTTTTTGTTTTTCTTCATTTTTAATGTAGAGATTTAAACTGTCCTTTTGCTTTATAACTCATATAATGTATAGCATATATTCACTATATATGTTTTCAATATGCATTGGGCAGGATGTGGAATCGTGTGTTTTGTCAATAAAAAATAAAAAATAAAATGTAACTTTTATCCGATTAATCAAATAAATAATGAGTCAACTAATTGATTATCCTAACAATCATTAGTTGGAGCCCAATTTTTTTTTTTTTTTAATGTTGGTAACCAAACAGTTGATGTTCACCATTGTCTTCCATAGTATTTTTTTTTTTTCATACTATGGAAGTCAATGGGGCCCATCAACTTTCTGGTTAGCCACATTCTACAAAATATCTTATTTTACCCATAGGCCTGATTTTATTTTCACAAATCACCCCAGAACATTTTCAAAAATATCTTCATTTGTGCTCCACAGAAGAAAAAGTTTCAATGTAAGAGTGAATAGAAATGGTTCCATCTTTTCTCATTTGGGGTTTGAAACCAACAAGCACCAAGTACTTGAACCACACAGCCACAGCAACCCAATGACCAGAGCACACCACAACAATCATTTAATCCTCAAGTCAAACAACAAAGATCCACACAGCAAACAACACTGCATTAGCGACAAACCCCCAATTCAAACTCCTGTGCCGCCCGACTGACATGTGACATGATGAACGTCCCCATATACACACACAAACACTTGAATGAATCGTAAAACACACCGCTTAACTTGGCCGGACGAACCTCTGGAGGGATGAGAGAGGTCACGGATTGTGTTCAAAAGGCCAGCGAGGTCAAGATCCCTATCTATCGCTTTTATTGTTCCATCTGGGGACTAAACAAAGCCACAAAATGCCTCTCCATACTGATGTGTGTTGTCCCACCTCTCTTCAATGTCTCCTTCTCAGTTGTTATGAACGAGAGCAGCGTGTTGGTGGTCCATGTATCAACACGCAAGCCACTGAGAAAGTGAGGAAGCAAGTGAGAGAGAGGCCGATATGCTGGCGGCGACTGAATGGATGGCATTGCAGCAGGGCAGGACTGTGGGATTAGACGAGACAATGGTATGCTTGAAAGACGTAAGCCTCTCTGTGTGAAATAGAATCACTCCCCGGGGACACGACTGCCTTCCCCGCTGAATAAAGTGAGACAGACAGCCTAGTTCCCGCTGACTTCTCTCCAAAAAGACACGTTTGATAACACCATTCAATCATGGCAGAGGAAAAGTTCCCCAGCTCAATCTATACGGCCCTGTTTCATTACATATATAAGTAAAATTCACTTTAAAGAAGGGATCTCAAACTACTGGCCCGTGAGATTGTTTCATATGTTAGTAGTTTATTCGGCCCACAAATCATATTTCACTTTATGCATTTTGATTTCACCTGTTATCCTGTAGTTTTCTTGGATTGTTATAATGTGGTCTAATATATATTTATTCACATGACTAATTACAGGCCTCACACAAATTAAAATGTGCAATTGTAGCCTAGGTGACAACAACAAACAAGCCTGCGGGTTCGCTTCTGTCAAAAAAACAAAAAAAAAGAGTTGGTTACGTGTATTCGTTGGCACCGCTCCTGTGTGCCAGATTGCTCATTCGTTCATTATTTACTATAGTGAATGCCACATTTATACATATGGACTATATAAGTGCACTGTATAAACACAGCTTTTGTTTACTGGACAAGTGTGGTACGGTTAAATGTGTACTCTTCTATTATAGTCAACAAAGCGGTCTCTACAAAATGCCTCTATAACTACATAATCAAAATTAATGTTTGTATTTGTTGTAACTGTTCAACTGGTCGCTGATGAAGAACATCATATGGCAAGTGGCAATTTGATTTTGAGACCCCTGCTTTTAAGAAAAACTTTAACCACCCTGTGAATAATGAACTTATACATACACACGCACACACACGCACGCACGCACGTACACACACACACATAATGTTGGTGCAACTACATTATGAGGATTCTCCATAGGCGTAATGGTTTTTATACAGTACAAACTGTATATTGTCCCCTTAAACTGCCCCTATCCCTTATACCATCACAGAAAACATTCTTCATTTGTAAATTTTTAATAAAACATTGTTTTTTAAGTTTTTTAAGCTATTTGAATTACGAAGACTCATGAAATGTTCTCATAAATCACGTTTAAGTTGTAATACCAGTGTAATACACGTCATTATACAAATTTGTGTCCTCATAAATCACATAAACAAGCACACACACACACACACACACATATGACTTACAGTAAATTAATCCATACTGTAAGTCACTATGTAATTGATCAAGTGAAGTTGTCAGATTTCAAAATGCCCTTTGCCACTTTTTCAAATCACACTGGAGATGATCATCAGGTTTTGTCAATATCTACCTTATCAAATTAGATAAATATACTGCAACATAAAAGCACTTTCACTAGTGGGACTTTTGGACCCCACTGAAGTTAACAAGTCCATAATTCTTGCACATTACAAACTGCACCAGTTCACAAACTCTCTGTAAAACATTTCCAGGAAACACAGGGTGTAGTTTTTCAATATCCCCATAATTCAATCTAAATTATACATTCAACCAGACTAATTAAAAAAATCTTACATAACACCCTCAGAAAAAGTAGCGTCTGAGGTGGATATTATGCTCAAGTAGAAAGAACAGAGATTTACATGTAAGACTGAGAAAATCAGTCGCCACAGGACAGCTGTGATTCTGCTAATGGTTTCTCCTAAGCCCCTCAGTGTGTTTGTGTACAACAGCAAAGGAAGGTGCACAGAGGAGATGAGAGAGACTGCACCACTAATAAGACCCTCATTTAAGTGCAAATGATGGAATATTATTATTAAACATAAAGGTTGAGCCAAGCAGGTCATGCACACTACCACTATTATTATCAACAGAAATCCAATGCATGTGCACCACTCACCCATGCGAAGAAAAGCATCCAAGGGAAATCAGATTATGAGTTTAGGAAATCCCTGCAAAACTAGAGGATCCAAACCCCAGTCCTGAAGAGGAGGGCAACTGCAAGTGTACAGCAAGTGTCTAATCCATATATCAGGCACTGCGCAGGCGGCGTTACTCTGTGTGAGCTCTTAGCTGGGACAGAAGCACGAGTGTCTCTGGGGACAGACGCACGCTTTCTGAGACTGTGTGAACAAGACTAATTCAGGCACAAGCAAAATCCGTCAGGTGTTGAATTACAACAAGGGCTGTGGGAGGGTCTTTCCCCCTCCGGGCCAATCAGAGAAGAGCTCTATTGTTTGATTTTGCTCAGGTAAATGAGGCGGCCCCTCCTGCTCTTAACTGGCAGCAGACCAACAGGTAACTGAGGGAAGTGGGGACACTGAAACGGGTTGGCTTGTTTTTTTTATAAAGTGGGTAGACAGACAGACTGGCTGGCAGAAAAACTGTTGTTGAGATAAAGAACTCTTTAAGTAGAACATGCTGACTGATTCTGAACACAGCCAGAGTTGTTCGTCTGCCCTGCGAGCTGTCGTGAAGATAACGCTAATAAAAAACAACAAACGGATGTAAAATGTAACCCAATGTGTGGCTTAGACTTAGAAATATATACTGAAACATCCAAACTTTAGCATTGACACAAATAAGATTCATGATTAACAAGCACAGATGAAATTTAAATCCCCAGCAGGTAAATTTGCCACTAATGTGTGTAAAGGAATACATTTCCTTTTATTCTGATTTAATATATCAGCTAAACAGCTGGAAAATGCTTTTGTGTGGTGGCAAATAGATGCTAGTCATTATTTAAAAATGTGACAACTCCACAGCTTTCAATTGAGTACACTAGCTTTTTTTTCCCTACAGAAACAGATCTTGTCACAATTACCAAATTATGTTATATATAATCTTCACAAAGAAGAAAAATTTAAAAGGGGTGGATGATTATGATTTCACTTTTCTAACTTTAGTTAGTGTGTAATGTTTCTGTTTGAGCATAAACAACATCCCCAAAGTTACAACGTTCAAAGTTCAAAGACAAAGGAAGATATTTGCTTTTAAAGAAAAGGACTACAACAAACGGCTGGTAGGAACTACACGACATTCCTCCCAGGTTAGTGACATCACCAACCCTAACATTTACATAAACCCCGCCCCCTGAACATGATTTACAGATTGTCAAGACAGAATATGCTAATCAATGACTAGAAGATAGTTAACTCCACAGTTACTAACCATTCAGAAATGTCCTGTTGCTTATACATGTTGTCACTTCTTCCTGAGTCTCTCCATCATTGTCTGACTCCGGTTTGAACATAAAAGATTAAAAGTTTTTGAAATTTTCAGTGTGTGTGTGGGTGAGGTAAAAGGACACAATCTGTTGAAGCTCCGCCCCTTGTGCTTTGGGGGGGGGGGGAGCAGCTCATTTGCATTTAAAGGAACAGACACAAAACGAGGCGTTTTTGCTCACCCTCAAAAAGTGACAACTTTAACATGCTATATAAAAATATCTGTGGGGTATTTTGAGCTAAAACTTCACATACACACTCTGGGGACATCAAAGACTTATTTTACATCTTGTGAAAGGGGAATTATACCACCCCTTTAAACAATACAATACCATTTTATTTTATTTTGTGAAAAATAAGTCCTCACATAGGCTAAGCAATTAGTGAAAACTTGCATTTAAAAACCAAACACATTTTCTGCTTCAACGCACATAATGAACACTAAGAAATGTTTTGTTTGGTATTAATGCAATTAAAGAATAGTTGGAGCAAGTTAGCATATCAGTATGCAAATGTATGTGTGTGCCCCAATGAAATAGTAGCCTATCAAGTATTAAAGAGGATTTTTTTTTCACACAACTGCCCTCAAAAGAATAGTTGTGTTCATTCACTTCAAAAGGTCACCACTAGAGCACTTAAATGTCTAAATAATGTACAATGGCAGCATATTAAGTCTGCATCTCACAGCTCTAACGCACAAGCCCCTGAACCATCTCTCAAACATACATGTTTCCCAAGAGAAACCAATTACTCCTGAACAGGACTGCTGGGTATTCAGTGCTTGGACTATTAATTAATGTGTTTTGACTAAGAAAAATGAGGCAGAATTAAATTATAGATCTATCATTTTTCATTAAACTTCAGGTTGATGGAAGGGCTCTTCAAAGCAGGAAAGCTAATGCCAGGGGAAAAAAAATAACCTACAGAAAAAACAAGACTGCATCACCCTCAAAAGCACAGATTTCTGGTCTCTGCATGCATTCAGTTTTCATTTAAGCAAGCTTCTGGGATCAATTTTTCCAAATAAAGGGACGTATAATATCTGAATGAAATGTTACTAAATAAAGATAAAGCGTTAATCCGTTTTCACCAGCTGCCACCCACCGTTCACAGCGTTCAGCAGTACAGTGAGCAATGAGCATGTGGCTAAATCTGTGTGTAGTCCAAAATGAACACTCGCCAAGTAAAATCTGGCTTCGTTGAGTCGGCCGGTAACTTTTTAGGAAGTGCGTGGTGTATATATATATATAAAATAAAGCAATGCAAGATTGATAGTCTGACCTTTGCCATAACTGATCACACCAAAGTAACGCGAGTGATTTTTAGAAAACTTCAGCGACTGTCTGAAGAATGGTGGGAAACAAAATAAGCCATTGTGATATTTTCACATGTTTATTTAAGCATTTACTTTTTTGCATGAGGTTGAATTTCACTGAAATACTGTATATGATGCTGTGTGTGTTAAAACTTGTCTGGACTATTTGCTGCCAACAACAGAAATGTAAATTTAGAAATGTTAAAAAGTGACATTTATATTATGCATGTATCTATTTTTAAAATATTACTATTTAATTTAAGAAGGAAATAACATATATTAAAACATGTCAATATTTATTTTCTCATATTACCCAGCAGGTGTGGCAACAACAACAACAAAAAACTTGTGTGTGTGTGTGTGTGTGTGTGTGTGTGTGTGTGTGTGTGCTTGTGAGTGTCATTTGTGTAACATCACTTAGACTGCTGTAGACTACAACTTGAGAAAAAAAAAAACTCAATCTATGAAATGAGACACTCTACAGTTTCAGGGCAGTGCATTGAATCACAAACACACACACACTCACACACTCACACAAACGACGAGAATAGGCACAAGTAACATAATGCACAAACCGAAACTGAAGCCACGACTCTTGGTTTTTGAATAGTACTGTCACTATGTCATGTAATTCTACAAATTCACAGGCTCGAGTTTCACTTCAAACCTCACACATGTCCACATGAGTCCAAGGAAGATGTTTGTGACACTGCTCTCATCTTCTCTTCATTCTCTTTTTCTTCCTTCAAGCTTTCAATCTAAAGGAACGTCATCTGAGAGGACAATAGCACCTGCTGTTAGCAAAATGTGATTCAATGCACAACCTTAGGAAAAAATGAGGCAACTGAGCTGCCTCTTTTCATTCAAGCATGGTTGGCATCGACTGGAAAATGGTGATATAAGAATTTCCTTCCAGCACATCAGACTTACATAAAGCTACTTTACTGTGGGTTAATTAGCTTACTAATTGGTAATGTGGGTCTCATGTCATGTAATGTGCATGTGAGCAAGTCTTGCTTGGAATAATGTGGCAATGAATCACACCAGATGAACAAGCCAGGAAATCTCACACATGCAAGTCCTGTGACGGCACTTCTGCAGTGGAGCAAAGTCTCTGGCTATAATCCACCAGTTTTCATGCTTGCTAAATTCTGACAGACTCTTTTTCGAATTAGAAAATTAATGCTGTTTCTCTTGATCCACGAGTGTCTTCTCTGTAATCCTCACACTGAGAAGGATTGCGTTCATGAGAATGACCCAAACCATGGAGTAATCTGGTTGTCTAAATTGGCAGTCGTATCAAAGTGACAAATGCATCAACAAATCCTGCCAACCGGTCCTCTGGGGCTGCGAGACAATTGTGTTTAACGACACTTGAGATATTGCATAACTTTTCCTCTGTTATTCTAGGGCGTAACGATCAGTGAATGCAACCCTGACACAAATTTAGGAACTTGGATTCAAGTGTGAAAATCTAAGTGCAAAAACGTGCAAAAGACAATTTTAGCAAATGTTATTGTTTTTTCAGTGTGTAGCCCAATTTTTTAAAATCTTTTTCAACCTAACACAGTATTACAATAGTATCAGTATCAGAAAACATTATTGTTTATATAGGGGTGTAACGGTTCACAAAATTAACGGTTCGGTTCGATACGATACACTTGTGTCACGGTTCGGTACGTTTTCGATACAGCAAAAAGAAAGAAATGCCAGAGAAATGTCCTTTTTATTAAAACTAACATCATAAAGTATGATATTTTTTTTACTTTGAGCAATGATGTAGCTATTCTTGACTTTTCTTAGGAGCAAAACAAAACAGCTCCTTGGACAAAATGAAATGTAATATTGTAGTAGTTATAAACAAAGGTTTATTTTAGTTCAGATTAACATTTGAGGGCAGCAATTGTATTCATAATGTCAAAATAAAACCGACGTAATGTTACTTGAAAGCATTATAGCATATATTCCTGCCACACTTCCATGGTTACAGTTAATAGTGTTACTGTAGTAAATCCATGGTGAATGTTGCTGATCTGTAGACACTGAATAGTTCATTCATGGCACAATGTTTCTTCCTGGTTTCCACTTCAGCGGTGTTTGGTCCGTTAATAATGGAGAAATGTGAATGTTTCTCACTAGATCTCGCAGCGATGTTATTACTTCAGTGGCGAATTCAAATGCTTTCTTTACTGGATCTCGCTGTGTAGTAACAGTGTCGCTTGACCAAACTGATAAACGCGCCTACATTTGAAATAACGAAATTTTGGTCGGCAGGAAAAATGGTCCAACGATCCGTTCGGTTTGAAAATGCGTACCGAAAACCGAACCGAAAGCCTCGTACCGAACGGTTCAATACGAATACGTGTATCGTTACACCCCTAATGATTATATAACAAGTATAGATGTGCTCAAAATGACACATTCACTGTAATGCTCTGGGAGGTTAGCATGCAAAAATATGATTGTCAGAAAACTCATTTATTTGCCCTAGGATTTCTGGAAAATGAAAGCACAGGGAATGTTGAACGCAGAGACCCAGACGGTGCCATTTCACCGCAGAAATTTCAGTTTAACATACAGAATGTAAAAGCACAGGCCCTCAGTGACATAAACAAAAGGGATCTTGTCTCTGCAAGATATAGGGTGACAGTGGGGTGAGTTCACATCTGTTCTGATATACCGCTCTGCTCCCCAGGGCCAGAGGCTGGAGCAGACAGACACAGTGGCATGAATTCATAATGTTAATCAATGTGAAGGACGGCACACCCCACTGTGTCAGAGCAACAGATTCGCTTGATTTATGCCCATGCAGAGCACAGAGAGGAAGTGCCATTAGCAGACACACAATGCATTAAGATTTCCCTGGGCCTAATTACATACTCTCTCTCATCCAGCACACACTGGGGTAATTACAGAGCTGCTGGTCATCCGGTGTGCTGTCTGTGCTCTGTCACACTTGTTCAGTCACATGACACTCGTCTTAGGATGAGCGATCTAAGCCTGATCACCTCTGGCATCTGTGCTTGACAAAATAGCAATGCTTTCTTCATTTATGAAAGTGCGCATCTTAGTGGAAGTATTATGGTAACCAGTATGAGAGCAAGGGCCGTCTCCTATAACCTATCCAAGGATTTTTGAATGTCATCACATTTGAACGCAGAATGCAGACATAGAATCATGTTTGATTGCTGTTTATATTCCACACTCATATTTCACACCCCAAGGAAAACATCTGTCATGACTTGCAAATTTTCAAGCAACTTTTAACTTTTAACAGACTACACAAAATCAACCTGATTTTGGCACGATCCATTAACGTAGGGTGTCGTGGTGCTTCGTAAGGATTTGTAAACCACATCTGTGACACGGCATCCTGACAGAAAGACTAGCATGTTTATTTATTTAATTTTTTTTGGTCCAATAGGCCAATAGGAGCACAAAAGCTATTCTGTACACAGTGTTCAAACATGTAAACACAACGAAAGAGGGATGATGGTATTGGTGCTTCTGGGTGGCATTATGCAATGGAGGTTTGTGGAGATTTGGCAACAATACTCCTGCCTTTAGGATGTTTCTTCGAGGGACTACCATGAAGGGATGTGCAACCCGGTGAGTACTGGAATTAGCATTACGCTAACATGGCGCTTCGGTAGCCATTGTTTGCTTACGCTCTTGTTTCCGGAAGTCAGGCACTAGTTCCACCTTCTCGATGACAACACGAATGTTGTTAAAGATGGCAAACAATCTATAGTCTGAAATGTTTCTTGAAGTTGTCCACAACATGACAAGAATTTAGGAGTTAAAATCACATAATCTGACACACTGACTATGTGAAATATTATTTGCATATTTGTATAATTGAAAATGTACACATTTACATATGTCTCTAATCTGGCAGATATCATATGAAGCAGCGATTGAAGCAATATCCGATGTCATCTGTCACCTATATGCAAAGACAGCTATAATTTAATAACCATAGGGACAAAAATATACTTTTCATAAAAATAATGCAAATACAGTTTCATGGTTGGTAAGACATATTTATGGTAAATATCCTTAATTCATTCCTCATTGGTGGGCCAGGCAGAAAGTTAATGTTGGGCCGTGTATACAATGTGGCAAGTCATAAAAGGAAACAGGTAGACTGACTATAATCTAATAATTACATATAAAGCCAAAGTATCATTTACATACAACCACAACCTCAAGCCACAGTTCTCAAAGACACACAGAAATCTTCACAAACCTCCAAAACAAGGTTAAAACAGCCACAGAGGGATGATGTGGTTAGCTCGAAAAGGCATAATGCACAACAGTGAGCTACTTGCATATGTAGGAGTTTGGAGTGCATACTGAGTTTGCCATGAAAACAATAGCTGATTTATTAATGCAGACGCAGGAAAGTTGGCAGCATGAAGGATTCATTTACAACATTAACCATTCATTTCTATGATATCTGTCAACTCAAAAAGTCAGGTTCATAAAATAAAGAAAAAGCTGTGATTTTTTTCAATAATATATGCACAGGTCTGCATCTCCGTAAGACAAGCCTCATCATGGAGAACACATATGTGAGACTATTTGTGATACCAGGGCTTGACATTAACTTTTTAGCTCATCAGCCACTGTGGCTAGTGGTTTTCCAAAGTTACTAGCCATTCAGCAATTACACTGGCCACCATTTTGAGATTGATCCCATGGCGAAAAACGTATCTCATAATTTGGCAGCATATTAGGCTGCTGTCCCTTTAAGACCTGACGCTCGGATCCATTATACTGTTACACATGAGCTTTCTTTCTCAACGGTTTACATTCATTTAAAACATAACTGACTGCATTTACATGAATACTCACCAAGACCGGCGGCATTTGACATTATTTTGTGTATTTGACTGAAAAAGGACAAAAAGCAACAAAAAAGAGCTCAATTTAGTACTGAGAGGCGGCTTTATGTGCTGCACTTTGGGTGTGAGCAAAAAATCTGCAGAAATTAGTAAAATTATGCGCAATACGCACAATAACATGGCGAAATACAAGCCCTGTAACGGCAACAATATTCATCCGGAGCAGATTAAACGAGTGAGTGAGGGGAGGCGGGTTTTAACTCACTGTCAGAGAGATTAAAGAGAGAGAGAAAGAGCAGATGGTATTGTGTATCTATTCTGTGGAAAATGAGTATTGGAAGCGGTTCAGATATTTCAGTATCGATACAGTATGTATCAAAAAAAAACTATATTTTTGACAACACTACACTGCACTAAGTTTATAAAAGACTACATTTGAAAACCCGCAAAAGTGAATAGTACTGTAGGAGTGACTGCGTTAAATCTGCTGAAATCCACCCGCATTTGGATGGTTGGCTGCATGGTGTTAATGTCAAGCCCTGTGTGTAACTAAATTATAACTAAAACTAAACTACACTGCAAAAAAAATTTTTTTGACTTGAGTAAACTAAACTTAATTTACTGTGTTTATCCAATTGATTTGTCCAATGTATTTGAAGTGACACAATAACTTTATCTGAACTTTTTGGAGTAAGTAAATCAAAACAAAAAAAAAACATGCAAAAAAGTCTAAAAATGTAGTGAGTCGAGATTTTCTTATAGTGTAGTTTGTCTAAACCAGGTGTGATACTGCTCACACAATCCCTGGTGCAGTGATAATACACAACAGCAGAATCTGATGAGTAGTCCATCCATCCATCCATCTTCTTCCGCTTATCCGGGGCCGGGTCGCGGGGGCAGCAGTCTAAGCAGAGATGCCCAGACTTCCCTTTCCCTAGCCACTTCTTCTAGCTCTTCCGGGGGGACACCGAGGCGTTCCCAGGCCAGCCGAGAGACATAGTCTCTCCAGCGTGTCCTAGGTCTTCCCCGGGGTCTCCTCCCGGTGGGACGTGCCCGGAACACCTTCCCAGGAAGGCGTCCAGGAGGCATCCGAAACAGATGCCCGAGCCACCTCAGCTGACCCCTCTCGATGTGGAGGAGCAGCGGCTCTACTCTGAGCTCCTCCCGAGTGACCGAGCTCCTCACCCTATCTCTAAGGGATCGCCCAGCCACCCTGCGGAGAAAGCTCATTTCGGCCGCCTGTATCCGGGATCTTGTCCTTTCGGTCATGACCCAAAGCTCATGACCATAGGTGAGAGTAGGAACGTAGATTGACCGGTAAATCGAGAGCTTCGCCTTGCGGCTCAGCTCTTTCTTCACCACGACAGACCGGTACATCGTCCGCATTACTGTGGAAGCTGCACCGATCCGTCTGTCAATCTCCCGTTCCATCCTTCCCTCACTCGTGAACAAGACCCCAAGATACTTGAACTCCTCCACTTGAGGCAGGAACTCTCCACCAACTGACTACTCGTCCTTTTTCTTCCAAAACCCATTAATGCATGCTAATTCACATGTTCTTCACTTCCAGGTAGTGCCGAGGAAGATTATAAGCTGTGATAGAGGAGAAGAACCCTCAGCATCCAGACTGCACACTATAGGTGGCCCGTGAGCATCCCGAAGCTCGGGTTTCAGGCCCACTCATTCCCAGCCTGCATGCACAGGCCTGTCCTTAAAGCTCTCCTTATGTACACCACTGGAGGGAATGAGGGTCTATTGATGTCAGCTTACAGAGATACCACTCATCAGGGTGGTGAAGAGTCATGTCCGCCTCTTGTTTTATATTTCAAGTGAAAGGAATTGAAAAACACAGCTATATTTTTCTAAGGGGGCCACCTCTGGAGGGGGAGTAAAGAGAAAGGCATTACAGTGAGGATGTGTGGTGTCATAACACAGAAAAGGTGGTGGTGGTGGTTCACATTTTGCACTGGCAACACAATAGAGCCCAGGTAGGCGGTATAAAGTGGAAAGACACAAAGCTCCCCTATCAGCACTGTGCCCTTGAGCAAGACACTTAATCAAGATGGCTCCAGGGGGACTGAAGCAGCACGTTGTGCACTGTACATTGCTTTAGATAAAACTTAAATGACAAGCAACCAACAACAACAAAAACGGCCACCTGGAACACTTGCCCCATACTTCAGCATTAGGCATTAATAGATACAGAGCTCTTTGAAAAACTGAGCACTTTTACTTGTTGTAAAATAGACTGTTTAGAAATCTGATTAGATAATACAGATTCAGAGTCAGTCAATTGTGCATACTGTGTGGTAGCTGTTTGATTAAAAATACATTAAAAACCGTATTATTGTGAAATATTTTTTTTCAAATTTAATATATTTTAAAATGTAATTTATTCCTGTGATCAAAGATTAATTTTAATGTAGATATATCTTCGATTAGATTTTGATCCGTCTAGCCACTTACATCCAAAAGGTATAGGCCTAATTTATGGTTTTGCAACTTCATACATTGCAAATGAACTAATACAGACCTTCGATTATGTGAGGTCAGGCCCTCAAAGTTGTGGGCAAAATTGGCTATTTTACAGCTTGTTGAGGAGAGGTGAGCACTTTCTTTTCTAAGTGACCAGACTTATAATCATCTGGCAGATGACAAAAGGGTAAAAAAAAAAGAAATCTCTCTGACATACACTGAAAGACAGAGCCATAATAGACCATTGTATCACAAATACTTGAGGGTGAACTCGTTTGGCCACACAGAACACCCTTGCAAACTACTGTACCTAAAAAGGACTTTCTAACTACTATCTTTTAAATTGCCATCTACAACACCCTAGTTTTGCATACAATCTAAAAAATGCTGGGTTGTTTTTACCCAATTTTGGGTCAAATATGGTCAAACTCAAACGTTGGGTTAAAAATGTAATTAAAAAATGTAACCCAACGGCTGAGTTTGTCCATATTTGACCCAAAGTTGAGTTGAAACAACCCAGCATTTTTTAGAGTGTTAAACCCCACTCACATTTACTTCAGACGGATAATACAAAAACCTCATATTACTAATAATACATTTAATTGTCTTTGAAGATTACTGTTTATAAAACATTTTAGTTTATAAAACATAATATTACATATTATAAAACCAAGGATCCACGCTAACAGGATTTTAAGAAACACCATTATCAACACTCCATAGACACAAAGAAACTGTCACTTACTTCTTATGGCCTTTTACAATTAACAAACACACACACACACGCACACGCACGCACACACACAAACACACACACACACGTGCACGCACACACATACAGACACACACACACACACACACACGTAGGGTTTTCATGTATTATGTAGGGATGTGCATTGACTAATTTGACAGTCATTTAAACGGAAGTTTTGTAACTGACTAGTTGACTAGTAAGTAAGAAACCCTCTAAAGACTTGTGTATATGATCCATTCGAGCACTCATTCAAATCTATGAATCAAACAGTCAAATACCAAAATAAATGCCGCTAAACGCTGCATACTTGGCGAATAAAGCTCCTTCTGATTCTGAAGCTCAGTTGTTTTTTTGGAGTTGAAGTGAATATGCGATGGGCATTTGCTTGCTTCGGCTATCACACCGACCGACGTGCATGTGCTGAATATGGTTATGCGTGGCTCAAGTGGAATTATGCCAGTTTGAAATGGCACATAAAACTTTTCTGTTTTATTTCTAATTCGAAATACTCCTGCACCTCGTTTGTCTTTTTAGCGGTCATTTCTGTGCTCTCCGTGACTCCGAGGTCAAATAAAAAAATTAAGATTAGACCCTACCTCTTAGGTATTATTTGAATAGTGTTCTATCTGAATGTGCTATTTTAAATGCAACAAAGTTCAAGGCACAGGAAAGAATAGTATCCGAATGCCGCCCAGACATAGACAAAACACAACTTAAATATCCCCGGCCTGGGGCCTCATTTATAACCGTTGCGTACACACAAAACAGGCCCAGAAAGAGGCGTACGCCACTTCCGACGCATAAGTTGTGATTTATAATAACAAACTTGACGGGAAAATGTGCGCACCTGCACGCAAACTCTGACCCATGCGTACGAACGTTTTGGAGACGGAGCAGTTTGGCGACACCGATGGTGAGCCGGAGTATGTTTTTTTGGTCACTTTTAGACAGAAAATCTAAATAAAATTATACATATACAGAAAGATAATACAAATATAATTTCACTCACCAAGCCTATCACTTGAAGCAAATATCCACACCTTAAATGTCCGCGCCAGGGAGCGCGTTGGGCCGTTTAGTGAAACTGACGCATATCTAACAGCAGATGAAGTAAAACTGTAAATCTTCATTATGAGTCCTAATCATAAATAGGCTACAGTTTATATAAAACAATGATTTAAACTATGTTTTATTTCTGATATAAACATTTATATTAAATATGCCATTCTCATTAACGGAGTTAAACATTTAAACTATGACATTTACTGAAAAGTAAAAAAAAAATAATATATATATTCAATATATATCTATAAATATTTGTTGTGGATGCAATGCTTTTGAACACTTTTCGTTTGGCATGCTGTGTTTTAATGTTTTAACCTCAGAGATAATTGCTTATCATGATACTAGAAGATTGTGCAAATATAATGCACAACAAGGTCTAGGCCTATCTGTTTCCATTAAAAATATTAATCAATTAAAAATACTATTTGGTCAGTGGAAAAGATTGAGAAAAACTTTCTCTGAAATGTATTTTACACTATTTGATTTATTTATTCAAAAACAAGGCAAGGATAGGCTACTAAATTATTTTTATTAATGTAATGTGACGGCACATCCGTATTTCGTCTTGTACCGTTAAACATGTCATCACGTGGATGAATAATCATATGCAAATGATATGCAGATGAGGATATGCATAGTAAAACTAGGCGTTGTAAGCTCCATATATGGTTATTTCGGGGAGGAGACGCGTGTGTGCACAATCTTCCGCTGACTGGGATTTATAAAGTGAATCCTGCGCAGGTTCTGGCGTAAGCACGGTTTTTATAAGTCTGAATATTTTTTTGCTCACGCCATTTTTGGCTTTTGGGCGCACGTACACTTTTAGTAAGGATCCTACGCACAGTTTTATAAATGAGTCTTCTCTCGTCTTCCACTGTCGTCACTCCTCCTCTTATCTCTCAAAGCTCCTGGGACTCCAAACTGGTGCAGCGTTCATTAACATTCATTAACACCAGTCTCACTCTCTTCACAGTAAGATTTGAACGATAAAATCTTGTGTATTTTTTTTCCCTTGTAATCGACTGTTTTTAGTGTCGACTAGTAGCAGCTGTACCGTTTAGTCGACTCGTCTTGCACATCCTATGTTTTATGGGGACATAATGATTTTTATACTGTAAATTCTATCCACTAACCATATCCCTAAACCTACACATCACTTAGGCCGTGTGTCCACCAAAGCGTTTTTTAGCCAGCTGAGAACGCCGAGCTGTGGCGCTTGAGAGCGTTTTGGCAGCGCAGCATTTTTTTCAGTTGAGACACTTTGCTTGTTATGATACAGAATATCCGTGAAAATATCAAATTTCACACATTTTGTTTCTGTGTTGATTCTATATTAAAATGTCGATACAATGTTTCTCTGGCTCAAAATTATTTCGTTCTACCAGAAAGACTCGGGAGAATAAATACTGTGACAATTAAACATTTATTAACAGCCCAGCAAGCAATCAAGTTCTTTGGCGTAGGCCCCCGTCCGTAGCTTGCAATCCGAGGGTCCGGACTCTGCATATCCAGCCTGAAGACGAAGGCAGGGGCGCAGTCGACCCCAAAAATTAGCTGGGAGATAATCCCACCGGGACGGAGCCCACCCCAAAGAACTGTAAGTAAATATACCCACCAGTCGTGCATCCTGCGGTTCCTGAATGGAAGCGTCAGCATCTGTGAACTCAGACGTGTGTAAGTACCGATCTTTTATACCACAAGTATAAGAATATGATTGGATAGATGAGAAGGTAATAAGTGACGTAACGATTGAGTCTTCCCGGCAGAACTTATGCTAAAGCTTTAATTTCCGTTATTATGCTTGTTGTTGTCATCTGTTGATGTTGTACAAGCAGAATGTGGCGGTTGGGCGGTGTGGTGTTAGACCCGCCCCTCCTCCACTGTGATTGGACGGATGGATAGAAAGTGACAGTGATGAGCGCTGCGTTTAACCCAAAGTTGAACATTCTTCAACTCTCTGGCGACCGGTAAAAAAAAAAGCTCAGCGCCTTGTTACTTTTTTTAAATGCAGCGCTCCCATTGAAAACAATTGAAAAAATACGCCATCCGCGTGAAAAAAACGTTTTGGTGGACACACGGCCACAGTATGATTTATTAGCTGTTTTCCACATGGGGACCAAAAAATGTCCCCACAAAGGCAACAAAGTGTATACCTGAACCACACACGAACACACACACACACAGACACACACACACACACGCCTGCTGAAAAAGTGTCAGAATCTCTAAACGCATGCTCTGCAACTCAATCAGACCCTCATTTCATTATTTGCTATTCACATAACAATGTCAGAGTTTACATAGACTCGCACACCTGTCTATGCTGAAAGGTCGACAGGGTTTTTGATCCTGTAATGTTGACACAGTTGGAGCTGTCAGCAAGTCCGTCTAGCTTGAATGCCACCAGAGCGAGACTGAGAGAGAGAGAACGTTAATGCATGATTCAGTATTTTTACTGAATATCTCAATTAAGCATAAAATTCAGTGTCTGTTAAAGATCTTAAGCTAATAACAAAAAAAAAAGGATCTCTCATTTATATGGAGCTGAATGGATTTCATGCAGCATTTGAACAGTATAACTCAAAGCACCTGTGCTATGTGGGCGTTTGTGTGTGTTTATAAGGTTTTTCAATGTGCAAAACTGGAAAGTTTATTTCCAGATGAACATGTTTGTGGCATCACTCTAGAGGTATGAGATATTCTTGTTGATAAATACAGGAGACTACTCAAAGCAACTGAGATTTTCTGTTGATCACAGTGAGCAGATTGATTTCATAATCATACTAAAACAAAATTATCCACATGCTCATCCAGCTAGTTCTGGCGCTTCGACCAAATAATAAAGCATTTTGAAAATCTCAATTGTTTCTCTTAGAAAACAAAGATATTTAATGAGGAGCAAATGGAGACTTGCTTACTTGGTCCCATTAAAAAAGTCCCCAAAAGCCTCATGAGTCTCATCTAGAATATTAGATTCATATTTTTTTAAATTTTACACATTCTGTGTTTCTCATATGGAAGTAAATGCTTAAATGAAATGAGAGTAATGAAAGAGCAACCAATAACACTTTTTCTGTGCGCCAGAACAACTCCACTTAAAATTTTCACTCTCATTTGCCATGAACTACTGTAGCTTGTAATGTGAATAATCTGAGAGTCATATTCTCCCGGTAAATTCAACTCTCGTCCCCAGGACAGCAGCAGGGAATCTCTGCTTTAGAGTCAAGACACGGTGCACAAACCCACAGACAATTAACCAGGCCACTTCAATCTCGTCTATTGTCTTTCAAGGGCTGCCCTCAATTATATACACAGAGAAAACTGTGATTATTTTCTCTGTGGTGAGATAAAGTTTCATCTTTGCGGACGGTCTGGACTTTATTACGTGCTGCAAGCTGCAAGGATTTGTTCAGAATTGACCAGGGTGAGATTTCAATCGTGGAGGAATAGGAAACACATATTTTCCTCATTTCCATCCACCATTTACTGATCAGATAAATGGAATTACACATTCAATATGCATCTTTCTAATGATATAATATGTATCAGGCCCAGGCAATTATAGATAATCTTTAAACTGTAATTTGTATGGATTACTACATCCATCATACACACTGAGCATGAGCAAGTCATTAAAATGCATTTGATCTCATGTATTTGTCTAATCTTTGTTGTGTGTGGCCTCATAAACACTGACCTTGGGCTGTCAAGGACTGTGCTGCATGTCAGTGGCTCTGTTTTTTTTTTGGGTTTTGGGGTTGTCATGTTAGCATTTGATTTAATTCTTCGGCAGGCTGAGTGGCTCATTAGTGATATTTAAGCAAATCACTAGCCCTTGTATTAAACGGTGCGGCCCACACCTTCTGTGCCACTAACAGCTAGCAAACACTACATTGAAAAGACAAGAATAACAAATACTTTTTTGCCAACAACCAATGAGTTGGCAACAACTCAGAAAACCCTAGGAAATGCTTATTGACTTACGTGAGTGTTTCATTGGTCAATGCTGATATCTAGAGAGGGCCCAATGACCTATAATGCATATATGACACTACTGTACACTACTGTTCAAAAGCTACAGTGTTCAAAAGTCTGGAGTTTGGAGATTTAAAATGTTTTTGAAAGAAATCTCTTCTGCTCACCAAGACGGCATTTATTGGATTAAAAACATAGTAAAAAACTGAAATATTATTACAATTTATATGTGACTATGTGTTAATATGTAATTTATTCCTGTGATCAAAGCTGAATTTTCAGCATCATTACTCCAGTCTTCAGTGTCACATGATCCTTCAGAAATCATTATAATATGATGATTTGCTGCTCAAATACCATTATGATTATTATCAATGTTAAAAACAGCACTGTAAGTTACAGTTTACCATTTACAATTACTGCAAATGAGAGCAAATACTACAAAATTAAATCAATGCTTATTTTACACAATAGTTACTCAACTTTATGAAAGCCACCCACAACAACCTTGGTGAGTTCTACAACTTGCATTTTTTTATTTGATTTTTTTATTACAAATTGCTTTGTTTTTTATCAAGTGTGAGGAATGACCTGGTCTTCCATCTGTATGCTGGTTATCCCTTATTCTTAGAGACGTGTGTGTTGTAGTGATGCCACCCACAACTCAAGCATCCCTTACCTATATGCTCCTCTGGGGTGGGAAATGAACTTTACACCTCGAGCCTGCCTGACTAATGGCCTGTCAACACTCTCACTGCGATCAAATAACACGTCTCTCCAACAATAACACAAGGGCTGTCATTATAACAGACCCGGAGCAGACAAGAAGCAAGTGAATAAGAGAATGAGGACAGGATGTGGACAGGACCGAGGGAAGTGGGACAGGGACAGACTCAAAGTCTTCCCTGAGTCTAGCGGAGGGCATGTAGGAAACCTATCATCTAGTGTGTCAAACTGTGGCGAGCCCTCCGGCAAACAGCACGGCCAATTAGATGTAATAACAGGCCTCGCATGCCTTGCCCAATCTTCCTTCATCGCCACACTGTCCGGTCCAAACCCGACGCAATGCATTTCACTTCTGATTTTGGGGTCTTACTCATCTGGCTGGAGCCACAGGGACAATGTGCACTTAACAGCAACACACATTTACAGACATACACACACACACGAATATGCACACAGCTTTCACTCTCTGTGACAATGTTATCGCTCAGAGGTTGCTCTTTCATAGCTCTTGACTTGGATGAAGATAATTCAGATGCAGATCATTTGTGACCCTGGACCACAAAACCAGTCTCGAGTCGCACAGGTTTATCTGTGGCAATAGCCAACAATACATTGTATGGGTCAACATTATTGATTTTTCTTTTTTGCCAAAAATCATTAGGATATTAAGTTAAGATCATGTTCCATGAAGATATTTTGTAAATGTCCTACAGTAAATATATAAAACATGTATTTTTGTGAGTGAATGCAGCACAATCGCGAACATAAATGCACAACTTTAGAAGGAGATTTTCTCAATGTTTCGATTTTTTTGCACCCGCAGATTCCAGATTTTTTTTAGTTGTATATTAGCCAAATATTGTCCTATCCTAACAGACCACACATCAATGGAAAGCTTATTTATTCATCTTTCCTGAAAAAAATTGACCCATGTGGCTGGTTTTGTTGTCCATGGTCACATTTGGTTGCAGATAATTCTTCTTTGGAAGAACATGATGACAGTCCTTATTGAAATCTCAAACATTTGATTGCTGACTTTGGGATCTTGGAATATATATTAATATATTGGAATATTAGCAGAGCTTGAAAAATTGGGAGTCCGTTTTACAAGAAAATACTATTTTCAGTTTTCACATAAATTAAATGTTACTTGCCATTTCTTTGTAATTTGTAAAACTGTTCCAAAAGTAAATCCTACACCAATTTATTTTTGTTTGGTTTTAGATAGATGAGCCATTACTGGGGTTTTGTTCTCAAGAGAAAAATTGAGAAACAATCAAGGCACCGAAGAGATTTTATGTGTGATTTTTATCTCCAAAATGGTAGATTACTACACCAAATATGTTTCCTACAATGCATCTATAACATGGTTTAGATTACCACTGACAATAATTCCTCGTTCCTGAGTTTGTAAAAACAAACGAGTAACACAAATGCACTTTTCAAAGCAGGATGGTGAATCTAAGAGTTCAAAAGCAGAAATGGGAGTCTCATATTTTTGATGACGCCGGTTATGTGAGGCAGAAGTACAACAGCACGACTGCCAGTCCTATCTATACAACAAGTTAATATGAAATAGCGACAAAGAATGGGCAAGATTCAGATACATTTCCTATTTTATCTGAAATTAACTTTATAAAAACGTATTTCGTTGTGTGCATGTGTGGTGGAGGACTTTGCTCTCTGCTTGTAGGAGCTTCTCTCCTCCAGTTTATCCTGAGGGCGGCTCAGTGCAGATCCATCTCTCACATTAATAATGTCCTGACGTGAGGAGAGTACAGCCAAGAACAGCTACGTTACCCCAGCACTGCAATACAGCACAGAGAGAAGAGATCAGCACACGGCACAGACTCATTACACGCTCCCCATCACCACCTAACTAAACACTGCATGCACAGGTGTGCACATGCATGGGGGTCCATGTCCTTTAACAAAGACCCCTTCGCCTGTTCACAATGTTGAGGAACAAAGGAAGTTTGACATGTTGCAGAATTAGAGGAGATCTATGTGCATTCATGAGTTTTAATACCCTCCCAGGATCTGATCTCCAGCTAAACCTCATGGTCTGTGTCCGTCAGTCTCACCGATTGAATGACATGCTCAGGTTCCTTCAGACCCGAGGGCAGAGTTTGATTCCTATAGAGTTGTGCTCTGCAGAAAGATGTTTCTCATTTCATGCTTCATGTGAACAGACCGGTGTATGTTCAACATGCCGCTCACGGAATCAGATCCAGTCCAGCAGCTTGCTAACTGTTGAATATATAAATGTTCAAGCATTTTCTTAAAGGAATAGTTCACCCAAAAATTTGATTACTCATCATGATGTTGTGTTTTTAAGAAAAACAACCATGGTTTTAGTGCTTTAACCTCTTTTTTGTCTGATATTAAAGCATGGATGTCCCTGAATTTCTTAAAGGTATAGGCCTAGTGGAAGATTTTCTTTTTCCGGGCTGGATCATAAAGACTATTGGTCCTCCTAGTTGTCAATCATTCTGGTGATATGTTTACGTAAGGCCGTCGTACATGCTCGTCCCGAGGTAGTTTTCGCTTTCTGCGCATGCGCACTTTCAGGTGTATATGTGGTGAGCTACGGTTTCAGCCATTCATTGAAGCTTGCCGTTCTCACCAGGTTTTTTCAAAAATGTCTGAGGGTCGCAAGCGTAAAAGTGTCTACGAATTGTTTGACAAGAATAGAAAGGCCTCTGAAGAAAGAAACAAGACCAGAGTGTTTTTGGGAGAATATTTCACATGCTGGCGTGCGCGCTAAAAGCACAGGTTGGGCTTCCCACTGATGCCTCAGTCGTGAAGTTTCTACTCGACAGGTAAAGTTTGGAATCCATTTAAAATGAATGCTAGTAAAAGTTAATGTAAGCTATGATTAGCGATGCAAGCCCTGGCACAAGTCACGTGCAGACACGGTAAACATCTCAATTTGTCTAAAGTAGCCTTATGACCAAATTGTAAAAGGTATTACGCTGAAATGTTATAAAACCTTGTGTGTACATTTTTGATAATTCCAATGTGTGACATAGGGGAAAAAGTGCAAATCTTCTTTTTGAAAGTAGGCTTGTATGAGCCATGCCAACAGCAACTTGTAAACAGAGCGTGCACGAGGAGAACTAGGCTCGTGCATGCTTTCTCGTGCACACGTTTAATAGGCGTTCCCTCTCGGGAGCAGGTAGAGTGTTGCGCATGTGCATTTTTTCAATAAGTGGAGAGGGCGGTTCTTTTCTAAAATTCGGGAAAATCTTCCACAATACCTTTAAATCTCAATTAGAGTAAGACAGGGGTAATCATGTTCGGACCTCGAGATGTTTCTGGCAGCATAAATCAAGTGTTCGGTAGCCTAGCCTCATATGTCAAGCCCTCTATTAAAAATGTGGGTGTTGTTTTTTATTTTTCTTTGAAATTTAATAAGCAGGTAAATGCAGTATTAACCATATTACTCCTCTCTTCATCTCTATGCACTGGCTGCCAATCTGTTTTAGAATATAATTTGACTTCTTGTTTGTTTTTGTTTTCTTATCTTTATGACCTTTTAAACACACCAGCTAGATGTTTAAGGTCATTGGATCAGAAACTTTAACTGGTCCCTAGATTCAAGCTGAAGAAAAGGAGTGACCGGGCTTTTGTCATAGCCAGCCCTAAATTGCCAACCACTTTCTATCAGAGTAATCTCGACAGAATCACTTTTTAAAGCAAAATTAAAATCTCGTTGAGAAGGCTTATAGTCTCTGAGTCAAATGGGGCTAGTCTAAGCATCAATTATGTGTTTGTGTTGTGATTTACATTATGTCATACTGTTGTACGTATTCTAGTTTTTTTGTGCTTGATAAATAATTGAGATTACAAATATGTACAAGGGTGAATAAATTTGACAGATTTTCCAATCTGTCATCGTTTACTCAACCTTATGTCGTTTCAAACCCATAATACTTTTCTTCAAAACAAAGATATTTTTAATATGTACTGACAGAAACTGACAGATATATTCTAAAAACAAGCTGGGAATTGAGATAAAGGGTGAGTGGGATCAAAAACATTGCCTACACATATGCACCAACCCTGCCACACACACACACACATACACACTCGGCCATGTATCTGACAATCAAACTTTCTGCTCTGGTTTAAAAAATAATAATAAAAAAAAGGATAGGAAAATGTAGGATGATTTTTTTTAAATATATATATTTATATACACACACACACACACACACACACACACACACACACACACACACACACACACACACACACACACACACACACACACACACACACACACACACTATATTGTAACACTTTCCCTCTTACAGTTATGCTGGGGTGCCAGACAGATATATATTCTGTCAAAATGTCCTTATTTTTTATTAGGGTCGTAAGTCAAGTTAAGAAGGATAGTGAACACAGGACACATGTACTCAATAATTAACATGAATCCTCAATGTTGTAAGAGTAAAACAAAGAAAAAACAATCTACGGCACACCAAATTAACCTATTCGTTCTCCCCGCCATCACTCTTTTCAGCTTAGCGAATGCATAGGTCATCTTGCATCCGGTATTCCCAAATCGGACAGACAAAGTTGTGGCACTCATTTACCATACATTGCGTCTTTCAATCTAACCCGTTCCTCTGAATATGAATTATTATTATATAGACAAAAGCACTCTATAAAAAAAATGTTGTTGCACATTATGGGCCCTATCACATATCCGACGCAATGCGACGCCAGGCATTTTCAATATTGAGATAGGGCTCATAATGTGTAACAACATTTTTTTTTAGCTACTGCTTTAGCTAAACCAATATAATAAATAAACACAAATGTTCTAAGCATAAAGCTAGTGCTTTCCCACAGGCCAGATACGACTTAGTATTCAGTGTGTTTGACACTCCTGTGTGTACGCGCTCTAAACTGTTGCTGACGCATGGGAAAGCTTCTACACACTCAGTACCACAAAGTGAAACACACACAGTTGGATGCCGTGCTTCAGTCCAAGGACTTCTGATCAACAGAGAAAGAGCCTGATCAAGGCCAAAGCAGCCGGCATCAGATTCATGTGGGTGTAAAGTCAGCCGAGGCTCTTACGAAGGCTGCTGTGTCTGTAATGCACCTGTGAACTGCATCTCTGACAAGACTTCTGTCATTGAATAAATCATTTTGTAGATTTAACAAATGGGAGATGGCGACTGGTGTCGTGAGATACGGTCCATCTGTCTCATGGACCGATGGGGGTCTTAATGTGCTCGTAAGCCCCTGGAGTCGCTCAATCACGTTCCCCCTCCACACAGGGGAAATACTCCCAGTCAACCAGCAGGAGAATAGCGAGCTTACGTATCCCAGCATCCCCTTCCTCCAGCTGTCCTCCAAAGATGTCGTATGTTTCTCCACCCTGTGCTTTACCCTCGCCCCAAAAATACACACATTGCAGGAATCTCAAAGCTTTTCATTTTAACGAAACACGGAATGCAAACTCAGAACAGAGAAGAAAGGTGAAGTTTTGCCTTGAAATTTAAATTAAACGAAAAAATGTTTTTGGTCTGTTTGTTTGTTTGTTTTTTTGTCCATATAATAAAAGTCATTATGGTTCAGTTATGTTTTAGACCCCACTGACTCAGTGTATGGACAAAAACTCACTGTAAAAAAATATGTTTTTTTGAAAATGGCCTGAGATTACTGGAGTACGTTTTACAAGAAAACGCTATTTGTCTTTTTTCACTTAAAATTTCACATTTCAAGTTTCTTTAGAAATTTTGGAGTGAACATTTTTCAAAGTAAATTCTGATCCAATTTTCAGTGCAATTGAAAACATCTTTAAAATATCTTCTACAGAAAAAAATAAGGTCATCAAAAGAAGGGCAAATAAATGATCACAAAACTTTCATTTTTGGGTGTATATATCTTTAAAGACCCAAAGAAGTTATATTTGATGCGAACGCTGTATTTGCTACAACAATCTTAACAGCTAAAAAAATATATAATTTTGCATCTACATTATCAACATAACCACTTGATTCAAAAGAACATTTCAGTGATAGCAAATTAATTTACCTCATCTCTGTCAGTTTTGAGGTCATCTAAAATGCTAGTGCACTTCTAAAAGTTGACAAAACAAACTTTTAACAGATATACACATTTAGAATGTACAGTCTGTCTCTTCCTGGAAAATGGACCAAAAATATTGATGACATCTTATATGCATGGCTGAATACAAATTTATAATACAATTGTAAAAGAAAATCTCTCTGCTCTCTGAGAGATTAGATATGATACATCCTTCTAAGTTAGTATCCTTCTAAATACCACCAACCACATATCTAAGTTAGTAGGAAACAGATCGAGATACAAAGTCATATGCTAATAATTTGATAGCTGACCATTTGGTCATGTCCATGGGTTTAGAAACACGTGGGGAACACGGAGACATGTCCCTCACACTTTTAGTGAAAATTGTCCACTTTTTTTAGGTAGCCTACATGTAAAAAGAAAATTAGGAAATATAAGCATTATGGAGCGCTAAACGCTGTTATGAAATGTTTCATTTATACTCGAAGCTCATTCAAAGAAAATCCAAAACGGATTTATAGAAATAATAATAGTATACTTATACTTATAATTAATTCATTTTATGGACAAAGGCATCCAGCTATAGCTGAATAAAAAGCAGAACCATTTTGATTGATTAAACGTGAAAGCAATAAACACACAATATAATGGTTTACGTATGTTTTTCAAGCCAACTCATGGTATTTTTACAACAATAAAGAATATAAATAATTGACATAACTTTATTACAGTATAGAAACTATGCAATATATTTAATGCAGAAGTGTTTGTAATACAAACCAATCTTAAAATTGTCCTTAGGAAAATATAGGAAAAAGTATTATACAATACTAATTATTGGTTATTTTTCAGCCATGTATTTGACTTCTTAGCTACTAAAATAAAACTTTAGTTAATATGACACTTCTGCCGCCCTCACTTCTGATGTCTACACCCCTGATCACGTCAACAAACTCCCACTGATGACATTGAGTCTCATCACGCTCAGACATCGGCTCCTATTGTCTAATGCTGTTTAAAAATAGTACTTAAATAAAAAACAGAATAAATTATGACTTTTGTCACATTACCTCAATACATTGCATGTGTATTTCAGTTATTTTTTATTCAATTTTGTGTGAAATCATGTTTAACATGTGTCAGTCTGCTCAAATAATGAGTTAAGCAAAATTGTGTCTGATTTTACTAACTTCATACTGTAAGTTATAATGGAAGTAAAGCAAGGTCAAGATATGCACATTTGATTGTGGTGCAGATTTGCATTCAGTGTTGTATACTGCACTTCTGTGCAAAATGTAGGTCATCAGTTATTCCATGCATACAGTATTTATAAAATGTGTACACTATACACTGCAGAAATGGCAGAATGGCAGTATGTAATTCTGAACAAGCTCTTTTATACCACCTGCATTTTGTGTTTCATGAAGAAATAACATCAACGGAAAGAAAACTAAGAAGTCGAACCAATTAATTAGGCTTTTAAAAATGTGTGTGCAATCAGTTGATTTTAAGATAAAATTATCTTTAGCTGACAAACATGAAATGATTAGGAACATGCAGTGCCACACCACTCCTCGTTAAGGACAAGTGACACATTAACGCTTATCTAAATTGCCCCTCATCAGCCACTATTATAAACACATTCATTAAAGCACTTAGTTTTGGAAAAGTAGATGCAGTGTTAAAGTTCTGCTTGACTTGTCTTTGACTATTTGTATGCTTTCCATGTCCTGTCATTGCTTTCATGTGGGCTATCATCAGCAGGTGTGAGTCGGAGAAGTGATGAAATTCAGGAAGGCACGAGGAAACTGCAGTGTGAAATAAAATAAGACTGCACATGTGGCGGACAACATTACCCTCTCATTTCTCAACACATCAACCAGCATGTCAAGTCATGGACGAATCCAAGGAAACATAAACTAACAGGAATTGCAGTGAGAATGAGAACGAGAGCATTAACCTGGCCACAGAACCTTCTGGCGCATAAGGAGGAAAGGCACTGATTGTTTATGATTTCTTATCTTATGCTTAATAAAACGTCAATTTTCATACTGCACCAAATCAGCCTCAGGAGATCATGGCCAGAGGTTGCCAAGCTACACGCTAACTCATTAACAGCGGGGATCAAGCGGACATTTCTGTGCTTTCATCTCAAGGCATGCACCACTTCTCTTAGATAAAACACTACTGTGCATGACTCTGCAGCAAAGAATAAATTAAATCAAAGTTTTTACAGCTGTTAAGGTTAACTTTAAGTAGTCAACAGATGCTCTCTTGGAGATGTCTACTGGCCATTTTATGGTTTTGTTTACCAGGATGTTTAATTAATAAAAAGAATCACTGTGAGGTATTGCAAACAGTACGTGAAGGAAAACACTGAAGCCCTATGGCTTCAGAGACTCAACGAAGAGCATCTTAAGAGCAGATTAAAAGAAATATAACATTCAGCCGTCCTTCATTCTGTTCAGAGGCCGAGGGGCAAACTGTGTTCAGCGCGCACTGATGTGTTGAAAATGAAGTCAAGAGAGAATATGGGCTGTCCTGTGGTCATGCTGCTGGCATTGGTGACTAAATCTCTCTCTCAAAGACACACGTCACAAAGGCTAACAAAGCCTTACATCACATCGTGAATCTTCATGACTTTTCCAGTAATTCTAGATATGGATTTTTTTTTCCTGAAATATACTGTACTGTATATCAGGCACCAGTTTTGATTTAAAAAATGGCTCGATTGTTTCAACCCATGTTTGGGTCAAATATGGACAAACACAACCATTGGTTAACATTTTTTTTAATTAAATATTAAACCCAATGGTTGTGTTTGTCCATATTTGACCCAAGCATGGAACCCAGCAATTTTAGAGTGTAGATTCATCTCTTCCTCTTTACTACATCACAAAATAAATATGAATGAACATCAGAAGGTATATTGAAAGATATTTGCTCAATCAGTGTTTCAACCACAGAAAAAATGGCAATAAAACAACTTGAAACAATATGTCATGTAACAGTACATTTACCTCATTCAATGTCATGAAAGCCATTCAATGTCCAACTTGTTAGTTGGATAGAACAAAACAACTCATAACTAATTCATAATATTTTTACTTGACCTCACAGAGATGTCTTATTTAAAGGGCACCTATTATGGAATTTTGAAATTTACCTTTCATGTAGTGTGTAACATAGATCTAAGTGAACAAAAACATCCTGCAAAGTTTGAAATATGAAAGTGCACCGTATATAAAGTTATTGTCTTTCAAAAGTAAGAGTCGACTCTGAGTCATTTTTATGAATCGTTAGAAGACCGAAGCTTTTTCTCTGACTAGATGACGTCAACTTGTCAAGTTATTTGAATACGATACGCCCACTTATTGCGCTCCAAGGCCAGCAGGGAAACATCATGGCGACGAGACGCTGTGTTCTGAAGTGCAACTCAAAAGCAAACTTTTTTCATCTGCCCAAGGAGGAGCATTTGAAGACTAAGTGGCTACAATTCACTATACCACAGAAGTATAGTCCGAGCCTTGTGCTTTGTTCGCGCCATTTTGAAGACGATTGCTTTACCAACTTAAATGCAATCAAACTTGGATTCGCGAGCCGGCTGATATTGAAGGAAGGTTCAGTTCCAAGTGCATTTGCATCAGCTTCCTCCTCCGTATCACAACCTGTAAGTGTTATTAATAATTGTTGCTTTTATGTTTTATGTAGCATGCTTAATAATTATTTTGTTTGTTGTGTAAGCACCGTTTAGCTTCTAGGTCTTCAATGACAATTGTATTGAGATATGTGAAGTGCTTGTCGTTGTTTTCGGAGTTGTCTAAAGAATAGAATAATACCTCGTAGTAACGTAACTGCATTTTTTTTTGTGTAAAAACGTTATGTTTATGCATCGGGCTAACGCAAACAAAGACTGATTGTGCTTTTACAATATGAACTCTGGGCTATGCTCTCTAACATAACATTACATTCTTTATCTTATTTTTCGTTTTTTACTACAAACTATAAAGCAGTGGACTATAATCATTATTATAACACAATTTAATTGATAAAAGCATCATTGTACTCCGTGTTAAAAATAAGTATTATCTCTGTAAACACTGCTGGGTCATCTGACCAATCAACGCAGATTAGCGTCGCGCAAAGGAGGGGTTTGGAAAAACGAGTCATTGAACGAATCATTTGGGAGTCGGTGAGCAAATCAGGTAAAAATAAATGCATATTATACGAAAACAAAAGTGTTTTTTGACATTGCATGCATGTAAAACTGTTGTTGGGGACTCCCACAACAACATTAGGAACATTTTAAATGTCATAATAGGTGCCCTTTAATGCATGTTTGAATAAATATGTCATGCAAACATATAAATAATATAAAGTTGATATACATGTGAAATGTTTGTAAACACCTGATAAACACTTATAATAAACACTGTTATAATATATACAAATATATAGCAATTACATTTAATATTTTGTACTTTTAATTGCCTGTTCATTTTAACCTTTAATATTATAGTATAGAAGCAAGTGACAGGGTTCCCTGTATAGATAACAACATTAGCTGGGAAATATTTTTTTCCTGAATAAAAATGTGCATGTACTGTACATTATATCCAAATGAATCAAATCAAGAGCTTGTGAATCTGAATTGAATAATAAAATCTGTGTAAATACCCAGCCCTTCTAGAGCCATAAAGATCCTTAACGGACAGATGATCTCATCACATTTTACTCCACACAAAAATGATATATACTATTTTTCTTCTTTTTTATTTTTAGATTAGCTCAAAACTATTGAGTTTTACAGCAAAATTACTCGAAATCAATGCCCTCAAAAAATGTGTTAAACGGCACAATGTTTAATGGTGCTGCTATTAAAAAAAATGATCCTGGCATAATGCTAGAGTCAATTAACATGAACACACGAGAGGTTTCTTTTAACCTGTCAACTGATTCAAACAACCAAGGACATTCTGCCAAATCACTGAAGCACTCAGGCATAAACTCATGAATGTTATGGTATAATGGCGCTTTTCTTCCTTTAATTCTTCTTGTCTCTTGTTTTCTTCTCTTGTGTTGTATTGTACATTGAGTTACAGGAACACACACATCACTGGCACTGACAGTCACTCAGGATATGAACCAGTGGGGGGCAGCAGCACATGGACCGACATGTTACAACATACATTTTGGTAACAAATGTTTGTTTGCACTTCTAAACAAAGCATTTATGTGATGATATAACATTTGGTACACAATGCATGACAAAAGGGACCCAAATGAGGATCATTGCAAAGTGCAAAAGCACTCTTCTCACTCCTTCTGATAACAGAAGCAGTCCCGTCAGCTTACAGGCACACCGCCCACAGCGGTAGCAGATTGCATTGAAGCTGAGAGGGGCCAGACCCAGCAGGCCACTTCCCCTCGCGGGCAAGGAGTGGAAAACTCAGCCTAAAGCATGTCTGTGATTGGTACGACACTTAAACACTGACAGGACATGACTTCAGATGCTTGAAATTATGACCTGTGGATAGATAATGACATCTTTACAGAGGTGATGGTATATAACTGATGTTTTTGGTGAAGTGAGTCAGAGGGTGTCATGTTATACACGTGACTCAGAGTCACATTTGTCCAATCAGAGATGAAATATCACATCTCTCTCCTCTCCTCAGTGACTAAATAGATCAAAATTGCAAGTATTTTCTATCAAGTTGGCATCAACCAAACTATTATGAATGCTCTGACATTTTTGTCAAGTATCACCAATTTTTATAAAGAAAAAATTAGAGCTTGTTCCTCGAATTTATGAAGTAAATCTCAGGGAGAGGAGACATTGGCTAATAGTTTATGCAAAGTAGAAGCACAGTGTGTGCACAACAAAAACAGAAGCAACAAATATCAAAAGACTGGAGCTGGGATATATTGCTGGTCTGAGTTTTGTCCTAAATTGGCCTGTCTTTTACTGGTCAGACATTAATGACAGTCTTTGGGATTTCATCTGAATAGCAATGCGAAATGCAAAAACAATTGCTATGTTGAGTGATGAACATCTTTTATTGGTTTCCAAGAAACAAAACCAAGCTTTAGAGGTACATTCACCCATTGGCTTTTGTTCAAATCAACTTACAGCAGAAACATTTTGATTTATGCATTCAAATTTTATCTGATTGTGGGAATAGCGCCACGCTTCTCCAAATGAGCTACAGGAACTCAGCTAGTAGTTACTTTTAAATGCAATTACATTTAGATTTATGCATTTGGCAGATGCTTTCATCCAAAGCAATTTGCACTGCATTCAAGCTACACATTTGATCAGCTTATGCATTCTCTGGGAATCGAAGATACATGACCTTGGCATTGCTTGAGATTCAAGAGTAACTAAGTGCTTTAAAACGGCAATAATTTCATTTTTAATTGGAGAACTGTTTCATTAGCCAAGACAAAAATGGATTAAAGTCCATGTGTTGCAAATGTGTTTATTCTCAATCAATATAGGATGGTTTAAACTGTCAAGGCCCAAGAGAATCTGCCATTATTCAAAGTTAGCCTTCATTTAGGCTCTCTCTGGTGTCACACTACAAATGACTTCAAGCTAAAGACAGTATTTACAGAGATGGCCCAAAAGGATCCACTCACACAGAGGCATTTAACATTAACCACAGGACTAACAGGACAAACTACTTGTTAAAGGAACGGTACTAACTGTGACACATCCAATAAGATGTCCTTTAAATATTTATCTTGTGGTGTGTTTATATGCATGGTCAATGAATGGCAGTTCTTGGTTACACTGTAAAACAAAGGGATCAGAGTTTTGCATAAGGCTCAGATCTGACTTTTTTATGTTCTGTAATGGAACTAGATGAAAGTTAATTAATTGAGTCAGAATTTTATGTTTTTAGTAAATATAAAGCGTTTTATATAAGTATATATTTATAAAACACAAGAAGTGTTGTAATATATTTACAATATGTAACATATTAAGATCTGTCAAACAGCTAGTCTTGGAAATAACTGTGAATACTACATTTCTAGATATAAAGCACTATTCGGATGGTAATAATTTTCTAAACAATGTTTGAGTTACAATTCGTTATTCAATTCGTATCACTCGACGTCTGTGATTTCATGTACGGGACTAACAACCGAGTTTATTACAGAAGTGTGTTTCCTAGTCGTGGTCGTTACAGAAGGTCGTGTGCTGTGCGTGCGTCACGTATATATGTCTTTTAATTTATTATTTGTTGATATGGTTTTAATTTATTATGAATGGTCAAAAACACATGAGAAGCATTGGGATAATACAACATCAGCAATCACAGACATTCGCTTTCTGATGGGATTAGATTTCCCAGAGGACCGTTGAGTTTGTCTAAGAGGTTGTGTGAGAAAAACACAGACTTTGCAGATTCGGACAGGATTAAAATCACAAAGTACAGCTGTGAAACACACATTTCTCTTGACGACCCCTTGGCAAACTAGTCCCATTCGAACAGGGATGATGAAGCACAAAGTATTACGGAAAATTGGCAACCAAATCTGCAAAAGTTAAGGAAGAACATTGCAACATGTCAAATAAAAAAGCTAGGCATTTCAAGGTCAACATGGATGCAAATGTAAATACACAACAGTGGATAATGTCGATCTATGAAGTGATTCTCCTGAAAACGCAGCACAGTCCTGCACGTTTTCTCTCTGATAATATGATTTGTTCCGCAATGTGAGGTAAATAATTAATACAAAGGCTCAGTCATCCAGTAAACAGGATCTTCATGTCCATGTCTAATGTGAGGTAAATGTTTTCCTCCCCTTGAGACATGCTGTAAAGTGGAAGGGAAATGCGATCCTGTCCAGCCAGCTGTGCAGAGATCGATCACATACATTAAACACAGTTTCTAAGCATTGACAAGCAGAGAGAGAGAGAGAAAGAGAAGGACCAGAGAGAAGAGTGATGTTTTCATTCACAACGTGCTGATCACTGCCACCAAAGCTCCTTTACCATCGTTCTCCCATCACATGTTAGAAATGTTAATTGTAGGGATGAGCATTTTTCAGCAATATTGTATTTGAATATTTGGGCTCATAAAAAAATAATAGAATCTTACTTTTGGGTTTCAAATTAGCGCCAATTCGGGAGCGGCAATTGTTTGAATGGTGGGTTCATTATTAATCTTAATGAAAAACACAACAACAAAACAGTACAATGACAAAGGCGTTTTTACTTTTCGCTCTGAAACCAAATCTTCCGCCGTCGTCATGTCAGTCAAAATGGGCGAAGTGGTGAAATCTGAATCCTGCTGCTGATCTGTGCTGTGAGTCTCATTCAGCTCATGCTGAATTGAGCAGACACGTTTTGTTTTAAATAGTATCCCAGCAAGCAATTTCTCATTTTAAAAGACGTTTAATAGCCGTCCAAACACAGCCCAGACGTCTAGGCTAAAACAAGGCAAAATTTGAGCTGTCAGAGAAAATTGTATAGATGTCTAAACCATAGCCCATAAATAGACTACTCATCAATTAGATAACAAAGAAATTAAATGAGTGAAGAAATGAAACCAAACACCTTGTAATCACTGTTTACCTTGCTTACGTGATGGAATATCATACATCTCAAGTTATTTTGCCAAAAACGACATGTAACCAAATTCAAGGTTATTTTGGCTAGAAGTGTGTTACTCATAGCCGGACTATATCGGGTCTATAGTTAACCTAGACGGTGAAATGACGGCAATTGCTTGCTGGGTGTCTGTTCTCTAACTGAACTAAATTATTTTTATAACTATAAAAAATCTAAACGAAGGTGGGGGTCAATGCCGTGGTGGGCAAGTGGTTGAACACCGGCAACACCGACTATCGCAGCAAGCCTATTATACACTCGAGCCAGCATATGATCATCATCGTGTTTATATTGTTTCACATGTTCATGTTGAGAAAAACAATAATATCCACATTCTCTGTGAGAAAACGCGCTGCGCTGATAGACGTTGCAGAGACAAAAAGTGAATGATGTGCGGTGCAAAGTTTCTAACAGCACTTTGTGTTTTCTGTTCTTAAACCGGTCTCCCTCGACGAAACTTAAAGCACGTCTTCATCACTTTGCTATCTGATAAGGTATCATCTCGGCTCACTCTGAGTACAGCTGCGCTTTGTTGTGAATAAAGTGATGGACAGCTGTCTTTCCTCTTTCGACTGGTGTTTGGATTTCAAGCGATTTCTCATTGTGGTGCTGATATTATAACTCAGTTTCATGAATTAATTTGATCAAAAGTAATTTCATTTTGTAAGATAATTTAGGAAGATCATTTTCATCTAAGTGATTTCAAACTTCGTGACATTATGTGATCAAATACAATATACAACTTGTTAAATCAAATACAACTTGTTAAACACGCTCCACAGCGCCACCCAGTGCATATAATTGTAACTGCGAGTTATAGTGCTTGGCCAGCAATGCAGTAAAATTCGAATAGTATTTTTATTTTTCGAATAATAATAACAGATCGAATATTCGACTATTCATGCACACCCCTAGTTAATTGTTCTCCATGGTGCATGAAACAACTGTGACCACTAAAAAACACTAAACGGCAGGTGCATGCGATTTATTTTCTAGAAAGTTTAACTATTATGATTGTCACTTTTGGGAAGTTCTGAATTCAGAATTTTATCTCCATCCCATTTTTAAGGTCTACAAATGTTCTTGTTTTCCTGGAAAACATCTTTAACAAAGCTCTTGACAAAAATGCAAGGTAAAAGACCCAAACAGTCGTTCATCCTTGTCCTTGGTTTGTTAAAGAAACGCTTCCTGCTGACCGCTTGCAAACAACATCTCTCTTGTCATAAATTTACCGAGGCTTTTTTCCTTCCCACGTCTCCCAGAATTTATATCTGAAATAAACTTGAACTGTGGCCATGAAAATGCTTATATCCCTCTGGTAACACGACTAACTATTTGCAGCATCATGGCCAATAAATCACGAGCCGTACGGCCTGTCCTGGCCGAAGCGTTTTCAGACCCATTTACTCCTGATAATGCCTGCAGTTGGCCGCGTCTCAGAGGGGGAGGCAGGCAGGTGAGCTCATGAATCATTCGCTTCTTTCATCAATGCTCACCTGCAGAGCAGGTTTAGGGTTCTGCCGAACATGAGGGGATAAAGGGGTTGAGGAGGGGGGCGACCTCATTTCTCAGTGCCGACACACCTCACATTAATTAAAACATAACCAGGCTAAGTGTATGGTGGGATTTGCTCTCTAAATAGCACAATTGGTTCATGAACACACCCTGCTTCTATCTATCCATCATGAGTGTGAGATAACTACATCAGATCATTCAAGTGTTTGCATGAGTCTCGAAATGATCAATTACTGCTTTCTATCGGATTCTGACACCAAAACATAAACAGACATGAACACAAAGCATGCATACATCATCATTTTGACATGAGAATATGACTTTGACAGTTTAATGTTTCTATTTTTGAGATCCACGGCTTTTTATCCTGAAAAAGAAATGTCATATGAACTGGCTTAAGAGGAAAAAGGAAAACAAAAGCAGAAAAGTCACAATTAAATATTTTTTGAAGCTTTCAAAAAGTCTGAAATTGTTGTTTACTTAACAGTTCACATAGTTATTGGAAAGGATATAAAAGCTACAGTAAGCACTGTAAATTGATGATTCAAGATGATCACATCTAAAGAAACAATGACTTCATCAGTCCCCGTGCTTCACAGATAGCCTTGGGCACTTCAGACTTGAGCACAAAAAGCATTCCTGCTGACAGATATGATGGAATATTTTATTAACCAGCGGTGGCTTGATATATATACACTCTTGAGTTTCAATCCCCAGAGCGTGTCAAGGCCAGAGATGGACCACTTTGTCCTGTGGCCTATTATAGCAGTCACAATCTAACACCTATCTATCCACCATCTGGAAGAGGCTCCATAAAACTCCCATAAAAAGACAGAGTGGCTGGTCACTTGCAGATCGCCTTCGAAGGACACGGCTCATAAAACACACACGCTCATATTCTCGAATCGTTCAGAGTACCTACAAATACGAACAGTCAGAACATCAAACCGGAGTTGTGCTCCACTCCATCCTAATTTGAGACATGTCAGAGCCTCTTTGAAACTCAACTGATGGATTAATGACTGTAATGAAAGTCATCCGACACTCATTTGGCCTCAGACAATCTAATCAACAGCCTTGGGATTGAGGATTAAAAGATGATCCATCTAAGAATCGCTCTCTTAAAGAAAGCACATTTAGGGAACTGTCAACACAGATACATGACATTGCTGTATTCGATAGGCCTAAAGATATTTGGTTGCTGTTAAACTGAATGCTTGTGACACAGATGTGTGTCTTTAACAGATACTAGAGGAGGCGACATCTGTACTGTTAGTGGCAGTTATGTGCTATCTATATGTTCACACATTTAGGATCCTTCCAAGCACCAGAAAAAATGCATTAGTTTGATATGAAGTGATATACTGTACACACACAATACAAGTAGAGTACAGTTTGATTGGTCACAGCCTTTGACATCGACAAAAAGTCTATGCATGATTATATGGTTAGTTACATTTTATTAACTGTTTTTTTCCTGCTGCTTTCCTTACTGCTCCCTATCAGAACAGACCAGCAACTCCTATAATTAGAGTTATTACTAGGGCTGGGTATTTTGCACAAATATTCAATATCTTGACTTTGATACCGGTTCCTGAACAATACTTTTTTCGATACCTATTTTATGAAATCCATTTTAACAAGATAACATTACACTACCGCAAAAAAAAAAGTTGAAAAAAAAACTCCCTAAACACAGATTAGCCTACAAGTGATCGCGAAAGCAAAAAGCAAGTGCGCAGTCAAAAGTGATTTAAATAAGTAAAATGTTTTGTAGGAGTTTTGTCTTTTCATCACTGAGCTAGAACAAAAAGACGCCTGCACTATTGTGCCAACTGCCTTGTTAGCACACCTGGCTTTAGTCTAAAACAGAATTTTTACCAGATTCTCTCTACCGCACATGCCGCACAAAGTTGTGAAAAAGTGAGAGAGAATGTAGGGAAAGTGTTATTCATTAAAGGAAACAGAAGAGAGGATATATGTCTGCATTGAGGCATTGTGGGAGATGTTCAGTAGGGCCTGACAGAAGAGAGTTTTTCACCAGTCAGTCTTTCTCATGACAACAAATGATATGCAGAGCGTGAGCAGCTCTCACAGTGCAGACAGAAAAGACATGTTTCTCTGCCTTTACTGTTTCTACAAAGTATTAGACAGACAGACAGACAGACAGACAGACAGACAGACAGACATGTTTTCCGCCTTTACTGTTTCTACAAAGTATTTCACAAGGCTACAGACAGACAGACAGACGATAGATAGATAGATAGATAGATAGATAGATAGATAGATAGATAGATAGATAGATAGATAGATAGATAGATAGATAGATAGATAGATAGATAGATAGATTTTTTTATTGCTTCACATTACAATGTATTTTACTGTTATTTATGCTGAAAAGTTACAAAGTTATGGTTCTATTCAATATGATTAGACGTTAACATTCATGTAACTGCAAACTCTCAGTATAGTGACTCAGCACAATAAATGCTAAACAGTTGCTTTTCTTCAACCAGACTTCTTAATGCTACTCGTATTGATGCATGTTTAGGGCCTTCGCAGTCTTTAATAGATGCACAGACCAGGGTGAGAAACAGACAACTTCATCACAGGCCACCCTAGCCAATAAATAAGTCTGGTCTGAAAGTGATAAATACAAAAGGTGTTTGTGTTGTTTGGCTCATTGCTTTCCTTTCTGTTAGTTCTGATTTCTCATTTACCTTTTTCTCAAGTAATTTACACCTGCCTGTTTTGATAAATAGCTGAATATGAAGCCATTTCAAACAAAGACATTATGGTCGTGAAAATTATATACTGAACAAAAGTAGTGTAGGTGTAAACTGTATTTCCAACTTTTACACATTGGCAGATCAAATGTTTTCTAACAAATAATATACTTGGAATATCTTGGAATCGGCTGATAACTGCAGATGTTTCAAAACATCAGTATGTAAGCTAACACATGCCAACTGGGTACACAAGACATGCTTTTGAAAACCAATGAAAAATTATTCTGTAGTCTACCTGTATACCTTAAAATATATTGTGAAATAAACAATGAAAAATGATTCTGGAGTCTACCTGTATACCTTAAAATATATGGTGTGCTTTACATCTTGGACAGAATTTGCTAACTAATTACAGAGCCTTAATGAAACGCTTAAATTCAACTAAACATGTCCATTTGTCCACACGGACTAACTAAAGTCCCATTTACAACCACTTCTGGCATGATTAATGCAAAGCACACTTCAAGTCTTGTTAGATTTCAGTGTTAAAGCTTATTACTCACAGCTCACTAGAGTTGTGTTTTATCAAAAGCAGTTTGTTTCTTGTGTATTTTCTGTTATAATGTACTGGCCTCTATCCAGCCTGCCAAACTGTCTGTATGTTTTGTATTATAAGTTGTGAGAACTGCAAGCGGTCTATCATATATTTTACTTTCAACTGAATGAACAGCTAGAAATGCATTTTTGTTTTACACTTGAACAGTATGTGTCTTAAGTCTTAAGCCTGGCATGTGGAGCTTCAGAAAATGTAAGAGTTGTCCTAGCTGTCAGCACTAAAATGGTGCTGACTGTAATGCTGTCAGTGCAGCAATGCATGTGTCAGAGTTTAAAATGTTAAAAGCAGAACTTTAACAAGGACAAAAACAGTTCTGGTTAATGCGGTGGAATGTGTTCAAGAGACAATCTCGGATGACTGGTCAAATGAAGCTGGTGCATTGCCACTAGATGCAAATGATTTTATAGTTCAAAATTTGCACTTTAGGGTTTGGGTTTAGATTCATTACAATTTGGATGTAAATGTGATGCCCTGCTCATGGAAATTAGATTTTATGACAATCAAGTTACAAGGACCAATAGAGGAACAATCAAATAAGTACAACGGAATGGAAGTACAATCAATTAACTTTCAAGTAACAATTCTCAAAATCTAAATTTCCCCCAAATAATGAGATTGATTAAAACACCTCAATCAATTCGATTTTATCCAATTTTTTTTAGATCAGATTGAAAGGGGTGGTGCAGACCTGAAATAATCAACTGGAAAAGATTAAGCATATAAATGCTTCAATCTGACTATTTTATCAAACAAATCCAAGAATACCTCTCTCTTGCAATGGTCTGGTGCTTTAAGACCCATATTTAGGGTTTCCCCGTGTCTTGCATTCATGGGAAAATGACAGAGGCGAATATATGCTGTGCTATTCTCCTCTGCTTTGTGCTTAAATACAATCATCATGTCATGTGAATAATTTATGACGCACTATATGTTACAAAATGTGCAGTGCCTTGGTGCACATCTTTACATTCGTTTAACGTCATACGAAAGTGCAAATCTTATGTTTTACAAACTGGTCTGTGAACTGAATAAAATATACTAAATATTTGCTAAAACAGCTCTTATGACATACATGTCAGCTTCTTTTTAGATATGTAATCCAGGTAAAAACTACAACTATACCTGTGGTAGCTCCATTACAGTGGTGGCTTTCTCTGTTTCTAACGTGGCGGTTTTGAAGTTTTGTTTGGAATACATGTAAGGAACATGTGAACTTTTATGTGAATTGGATTGCAACGTTTAGGGTTCATCACATATACAAAACGTTCAGAATCTGAAATGGGATTGTATTTATTGACCTAATGGCTCAAGCTAATGTTGCTTTACTGGTGCGTGCATTGTGAAACAGACATAAGATGTGAATGGCCCTATTATATTACAGATTGATTTACTTGTTACAGATTGCGGTCCGCTTGTTTTGTAGCAGCATGTGACTATTGTGTCTGTCTATAAGTCCCACTGATTGAGTCTGGCCCTTGATCTATGCTGGGATGAAACAAAAGGACTGCCTTTGAGACTCTGGTCGAACAACAAACTAAAGCAAGGGTAATTGAAAACCCTAGCCGCTCTGTAATAGTGCACTGGATGGAGTGAATGTGAGCACTACGACTGGTCTGCAGATTGGTCAATTTACACACTTTACGATGTGCTACGGGTCTTCTGGTCCTTTCCTCATGAACAGTTATTCCATATGATGCAGTTTACAAGCTCATGACATGTGAAAACTGAAAAGCAAACCGATTCTCAGGAAATACAGAGCGTGAGATGTGTACGTCACCAGCCCTATCACTCATGTTTTCAATCTGCACGAACACTGACCTCACGATATGTCATCCAAGTCGTATTTCAGACACCTTCGTTACTAGAGAGATAGATGTTCAATGCGCAGATGCACTTGCCATTACTGTGAGGAGGTTTACCTGCTGCATCACTGTGTCGTGGTGTGGAGAAACTGCGGTACATCATCAAATAAAGGTGGAGGGGGGAACTACCTCTCTCCACATATGTTTACACTCCCACTCATTACTGAAATTACACATCATTTATCAGCATGGAGAGCCTAAAAGAGCATGGGCAGAGCTGCTAAAAGAGAGAAAGAGCAAGAGAGATGCTGTCTGGATAGAGTACAAGAGCCGCTCTCCAACATCTAATTAGCTGAATCTGTGTTTTCTCTGCATTTGTACAGAGGCAGGCCTCCACATCTCCACCCAGAGTTGGAAATCATCAGCTTAGGTTCAAAACGGATACAGATGTTCAGGCCTGGCGCGCATCAATGATATAAACACTACTCAAAAATGAATTAAAATAAATTAAAGACAACCAACGCTGGATTGGTAGAACAAGTCTATTTTTTTGTCAACTGGAAGCATCACTGTAAAAAGATTTTGTAAGGTTACCTAAAAATGTTAACATTTAAATTATCTTTTTTAATACAGGCTAACTATGACTGCATTAGGATAAATCAACAAAAGCCATTTAGGGGTCAAATTTGGTAAAAAATATATGTAACAACTGGACAGTTTAATCTTTCATAACATAGGCTAATCGTACCAATAAAGGCAATTGATTGCGTTTTAAAATGGTTATCTGCTTATGATGAGACAACCCCTCCTCTTTTATAATAGCATTATATGTTTACAGTATTATGATGTTAGAGCAAAACCTTGAAGCCACTGGAGAAAAATCATTATATCAGAAAAAAAAAACTTTAGAATAATTTCTGCCATTAGCCTATATCATGAATATATATTTCTCTCTCTTTCTCTCTCTCTCTCTCTGAATAAACCTGCATCTTTCTATATATTGCTTTTTCTATCTATTATAGGCATGTCTATTTTAGCCTATTTGTCAATAGAATACACGATATCGAAAGTGCGTATTCAAAAAATAAAGAGTCACATGTAGTGAATCACACTCCTAAAAATCTCCAATTAAAAGGGAAAATTATAAATGTCATCCCTGCAAACCTATCCCTCCACCCTGATCGTTTCTTTTCAGCTAAAACGGGGGTTTAAACTAATTTAGCGCATGTAGACAATAATTAGTTATCGTCTATTTATTATTTTCATATGGAAACGTCAACAATTTCTACAGACACGATGGTTTTATAGTAGGCTATAGCCTATCTCATAGGAGATTGGGGTTGATATGCATGTCCCTCCAATTATCAGTCCACTGCAACTACATTATCATACTTCAAAAACTGTCTGTCTTTGACATGAAAATATTGTCCTTAGCGAAGTGAACAGAAGATCATGTGATTTGAGACGGAGAGATGGACCTGCCCATGACTCAGTGCTGCAGCTCCTCCAGTTTCTCTCATCCAGACTAACGTTACACAAACTGACAGCTCATCACATAACCAACAGACCATGGCAACACTTTACATTATGTGGAACACGTTTTACACTTTCATATAATTAACTATAAGATCAATCCGAATAAGGATAATGTAGCCTACAATCAATCAGAATAACACTCACGCAATCACACGTAGCCTACTTCATTTGTATTACGTACTTAACACGGTAATAAGCAGCTTTACACTCTAAAAAATGCTGGGTTATTTTAACCCATGTGTGGGTCAAATATGGACAAACCCAACATTTGGTTTAAATTTTTTAATTACGTACATTTTTAAACCCAACGGGTGGGTTTGTCCATATTATACGCATTATATAGGTCACAATTCAACGTCTCCGAGCAGATTTGAACCTTTTTTTAACATAATAAATATATCAAAATCTTAAAGTTAAAGATCTGACAAGTGCCACCAAGTGATATCTGATCACGAGACGAGCGTATACAAAACCAAACTGACAAGCCATTAGACTGCAGGTCTCTAACTATAGATATTAATATGTGTTAATCAAATATTAATCGAACATCATCTCTATATAAAAAAGAGAGAAAGAAAGATTAGCCAAATTAGGTTCCAATGAATGTCACCTGACAACTGACAGGTCGAACAACAACTGGGCTTCCCAAATAAAATTAAAAACATTACAACACATTTGAACGGTAACCGAAATGCTTTTAAAAAGCTCAACTTACTCTTCAGTGCCTCATTGGTTAGTGTCGTTTTGATATTTTCTCTTGTCGTTGGCATCAGCCGAGACTATTTTCTCCTCAGAAGTGAAACAGGATAAAATCCTCCTCAGTTCAGCAGCCCCTGACTCAAATCCCGATTTTTCTTCTTCACAGCAGACACCTTGCGCGTGCACAGAGAAGAAAATTCAAGTATAATATATCCTCCAAGAACGTGCTCTGCCTGTGAAAAGGTCCTTTTTCATAGAATAATAAGAGTATTTTCGGGACCGGCTTTCATAGTGGAGCTCTCTTCTCCTCGCGCACTGTGCGGACAGGTTTCGCGCTCCCCTCGCAAGCTCTAGATTTGCGCTCAGTCTGTCGCGCGCTCACACACACACACACACACACGCGCGCGCGCACTGATGCGCTTCATTCTCCACACCGGACACCGGAAGCGTCCTGTACAGTATACGTGTGTGTGGGCGTTTTTCATGTTTTACATCGTTTTCTAGGGCATCCCAAGAAACGGTGTCATCATTGCCACCTGATAAAAAAAGAGCAGTGTCAAGACAAACTGCTTTGTGCGCTGTGTTTGCTGGCATGTCCTCGTTTTCAGAAAAAAATATGGACCCCTCACAAGTTTCTCAGTGACATTTCTGACATGTAAAGCTTGATGACTTATGTTGGAACGGTTTTCACTGGCGGAGAACACAAATATGGAAAAGCAATATAGACACGCTAAAATGTGTTTATGTATCATTCAGGGCTTGACATAAACTTTTTTTGCTCAACAGCCACTGTGGCTAGTGGTTGACCAAAGTTACTAGCCACTCAGCATTTTCACTAGCCACAAATTTGTTGTAGGGAAATTATGTTTTATTAGGGGTGTGATGATACACTTAGCTCACAATATGATACATGATATTTGGTTCATGAGAGAAGGAAATTATATTATAATTACGAAATATTTGACTGGAAAAATCGTATTTTATTCGACAGAAAGTCACAAAATGCAAAACAATGCAGGTACATTTTTAAATAGGCTTAACTAATTTAGGATTATCACTAATGATTAGGCCTATTTTGGTAATGAGTAATCAGTTAATTATTTTGATGATTAATCGAGTAATCAGAATATTTTGTTGTAGTAATAAATATATACTTAATGAATGACAGTCTTTAAAGTAAACTTAAAATACTTGGAATACACTTAAAATGCTTAAATAATAATGAGGCATCAAAGGCAACAATAACTGTTTCAAATAAATCAAATGTCAAAAGCAAGCAATAATTTGCTTTTATTGAACAATACTGTTAAAATACATAATAAAGTAAACACAATCAGCTTGTGTAAATTACGTACTGTAACAAATGCCCGTAGAGGGCGACGACAGCCTGGTGATTGTTGTTGTTGTTACACTGTACAGCATCATCAAATGTCCACTTAATCTTTGGCCACTTCTATTTGATAGAAATGCAAGAACACGTGGACATCAAAACCTGCAAACTCAGAGCGAGGGTCTGAACTTTTATTATGAAATCGTGATGAACAACAATTTGCTTATTTATAAACATATTTATGTGTTCTCCTGTGTTGGTATAGGTTTTAAATGATGTGTGCTATAAATCTGGTAAAAAAAAAAAATGGCACATGTTGTGTTCCCAGATGAACATTATGAACTGTGGCTCAAATAGTAGAGCGTTGCAACGCCAAGGTCATGGGTTCGATTCCCAGGGAAAGCAAGAACTGATAAGAGTGTAAATGTGTACCTTGAAATGCAATGTAAGTCGCTTTGGATAAAAGTGTCTGCCAAATGCTTAAATGTAAATGTAAGATGGAGTTTATTTACCGAGCTGCTGATACGAGCTCCACACGTTAATGATAACAGTGTAACAATTCGCTATGAAACATGGCGCGCCGTCATACTTTATATGCGTTCTCAAATGCATGTTACTGGAAACCCGAACAAACATACACTGAGTTGCATTTACTGTGAACTTGCTCTGAGATGTTGTAAGAAACACGTAACCTGCACGCTGAGGTTGGAGTGACTATATTATACAACACTGCTGAAATCCACCCACATTTGGTGGGAGTTTATGTCAAAGCCCTGCATATAGCCTAGCCTATTGGTTTCAGAGTTTGCTCAACCAACGAAAATAGTTCAGAAGCCAAAGCAAAATTACCATTTCCTCAATGAATCTGTGTTTTTGAACGAATCGGTTGAGTGAATGAGTCAATGACTCACTTTCAAAGAGTCACCTGGCGTTACAATGTAACCTGTCACTTTAAAATTCCCACTATTAATACACAGACTAAAATCTGTGTGGAACAAATATAGATAAGAGGAGTGATACTAACAGTTAAAAGTCCCAGTGCTTGTGGTCTGTTATCAGCACTCTTGGAATGTGCTGGAATTGACCAATCAGATTTGAGGACCAGAACTGCCTGTTCTATAGAGAGCCTAAGTCCCTCCCCTCCGCCTCCGGCTCATGGGACCTTATTTCTGAAAAAATATGAATGGTAGTCAATGGAGAGAGACAACTTATCTTTTTATTCCGTCTGAACTGTTCTCTGAATTACACATGTTTGTCAATTTAAAACAACACACAACACAGCGGACACAGGTAAACACACAACACTGCTGACACAGGTAAACACACAACACAGCGGACACAGGTAAACACACAACACAGCAGACACATGTAAACACGCAACACAGCTGACACAGGTAAACACACAACACAGCGGACACAGGTAAACACGCAACACAGCGGACACAGGTAAACACGCAACACAGCGGACACAGGTAAACACACAACACTGCTGACACAGGTAAACACACAACACAGCGGACACAGGTAAACACACAACACAGCGGACACAGGTAAACACACAACACAGCGGACACAGGTAAAACACAACACAGCTGACACAGGTAAACACACAACACAGCGGACACAGGTAAACACACAACACAGCGGACACATGTAAACACACAACACAGCGGACACAGGTAAACACACAACACAGCGGACACATGTAAACACACAACACAGCGGACACAGGTAAACACACAACACAGCGGACACAGGTAAACACACAACACAGCGGACACAGGTAAACACACAACACAGCGGACACAGGTAAACACAGAACACAGCGGACACAGGTAAACACAACACAGCGGACACAGGTAAACACACAACACAGCGGACACATGTAAACACACAACACAGCTGACACAGGTAAACACACAATACAGCGGACACAGGTAAACACACAACACAGCGGACACAGGTAAACACACAACACAGCTGACACAGGTAAACACACAACACAGCTGACACAGGTAAACACACAACACAGCGGACACAGGTAAACACAACACAGCTGACACAGGTAAACACACAACACAGCTGACACAGGTAAACACACAACACAGCGGACACAGGTAAACACACAACACAGCGGACACAGGTAAACACACAACACAGCTGACACAGGTAAACACACAACACAGCGGACACAGGTAAACACAACACAGCTGACACAGGTAAACACACAACACAGCTGACACAGGTAAACACACAACACAGCGGACACAGGTAAACACGCAACACAGCTGACACAGGTAAACACACAACACAGCGGACACAGGTAAACACAACACAGCTGACACAGGTAAACACACAACACAGCTGACACATGTAAACGCAACACAGCTGACACAGGTAAACACACAACACAGCGGACACAGGTAAACACAACACAGCTGACACAGGTAAACACACAACACAGCTGACACAGGTAAACACACAACACAGCGGACACAGGTAAACACACAACACAGCTGACACAGGTAAACACACAACACAGCTGACACAGGTAAACACACAACACAGCTGACACAGGTAAACACACAACACTGCTGACACAGGTAAACAAACAACACAGCGGACACATGTAAACACACAACACAGCTGACACAGGTAAACACACAACACAGCTGACACAGGTAAACACACAACACTGCTGACACAGGTAAACACAACACAGCGGACACAGGTAAACACAGAACACAGCGGACACAGGTAAACACACAACACAGCGGACACATGTAAACACACAACACAGCTGACACAGGTAAACACACAACACAGCGGACACAGGTAAACACACAACACAGCGGACACAGGTAAACACACAACACAGCTGACACAGGTAAACACACAACACAGCGGACACAGGTAAACACACAACACAGCGGACACATGTAAACACACAACACAGCTGACACAGGTAAACACACAACACAGCGGACACAGGTAAACACACAACACAGCGGACACAGGTAAACACACAACACAGCTGACACAGGTAAACACACAACACAGCTGACACAGGTAAACACACAACACAGCGGACACAGGTAAACACACAACACAGCAGACACATGTAAACACGCAACACGGCTGACACAGGTAAACACACAACACAGCGGACACAGGTAAACACACAACACAGCGGACACAGGTAAACACAACACAGCTGACACAGGTAAACACACAACACAGCTGACACAGGTAAACACACAACACAGCGGACACAGGTAAACACACAACACAGCTGACACAGGTAAACACACAACACAGCTGACACAGGTAAACACACAACACTGCTGACACAGGTAAACACACAACACAGCGGACACATGTAAACACACAACACAGCTGACACAGGTAAACACACAACACAGCTGACACAGGTAAACACACAACACTGCTGACACAGGTAAACACAACACAGCGGACACAGGTAAACACACAACACAGCGGACACATGTAAACACACAACACAGCTGACACAGGTAAACACACAACACAGCGGACACAGGTAAACACACAACACAGCGGACACAGGTAAACACACAACACAGCTGACACAGGTAAACACAACACAGCTGACACAGGTAAACACACAACACAGCTGACACAGGTAAACACACAACACAGCTGACACAGGTAAACACACAACACAGCTGACACAGGTAAACACACAACACTGCTGACACAGGTAAACACACAACACAGCGGACACATGTAAACACACAACACAGCTGACACAGGTAAACACACAACACAGCTGACACAGGTAAACACACAACACTGCTGACACAGGTAAACACAACACAGCGGACACAGGTAAACACACAACACAGCGGACACATGTAAACACACAACACAGCTGACACAGGTAAACACACAACACAGCGGACACAGGTAAACACACAACACAGCGGACACAGGTAAACACACAACACAGCTGACACAGGTAAACACAACACAGCTGACACAGGTAAACACACAACACAGCTGACACAGGTAAACACACAACACAGCTGACACAGGTAAACACACAACACAGCGGACACATATAAACACACAACACAGCGGACACAGATAAACACACATCACAGCGGACACATGTAAACACACAACACAGCGGACACAGGTAAACACACAACACAGCGGACACAGGTAAACACACAACACAGCGGACACAGGTAAACACACAACACAGCGGACACAGGTAAACACACAACACAGCTGACACAGGTAAATACACAACACAGTATATTGTATATGGAAGTGTGTGAATCAAAGTGTCAAGGTAGCTAAGGATAACTAATAATTAATGTTTTAATGTTGTCTGCGAAAATTATCTAAGTGTGTCAGTGTCTTTTACTACATATAGCCAAAGTTCCAAGTTGATACATCAACACATGCACACACACACAAAAAGATAATCAATCTTATAATTATGTACAGTATGAGAATAGATTTGTCATCACCTCAGTTATTTAGTAGTATTCAGTATTTTAACACTTGTGCTACAACTTACTGCAATCCTTGGAAATGGAGGCGTAACATTACAAACACATGCCATATCTTGACCTCATGCAGGGTGCCAGAAGATGCTGTATTGATTTCTATAACAAGCCTTGCATAGAACTCAAACCAGATTATGTCATTCAATCGCTCATTAAAATGTACAGACCCACCCATAATCTTATTTAGAATACAATACGTTTATTAAAGACAAATGGCTTAAGTTCATTTACAATCACATAATTAATTTTACCCATAAAGACTGATGTGCATTCACATGCCCTTAAATTGGATTTTCTCATATTCTCTGTTTGCATGAACAATGTGATCGGGTTCAATCCGGTTTACCGTGCACACACCTGATCTCCGCTTTCAGAGGAAACATTTCTTTTCTGCGCTGCCTCTTAAATTAACAGCCTCTCAAGCATTTCAAAATAAGCAGACATTTACAACCTCTCAAGCATTTCAGATTGGTACAAAGGATAATATTTTTGGCAGTGAGCTGTGATATTACAGATTGATTTTTAATACTTCATTCAATAAAAATGATTTCCTTTCTTTGGTTTCAAGACAAAAACAACCAAAAAAAGCAGAGGGGGGGCTGATGGCTTAGGCCCTATAGGACATAAATCTTTTATCCATGGCTTCCGCATGGGAAAGAGATAAGGCGCAGGAAAACGAAACACTGAATGCTCATCTGAATCTCCCAGAAGCTCAGTTCCCCTGAGTGGGCTGATGCTCAGACAAATAGGCCAGCTCTGAAAATAATGAAATAAACATTCTCGACGCTCTGCTCCAAAATAAGCGAATATCTAAATATGTAAATGCCACAACAATATAAAGCACAGAAAGCAAACTCAGTCAAGTAAATGGCAGTAACATTGTTCAGATAATGGGACATGAGAAGAAGGCAATTATTGTGGATGTTTTTGGAAACACATTTTTCAAGATACTATAGGAAATCTCACTTGACGTCAGGCATTTATTCTACATGTCAGCTTTAAGATGGCATGTTTAAGTGTAATTATGCTGTGCATCTGCAAGTATGTCTTATTTATAGTGCACGACTTGTCAAGCAGTGAATCTTTTCTCGGATTGTACGTTGCCATGCGATCATTGATCCTGTTGGAAATCGTAGAATATGTGACATATTATAACTGTCGTCTATTTTAGTCACCATTATTTATCCTCAGTGTTGTCATTGTCAACAACACGAGTACTAAGAATCCCCAAAAACAAACATTGAGTGAAAGTTGCAGAAGGGAAATGTAGGAACATGCATGTAATGCGTAACCTGGAAAACACAAGCCAAACGTCTCAATCAATCACAATCAGTTTAAAGCGAGATGTGAATGCATTGACTGTGCGTATGCATGTCTTTTAAGTGTATCTTTTCACAGGCAATGCAATAAAAAAAAGCCTCTGGGACTTTGTAGCCGTATAAAACACAAAACTTGTTTTTGTGCAGATTGAATCGACTAGATTAATTCATAGCGTTAAGTTTATTATGCATTGCATGATATTTCTTTGTTCTCTTACTACCATGTCATTTGGGTTTCCACACACTAATGGATTGCACTGGTTGTGTTGTCTGCGCAGACAGTCGTATCATCACTGACTGAAAGCAGATGGGTCAGGACCTCTTTCTAATAAAGCTGATTATTCAGGCTGTGCTGTGAGCTCACCGCACCGTACAGATGGCAAACAATACAACAACAGCTCGCCGTCATCCGTGACGAGCCCTTAGGGACAGAGTCTGACTCTCACAGCCTGCTGCGCCCTTTGACCTCCAGATCAAGCTCCTCAATTACTTTATACCTGCACACGAGGATGGGTGGGGTCAACAATTCAATTAAAGCCAGCAACACACCCACTAATCTCATCAGGGCTGCCAGAGTTTCATTAGCGCTCAAGAGTCTTCAAAGTCAGTAAGGGGATTGGCCACCCGCTCTTTCATGCCTTAATTAAATTTGAAGTCTCGCTGGCTATAAAGGCAGATTCGGTTATTATGGTTCTGAGGTTGATGAATGTTATATAAAAACAAATTATTTCCAATGGAGCATTTTTATTTAATATGCAAATCACATAAAGCTCAGACACTGAGAACTGTGACTGCTTAAGAAATTAATCTCACAAACCTTGTCAGTGACAGTGTCCTGGTCATATTTTAAAAAATTATGAAAGAAATAAGAATATCATTTTGCTTTACAAAAAAAAAATGTTTTTGTGACATTTTCAGGATGATTAAGAACATTCCCCCCAAAAGTAATATAGATTACAGAAAATACTAAAATATTATTTAAATTGTGAAGTATTTATTCATGGTTTTAATCATTTTATTACAGTATTTTCTATTAAAATACAGTAAAAGAATTTGAGAAGCTCAATTATATTATCTTGTAGTATTTTTTTATAATAATAATAATGTTAATAACAATCATACCAATAATAATAACAATTGTGACTGGGACATGTTTTCAGGAAATTCATTCAAACTTTTCCCCCAAAATTCTATGGAATTTTAATGAAATATTATTTAAATAGTCATGTATTTATTCGATAGAATCTGTATTTTCTACTGAAATGAAGTGCCATTATAATAATCATATTTATTATATTGTAGTTATTTTTATAATAATAATGATAACCCATACCCTAACCCATATTTTTTTTAATTATTATTATTAAAAATGGGACTGGGACATGTTTTCATGAGATTCAATCCAAAAATTATTTTTTTCAAACCTCAAGCCAATAAGTTCTGTTGATTTGTTGGAGGATTCTACTGTATGTGTTGATGACAGAGTGACAGAAAGAGTACGAGAGGGACAGAGGAGGCAGAGCTTCAAGGCAAACAAGCTTCTTGAACCTTTCAAATGAGCAAGTTTCAAATGAGCTCAGGCTAAATTGAAGTTTAAAGAAACAGAGTGGCTGAAGAACGCCAGCTGTAGACTGAGAAGTCACTGATGGGGAAATGCTCTGCAGGCTCCTGCACTCTTCAGGGTGATACGGGTGTGAAACACCACACAGAATTTGATCATACTGCCTCATTTTTGGCTCAAAAGCAGAAATCTAAATAAACAGGAATAGATTTTCTTCATTAAAACATTACATACAAAAAATATAGTCACAATACATAAGAAGCTATTCTTTATCACACAGTGGACCAAATACGTATTTGGACTCTCAAGCCACACTTAAAAATGTATGAATATCAAAACATCAAAGCAAGTGTAACTAACTTCACCACCTGGTGTTTTGTCATTTTCAGTGGATGTATGAAGTCTGCTCTCCTCAAGTTCACAGGTGTCCTAGCAGAGAAACCACATGTGTAGAGAATCACATTATCTACAGACATGTTCCACTAAACACAAAGTGTTGCAGTCAGGCAATAATTTAGCCTGGTTGACATCAGATCCTTCTCAGGCCCCATCCACACTACTGCGTTTTCGTTTAGAAACGGAGACCTTTTGCTACTGTACGTTTGCACCTCCCGTCCAGACTACAACGGCAAAAACGAAGACCTAAAACGGAGAAGTTTAGAAACGCAGCCGACCCCGTTTCGCGCTTTGAATCTCCGGAGGGCGTTTTAGTGAAGACGGTCAAAACGGAGGACTTTAGAAACGATGACGCAGAGGCTCACGCTCGGCTCTGATTGGATGTCATCAGTCATTGCGTATCCTTCCCTGATTCGTCAGCCACCCATCACATGACCCGTCCCCAGGAAGAAAACATACAAAAGCAGCCTGGACTATGTAACGTTAGCGACTGCAACATGGATAACGAATTACAAGCATTACAGACGCTGATGTCTTTGCTAGCAGCTGTTGTGCAAGTAAATAATGCATTTTACAACGCTATCGCTCCCTACATGCGCCTTTTTACACCGGCACACACACGCCCAGTGTTGGTGAGTGGTCACATGATCCGCGTCTTCAGTCGTTTTAATGTGGACGGAGATCAATTCTAATACGCAGCTAAATCGCTGGTGTGGACGGAGATCGTATTAGTTTTAATTCTCCGTTTCTAAACTAAAACGCAGTAGTGTGGATGAGGTCTCAGACTGAGAGTGGGTCTGGGGAAGGTTCATTCACAGCCCATTTCCAAAGGGGCGTCAGCAACGCACGTCGCTCAAATGCCTCTGGGCGCAATTGGATAGACCTAAAGCCAATCAGAGCGATCGTCATCGTGTAAAGCCCGCCTCAACGCTTGTGATTGGTGCCTCCATTTGGGAAAATTGGAAATGGGCTTGAATGCGCTCTTGGCCAGACGAACTTGCAGAGCAAATCTAAATTTGCCGGAAGTTCGTCAGGGTTTTTCCAGGCTAGCAACAATTGGCCATCTTAACCGAGATCCAAAACTGTAGAATGTAGACTATACAGAGCCGTGCAAACTTCCTCAGTGCTACCAGACATAAAAGTGGTGAATTTGTACATATCTGGTAGCCTTTTTATTTAATTTACATTTTTTAATTTTGCAGACGCCTTTTTAAAGCGACTTACAAGGTAAGCGTTGTATCACTTCATGCTTTCCTTGGGAATCGAAGCCATGACCTTGTCACTTTAGTGTTTGAGCTACGGGAACATTTCACGTCATGTTTTAAGTGTGGCTTAACTGTATTTAAGTGGCTTAAATACTTTTTGGGCTTACTTAAACACCCAGAGAGAGAGAGAGATGGGAATGTAAGAGGAATAAGACCGACAGTAATTATACTGATGATTGAACATGAAGCTTCCCATCAGCTCATGAAATGACGGATCCTGTGGATCAGTCATTCTGAACTCTACACTCAACCAGCTGTGGGGATTGACAGCTGGATTTCAGGATGTGTGAATGACATGTTGTGTCTCTTTTCTACAAGGATAAAGATGCAGATTCATTATAGACAAGTGTCACGCCACCCAGGTGCCCAAAACCCTCACATCACCCCATAAATGAAATCAACTCTGTCATCTCACTTGAAATTGCCATTGGATCCAACTCTCTGATTATTTTATAGCTGATGTCTGGGAATCACTGTTCCTTCACGGCAATAGGAGTCCCAAAGCGTTTAATCTCCTCTGGTCGTCTTTGTCATTGAAAAATGACTGTCCTCACAAGGCTGTTTCAGGCACTTAAAGCTACAGCGCGTCATTTTGCAGCACTAGCAGCACAGATTTGCACAAATAATAAATAATTTTCAAAGGGGTTTCCTAAACACTCCTTCTACCTGCAGGTATTCAGACAAAGTCAAGCTATGTTTAGGATAATTACATTTGCATTGACCTAACAAGCTAGAAATATGTTTTTTATCATTAATTACAGTCTTGTACATATTTAATGCATTCTGACACTAAACAACACATTATTGTTGAGATAAAATGTAAGAAAGACATAATTTCTGTCAAAAAAGCACTGACAATAAAGACATAATGCTGATGTCTTTAACAGCGTTCATTAAAAAAAAACTATTTGAAAAGAAAAATAGCATTTGATCATCAGAGACTCCAGATGATGCAAACTTTGGATCGTCATACAAAGCTGTCAAATATTATTGTAATCATACTAGTACAAATTGCTGCGTAATTGAGTATGCTTAACTAAATACATGATTTTAATAGCTAACCACATAACTTGTATTATCTTATAGCATTCAGACATTACTTTGACACACTCGTCATCTCTGGCGGATTATACTTCCTGATTGTAACATACAGTACACTCTCATAATGCAATTTTAATGAGATTTTAGGCAATATGTGATTAAACTTTACCTCATGTAGGCTAAACACAATACTTCAATCAAATCGATGCAATTAAGCTCATAATCGTAGTGAAATATGTGGCATATGCCAGTTTTTCAATAAACAGACATGTAAACACTTTAATCACATCTTTCTCAGTCTGTGATTTGCAAGGGATAAGTTGTCATACGCAGATTTGTAAATATAGCAGTAAAGAAGGCATCACATGTTTGGGGTGCTGAAGAACTGAGATGACAATGTTGCGCGACATGAATATAATGCAGTATAATGATGGTTGAAAACATTAAAATAAAGACATTCTTGGCGTGTTACCGGAAAAATCCAATACATCCATATATGTTTTGCATTTGATGCAAGTAAACATTGGCCAGTAACACGCCTACTGTATGTGAGTTTATCGTTTGTGCATGTGAAAAACGGCAGTTAAATAACCACAATTATTAGTGAAATATCAGAATAATTAAAATTTCATGAAGATTTTTGCTCGTGTCACATAGACATCTTACTGCAATTAAGTCCTTACACCGATTATTGGAAATAATCACGTTATCGGTGCACAAGCATTTTCTGTAAAGCTGCTTTAAAAGTCTAATCTAATATTTTGTGCATTGTACAGTGTAAAAATCTTTTTATTTTAAATATGTTGATATGTTAACTGGTTTTAATCAAGTCAAATATGTTATATATTCCTGTCTTGTGTTCCCCTTGCCTTGAGTGGACTTTTGTCATTTCCTGTCCTATGCCATGTTTTGTAGTCCTTTGTAGTTTTTCTTGTTTTAGTCTTCCCAGGTGTTTCTAATTAGCCCCGCCCCCTTGTTATCTTGTTTGCCTGTGTATTCAAGCCCTGTGTTTCAGTCTTTGTGAGTTCTTGACTTTGTATGTTGTTCTGTTCCTGTTTCCAAGTCTTGTTCCTGAGTCTATGTAGTTTTGAGTTTGTTTAATAAAGCTTCTGACTCTGCTTCAACCTCAGTGTTACAAATACAACTTAAGTGGCTACCTCAGTTCACACCAAAAAAGTAATATCCAGTAAAAGTACCTCTTTATGTGTTTACATTTGATGTTGTATAATTAAGGACAATGAGCATTTGTGTGTTCATGAGTCATTTGTAACGTGATAACATCAAATGTGGCCATTTTGTCTCCTGTCGGACTCTCACTGATGCATCATTTCACTCAGAGTTTTCTATTTTCTGTTTGCTCTCAGCAGCTCAGAAATGGGTTCTGTCTCACTGACTTCGTTAATAATCATAATTATCTGCACGTCTGGTTTATCCTCGCTCGTTCGCTCTCACCAGTGTTTCCTCGGCCGATCGGGTTTCTGACGTCATGTTGCGTGGCCGAGCACTGGGAGTTTCTCTTTCGCCCTCTATCCAAACCGGTGCATGATAGAAAAAAGATATCAAACTGGTTAATTTTTAATCTCTTGAATGCAAAGCCGTGTACGCAGGGCTCTGCACTAATGGCCCCGGATTGGATAACTCGTGCAAGGCTCTGGAGATAACAGAGATCCTTTACTGCTGGATGATGGGTATGATTACAGGTCAAAAGAAAACAAGCTTCTGTCAAGCTCCGCAGCTGCACATACTGTCTGTCTGCAGTCAGAATGCCTCACGCTGGAGAACATGCTGTCTGAGCTGACGTATGACAGCTGTCTGCATTTCTGGTTTCAGCACAAACCAGAGAAGAAACCGATAGCAAAATGTCAGGACAAATATAAAGAAGTGTAAGGGATGTTTCACACAGAACGAAAGTCACAGTCAGTTGAAAAAAAAAAGGCATCTAGAGACAAGTTTTAAAAAGTTGGAATGCTGTGACGCGAGCGCAGCGGTTAAAGGCGTCCATCTGTTGCATGATTACATTGAAAATCAATAGAAAAGTTACGCAGTGGAATGGAAAAACAAATGTTTCTAAATGTTTTCTTTAACTAAAAAAGTTTTTTTTTGTTTTTTTTGCCATCAATTAAACCATTGAACATTTAATCTTTTAAAGATTTTGGTCTCAAATTATGCATTTACAATGTAAAAAATTGTATTGATTTACTCATTAACATAACAAATAAGCAAGTAAATTTACAGAAAAGTACATCTATTATTAAACATTATCCATGTGTTGGTCAAAAATAAATGCACATTTATGTATATGTTTATGTATTTTTGGTATGTGCAAAAGATAATAATAATAATAATTTGTTACATTTATATAGCGCTTTTTCTGAGACCTCAAAGCGCTTTACAAAGAAGGGGGGAATCTCCTCAACCACCTATTAATAAGATGTTGTTAATAAATCATGATCTCTGTGTAGTTATTTCCCATCAACTGCCAAAATGTCAGTTAAAATAATATCATTTAATAAGGTTAATTGCAGCTTTATTGTTATTATTTTCATTACAGACCACATGTGTATAATAAGCATGAAATTTAGTTCCTGTGAAACATGGCACAGCATGACTATATAATAATAGTATGACAATTACAGCTCCAGACATCATAGAAAAAATAAACACAAATTGTAATATATAGGCCTATGTCAAAAAGATGAATGATTAATGTGACATGAATAACATGAATTTAGAGTAAGTGCATGGAAAGAACGTATTGTTTGAACACAGATTCACTTGGCAAGATCTTTTTTTTTAATTATATTCCAAATCTCATAATTTATACATTTCACATTAAAGTTGCAGTAGGAATAATCTAAGAAGTTAATTTAGGAATAATCCCATTTAATCTATGCTCAGCTGTTGTCATAAGGACTGTGTTGAAGAGCATACACGAACACATGAATACACATGAAGGCAAAGGTAATCTTTAATAAACCCAAACAGAGAGAGCGGCTTTCAGCACAGGTATACATGAACGAGACCCGCCAGCATGAATAGACACAGAGGACTGAGATACACATACAAACAAACAAGGCTAATTGAACACACACACCTGAACTAAATGAGAACTAATCAGAAACCATGACAACTATCTCAACAGTGGAGAACAGTGCACACTGAAAACAGTGTAAACTCAGTGAGACTGTGACAGATACAGTGCTACCTACGAATAAGTGAACAACCCATGCTAAAGTTGACTAAACAGAGGAATAAAAAAATCATCTTTTGGACATTGATATTAATGCCTTAATTAAAAAAATTAGGAAAAATCCAACCTGTAAGGACACCAATTTTCTTTGTAAATGAATAATGTATCGTAAATAAATAAATGTTCTTCCTTTTATATAAATAAATAAATAAATATTCAAACACAGGGTGCATAAGTCAGGACACCCCTATGTTAAATCCACATAGAGGCAGATTTATATTTTTAAAGGCGAGTTATTTCATGGATCCGGGATACTATGATCCCGATAAAGTTCCCTTGGCCTCTCGGATTAAAATATCCGCACATCCTCACACACACTTCACCACACCTAGAGATCGGCATGTTTTATTTCAGTTCGCCTAATATCTGGTTTGATTTGCATTGAGAGATGATCTTATGGAGAGTTCCCCATGCCGATCTCTAGGTGTGGTGAAGTGTGTGTGATGATGTGCGGATATTTTAATCCCAAAGGCCAATGAAAGTTTTTCGGGATGCATAGTATCCTGAATCCATGAAATAACTGGCCTTTAAAAAATATAAATCTGCCTCGATGGGGATTTAACATAGGGGTGTCCTGACTTTTATTTATTTTATTTACGATACATTATTCATTCACAAAGAAAATTGGTGTCCTTAAAGTTTGGATTATCCCTCATTTTTTTAATTAAAGGAACACTCCGACTTTTTGGGACTTTACCCTATTCAACTTATCCCCCAGAGTTAGATAAGTCCATACATACCTTTTTCATCTCCGTGCGTGCTATAAGTGTTTGACGCACCCACCGCTAGCCTAGCTTAGCACAAAGACTCGATGTGAATGGTTGCAGCTAGCATACTAATCCAAATAAGTGACAAAATAACGCAAACATTTTCCTATTTACATGTTGTGATTTGTATAGTCACAGAGTGTACAAAAAAAAAGTCACATGAGACACAGCCATATTTTAACCGTGGTTTTACATATTTTATTTTTCAACACACCGTGGTGAGGAGGAGAGAGTTCGTTCAGAGCGCGTCTCAGGTGCTGCGGTTATCACTCCGCCCAAGTAGCAGTACTTCGCCTTCAGAGAATATAGTTCCCAGTATTTATACGGTTAAAATATGTCTGTGTCTCATGTGACTTTTTTTTTGTACACTATGTGACTATACAAATCACAACATGTAAATAGGAAAATGTTTGCGTTATTTTGTCACTTATTTGGATTAGTATGCTAGCTGCAACCATTTACATCCAGTCTTTGTGCTAAGCTAGGCTAGCGGTGGGTGCGTCAAACAGACTTATAGCACGCACGGAGATGAAAAAGGTATGTATGGACTTATCTAACTCTGGGGGATAAGGTAAATAGGCTAAAGTCCCAAAAAGTCGGAGTGTTCCTTTAAGGCATTAAGATCAATTTCCAAAAGATGATTTTTTTTTAAAGCTTTTTTAAGTCAACTTTAGCATGTGTGTGTTCACTTATGCATAGCACTGTATGTTTGTTGTCTGTATTTTGTGTATACTGTCACAGTTCTGCTTTAGGACTCAAGGATACAGTAAAAATCAATTAAATCCAAATGGATGGTTTTTACTTTGTTAATTTTCACCAATCTCTCTTTTTCAAGCATTTTCCTCCAACTGCTTGTTAGACTTTTCGCGATTCAATCAATTCCTGACGGATTTTTTTTCTTGCACAGTAATATTTTCAAAGATACAATGAAACTTTCACCTTTTCAATATGCAAATGGTTTGTATTGAGAGAGATAAAAAGAGCAAGCACATTTCTCTTGTCCTCGATGTGAATGTGCATACAACACACATACCATGCTCTCAAAATTGCTGACTTTATCAATTCATTTCTGCACTGGAAAAATAGCTATGATGATAAAAGCTCCCGCTGTCTGAATCCGACAGGTGTAGCCTATTCAACAGAGATGGAGGGAGAGATTGTTTTTGTAATGTTACAGTTCTCTTAGGATTGAAAGCTAGTGCAGCGAGCGAGTGAAAGCCAGCTATTTACATCCGTCCTGGACTGCAGACACACACGTTAATGAACACATGCAGCTCTACGTCCACTCACTCATCCACACAGATCAGCATGCAGCGACACACACGTCTGCCAGCAAGTCTCACATTACACTTATTTGCAAGCTTTCGCCTCTCTCCTCACAAACAAATTTGGCTTGTCGAATAACAATGTCAATAAGGCCACCGGCGGCACAGACTCCCTACTGTGTGAACGTCTTTATCAGGAGTAAACAGCTCAAGATTGTTTGTCTGAGTCTGACTTTTAATAGAAAATGCACTTAAATGTTAATCAATTTTCAGTAGATTTAAAGCATCATGATTAATCTAATTAGATAAGCAAATGCATTATGTGCATTTAATATACATAGTGGAGATTTAAGTGTACTATACATATATAACTATTAAATATATTTGACAAACGCTTTGTGCATTAAACATTAAATGTAATAATATTTAACATTTTATTTAAAAACTTGTTTTAACTTAATTTTTTTTTTTTTTAATTTTATACCTTACAATTTTACGTTTAGTCAACTCAAATTTCCAAGTTGCCAATAATTGTACAATTTCAAATTTCAAGTTGACTACACTTAAAATTTTAAGGCAGCACAAATACTTACTTTAGGTTGAAACATTTTTTTTTTTATAGAGTATATATATATACTTTGTTAGGCCACTTTATTAGGTACACCTGTTCAACTGCTTGTTAACTCAAATATCTAATCAGCCAATCACATGGCAGCAACTCAATGCATTTAGGCATAACGTGGTCAAGACAGTTCAAACTGAGCATCAGAATGAGGAAGAAAGGGGATTTAAGTGACTTTAAATGTGTCATGGTTGTTGGTGCTAGACAGGTTGTTCTAAGTATTTCAGAAACTGCTGATCTAATGGGATTTTCACGCACAATCATCTGTAGCGTTTACAAAGAATGGTCCAAAAAAGAGAAAATGTCCAGTGAGCGGTTTGTTTTCCTATCCTTATGAGGACTCTCCATAGGCTTAATGGTTTTTATACTGTACAAACTGTATATTCTTTCCCCTTACACTGCCCCTATCCCTAAACTGCCCATCACAGGAAATTCTGCATTTTTACATTTTTAATAAAACATTGTTTTTTATGTTTTTTAAGCTATTTGAATTATGAGGACTCATGAAATGTTCTCATAAACAACGTTTAAGTTGTAATACCAGTGTAATATACATTTCATTATACAAATTTGTGTCCTCATAAATCACATAAACAAGAGCACACACACACACACACACACACACACACACACACACACACACACACACACACACACACACACACACACACACACACACACACACACACACACACACACACACACACACACACACACGCTGATGATATAACTATTGCAATAACCAAAATGAAGCAGGCAAGGTCACAAGCCCATCATTTACTTGTATCACTGCTTTCACAATCTCCACAGTGGCAGTGCTGAGACAGGAGCTGGACAAGCGTCCCCTACGAGCCCAGAGCCACACACACAGATGGCCCCCCCTCCAGGACACTGCCTCCAATGGGATGTGCACTGGGCGAGAGGAGGAAGAAAAAAACCCCGCTAATATTAGACATACTTGAGCGTTTCTGAAGGTACCGGCACTACCAGATGGCCACAGAGCTCTGACTCACGACATGAACACAGAACGATGGCGCAAGTCTCTCGAAGATGATTCGAGAGCGAGAGAGCTGGAGCCGTGAGATAGAGCATGTCCAGCGAGCGAAGCATGCTCACCAAAGCCTCTCTTAGAAGCAGAAACCACATAAACTATTCACTTTTTCATGCCATTATGCCAAAATGTTTGTATGGAAACATGTCGCCCACATGAGTGCCAACATCTAATCTGCATGCGTTATCTGCTCGGCTCTGATTAAACCCTTTCTTTTTAAATAACAAAAAATTATTTTATGTTTTCACACACAAGAAAAAAAAAAAAAAAACATGTTACTTGAAATAAAATAAAAAAACTGAAAATAAAATTAAATATTATAAAAACGTATTTTATTTAAAGGAACACTCCGACTTTTTGGGACTTTAGCCTATTCACCTTATCCCCCAGAGTTAGATAAGTCCATACATACCTTTTTCATCTCCGTGCGTGCTATAAGTCTGTTTGACGCACCCACCGCTAGCCTAGCTTAGCACAAAGACTGGATGTAAATGGTTGCAGCTAGCATACTAATCCAAATAAGTGACAAAATAACGCAAACATTTTCCTATTTACATGTTGTGATTTGTATAGTCACAGAGTGTACAAAAAAACAAAGTCACATGAGACACAGACATATTTTAACCGTATAAATACTGGGAACTATATTCTCTAAAGGCGAAGCACTGCTACTTGGGCGGAGTGATAACCGCAGCACCTGAGACGCGCCGTGGTGAGGAGCAGAGAGTTCGTTCAGAGCGCGTCTCAGGTGCGCTGCGGTTATCACTCCGCCCAATATTCAGGGAATATAGTTCCCAGTATTTATACGGTTAAAATATGTCTGTGTTTCATGTGACTTTGTTTTTTGCACACTCTGTGACTATATAAATCACAACATGTAAATAGGAAAATGTTTGCGTTATTTTGTCACTTATTTGGATTAGTATGCTAGCTGCAACCATTTACATCCAGTCTTTGTGCTAAGCTAGGCTAGCGGTGGGTGCGTCAAACAGACTTATAGCACACACGGAGATGAAAAAGGTATGTATGGACTTATCTAACTCTGGGGGATACGTTGAATAGGCTAAAGTCCCAAAAAGTCGGAGTGTTCCTTTAAGTTGCAGAGGAAACATTTCTCATTTTTCATTTAGTTTATACTAAAATAAC
>NC_136886.1:33140892-33160892 GCF_949152265.1 Phoxinus phoxinus
GTGGTCTGTGCATGTGTACTGTATGTGTGCGTGCCTAATATGAATGGACGCATTTGTATGTGTGCGTGTATGAAAAAAAGTGTCCTAAATGAAAACTGTGCAACCCAATGTCACAAAAAAGACTTGTATAGTTGCATTATACTTAATTTTTCAACTTAAAAGTGTTAGTTTCTTTCGTTCGTGATTTTTCTGTTTTTTTTTTCTAAATAAAAATCGGAAAATGTATTCTCGTTTTTTGTTTTTTTATCTATTTAAATTATATTTACACACTCACCACACACAATAATGGTCAATAACTGTAATTTGTTGAAAGCTAATATTTTTTCTGAAAAAGATGACACCTTGAATTTTACAGTCAAAAAATCTAAATATGTGAAAAACACCCATTTTAGCTTCAGGTTCTAAAGGGTTAAGAGATATAACCAGTTTAGATGGAAGCATACGGAGCCGTCTGCTCTCTTATTGCTCTCGCGGTACTTTGTATAATTATGTCATACACCGATCGGTCTGTGCGGCGCCGCTTCAAGTCGAACAAGGATATGATGAGACACACGGGCGAGTGACATGTACGCAATTTCCAGTAAAAACCATCCCGTCAGGTCTCAAATATAAACACTTAGTGAATCAGGGTAAGTATTTTTGATGTATTGACTCATTATTTAAATGTTGTTGTTTTTTTTGTAAAAAGTTACATAGTGTACCTTTAATATAAGATTTGTAAAAATAAATAAAAAAATGCCTAGAAACTATCTAGAGATATAACTATGAACTATAACATTTGGCATTTTCTGATCTGTGGTTATAATCTGCCTGTGGCTGTAAAGCAAAATGTTGAATAAACAAACGCTGAAATCTGCTGAACTTTCTGCAGACGAGCAGATACCGGATATAACAAAGGATTATATTAAATAGCAATGAGACAACGCAATTAATCTGAGTGCAGACGCACGAACAAATAAACTGTCTTTTCACTTAGTGAATTAGCGAGGTGTTAATTACTTTGGCAGTTTCTCAGCACTGGCAGCAAATGCACTATAACATCACCCGCGTATTTGTAAAAACTGGAAAAATGAGCTGTACCATTCATCAGTGAACTCATTACTCATCATCACCGTGGTGTTGCGTAAAGTCTGTTAATGTAATATATTTACGTAATTAAAATATTGAGAGACATCTTGCTTGGCCGAGAAAACCCTTAAATAAATAAGCCACATATGGTGCATTAAGTCAGCGAGAGCCACAAACACACACTGATGAGTTATTCCATCTGCCCGTCATACCTAACATGCAACAGGAACTAAAACACATCTCGCGTCTCTGTCTAATGCACGTCGATAGGAGACCAGGCCATCGCTGGACAGAACGAAGCATAATGAGAAGTAAGCTTCTGTCAGGGGTCAAACAGAGGTCAAACACAGAGGTCAAACATGATTAAAAACTCTGCACTTGGACTTTGCACTCTGCAGTTTTTTCAAGTATGATTTGAATAAGGGAATTAGGATTTTTAAACCGCAAAGATGAGACCTTTAAAATGAGGCGACGACACGATGTAGGGCCATGAATATTTAATGAGAGAGTTTGCAATGAAGGCTGGCAGGAGATCAATTAAAGAGATCCCATATGCTTTTTTACATGTTCATCTTTCTTAAGTGTGTAATGTTGCTGTTTGAGCATGAACAAGCTCTGAGTTCTTCTCTATATCAGTGTCAGTGTTTCTGAACTCCTGAAACGCCTCCATTGTAGTCTTCAGTTTCTTCCGGGAACGAACACATCACAATACTCCTCATTTAAATAATTAATATGCAGAATAAAGGGGCGGGGCCTGGTTGAGTTAGTTAGTAGTGTGTTGAAACTGGCGGTAAGGGGCGGGACATTTCCCAAACACACTCGAAGCGCTTGACCAATCACAACACACTGCTCCAGCCGACCAATCAGAGCACAGTGTGCTTTTCAGAAGGCGGGGCTTCATAGAGACAGGAACTAAACAGAGTTACTGACAGACTGGGAAGAGAGGAGCCGCAATAATGGAGAATATGAGGAAAATAATGTGTTTTTTGGAACATTCAAGTATGAAAGCCTATTCTAGTATAGCCCAAAAACAAAACCAAGGCTTTGTAAAAGAGCATATATGTAAAGTATTGCATACCTATAAACATTTAAAATCATTTGTCATGCTCTGGTGTGATTTGTGGGTGAAAAGTGAAAGAAAACTTCATGTCACGCCGGTCTATTAAATTATCTATTAAAGTAACCAGTGTAGAGAATATTGTAACGAAATATTGTCATCATTTACTCACCCTTAAGTTGTATATCCATTCGATGAAAGTCAACGTGGTTCAACATTCTTCAGAAAATCTTGTTTTTTGCACTTTGTAGAACAAAGAAAGTTTGTAAAGACAGGAAGGTTAGCAAACAATGACAACATTTTCTTTTTTTTGGAATCTCTGTTACTACTTTTTTTTTCAGTGGTGTGACTTCAGCTGTTTTCCAAGTAGTTTACCTTTTCCCCTTTAGCAGATGTATAATTGTTATGCATTTTCTGTGCGAATGTGGTACAAATCTGTAAAACAAAATCAAATTAGTCATTGAATAAATGCACATTGAAATCTGTTGAATTTTCTGCCGACGAACAGAAGCCACATGAACCTGGATATGACAAAGGATTATTTTAAAAAGCAATAAGACAAAGCAGTGCAGACAAACCTTACAAATTAACTGAGTCTTTTCACTGAATTAGTGAGCTTTAATTACTTTCTCAGCACGGTTAGCACACAGTGTGGCAATTGTTTTTGTATGAAGAGTGCAAAAAAAATCTCTCAATTAGCTTTGAGAAGTCAAATTCATTTTAACAAATTGCTTTCAATCAAATGAATCCGTTAAAAAAAAAAAATTTTGCAAACGCATAAATTGCCACCCTTTATAAGCTTCAATGTTGGCAGCTACTTTTTGTAAATAACTTTTAGTGTAGTGCACTACTTTTTCATATGGCTACTTTCAGCTTCTACCTTGACAGGCTACCATTTACTGTAGTTTTACAAACACTGTAAATAACACTGTGACACCAGCAAACAAGAGACTGCAACTCTGTCTGATGATATGAAAGCCTTCTGGACCAGATGAGGGAATGAAAGGCCAATCATTGATGAAATCACAACACTCCACATGCTGACTGTTCAATTAAAAGACATCAGGTGGACTTCGTGACCGTTTTTACTGAAGAATTTACATCCATATCAGATACACCAGCATTACTTGAGCTGAACCAAACTGCACAATCACGTTTTTAGATGCTTTTAGCTGTGATTTTAATTATGTTAACTAAACAGAAGCTTCTAGTAATATCTCACACACACACACACACACACACACACAGACACAGACACAGACACAGACACAGACACAGACACAGACACAGACACAGACACAGACACAGACACAGACACAGACACAGACACAGACACAGACACAGACACAGACACAGACACACACACAGACACACACACACACACACACACACACACACACACACACACACACACACACACACACACACACACACACACACACACACACACACACACACACACACACAGAGAGAGAGAGACTGATACCTTGCTAACTGATTCCCCTCCTGGTTTGTTTAGATCCGGATCATTAACCAGATTCCCACTGGGAAAGACTAAAAGCACCGTCTTCATCTGCCTGGACTGCCGTGACCTTGACATCTTATTAAAATTCAAAATAAAGTAATAAAGATCGTCTTCCCTGTCAGTGGGAAATGGTAAATTTGTTTGTTACGATTTTCACAAATAACTGATTTGTTTATTTCACCCATTTAGTTTCATTTACTCGGAACATTTAACCAAAGTAATATTATTACAATAGATAAAACACACACACACACACACACACACACAATCAGAGAACAGGAGACTGATGTGTATTACAGTAATACCAGGACACACAGAGAGGAGGAGATCAGAGAATTATTTCACTCCAAACATCATTTACATATAATAGCTGTTGAAAACCTACAGTATGTCATGAAATACAAACACACACACACACATTGCTATTAGGGTTATGATTGGTTAATGAAAGTAAAATGAAGACAAAGACTGTTGATTTAACACTTTTGTAAACAGAAATAATTATAATAATTAATGCAAATACATCAAATGAAACAAAAAATTAAGTCCTTAAGTGATTGACAATAACCATAGCAGACTAACTATAATTAATTGCCACTTTTTATGAATTTGATAAATAAAAAAAACAATTTGCCAATTATAATTAGGTTTAGTCAGCTTTAGTTAGTGACCCATGTCTCTTTTTTTACAAACACAGAGGCACATAAAAACCGTCTGCCGTCTGTTGTTGTGAAAACGTTGTTGTTGTAATCAACCTAATTTTAAAACATCAATTGTCAGATTTTTATTTTTTATTTCTATCAGAACTCAAATTGGCACCATTGTTGATTTTTTTGTTGTTTTTCTTCACATTTTTACTTGTTATAGAAAATACCAAATGTGAGTTTAAAACAATCTTTAAAATCTTTAATCAAATATTGATCCAAATTTTCAGGGTTATGACCTCCTTGTTCTTTTATCTTTTACATTTGTACTTGTTTTAGAGAAAAAAAATGTTTGTTTAATTGATACAAATTCTAAGGTTTATCCCCTCCTTTCACAGACTATTTTAAAATAGAAAAAAGCAGACTTAATTTGTAAGAGTTCCAGTGTCCCTGCAATAAAAAATACACAGCAAATACCAAACCAATGGTAAAAAATATATATTTTAAAGTATAATTAAAACAAAGTATTATACAAAAAAAATGCTTCAAAACTACAGTATATCTTTTCTAGCAGCTTCAAAGTTCAACTGATCCAGTTTCCAGATAAATGGACTCACAGCTGCAGCTTCTCAGCGCATCTATGGACACGATGTATGAATTGTTGTATTTATCACTCTGTTAGGAGCAAACTGCACGAGCGAAGCAAGGTGACCCCGTAGAAAAATATGGCCAGACGCTGCCAAGACTTCCCGGGGAGTTATTTGTCATCCACGAGTCTGCTGTGCGGGAGTTACAAAGCTACAGCCGCCAGTTGATCAGCTCACACACATTTACACACCAACGCAGGTGGGCGAACGCACACAAACACACACAAACACACACATTTTTGGCTCGGCAGCCTGTCTGAGTATTGCATCCTTCTATACATCTGTCTGCGCAAGAGTTCGTCGAGTGCCCTTGATGTTCGTGTGCTTATGCACAAATACTGCATATGAGAAAAACTTCAGCCTAAAACATCTCTCACAATTGAAACCTTTGACCTTCAGGCACTGGTTTACGAAGGGCACAGCTTGTTTGGTGGTGTATTGAGATATGCATCCAGAGTTGGAGATTTTCTGGGCAGATGGGATGATTGATCGATTTCGGATGCCGGCTGGTTGAGCTTGATTAATAATTCAGCCACAGGGGTCAGAGTGGAAAAGAGTCGGACCCACTATTATGGATGAGGAAATGACAACAGTTTTGTCAATCAACACCCACAGGAATCTCCAATCTCTTTAATATCTCAATTATTTCTCCTATACTGAGATTAGATGGAGAGAAAATAGAAGGCATCTTCTGAATTCTTCTGCTTCCCAGATATAACGTGAGAAGAAGACCACAGTGATCTCACGCGTCTCCTCTCGAGTTTCAGAAGATATCTCTGCAATGTCTCAAACTGAGTTCAGGTTTGCCAAGATCACTGCAATCGAAAGTCAGAGATCTTCATTAATGAAATATGAGCATGTTTCATCAAATTCTATCAAGACCAAATTGCCTATCACTTACACTCATTTTATAGATAAGACGTTTGTTCATTTTAAACATATGTGATTATATATATATTGTATATTGACAAGTATTGTCATGAAAATGTCACAATGCAAAAAAGTCTTAATGCTCTTCATTTCCTTAATGCAGAGAGTATTCTATTTTTCTTTACATTTTGATGTAAAATATGACATTGTCGTGTTTTCCCCATTTTGAGACAATCATATTGGCTTGAAATTAAGTGAAGTGAGGTGAATTGAAGTAAAGTGGATTGAAGTAAAGTGAAGTGAAGTGGATTGAAGTAAAGTGAAGTGAAGTGGATTGAAGTGAAATAAAGTGAAGTGAGGTGAATTGAAGTAAAGTGGATTGAAGTAAAGTGAAGTGAAGTGGAGTGGATTGAAGTAAAGTAAAGTAAAGTAAAGTACAGTAAAGTAAAGTAAAGTGGATTGAAGTGAAGTGGAGTGAAGTAAAGTAAAGTGAAAAAAATATTATAATATGGTAACACTTATAATAGACTACATTAATAATGTAATAGTAAATACTGAAATTAACATTGAGAGTGATAAATGCTTTAAAAGTATTTTTCATTGTTAGTTCATGTTAACTAATGTTGTCACGTCGTTGCAGGGAAGAGGAGAGGCTTGGATCTAATTGCAAACGGTATTTATTAAAGAAACAAAAAATGTAACCAATACAAGGGACAAACAAACAAACAAATACAAAACGTGACAATGCAAAGACAACGACTGAAAAACATTGACTAAAACACGGGGCTATTAATACACACACAGGATAACAAGGGTAACAAGACAAACAATCAAGGAGAACCAGTGAACAAAAGAACTAGAGCCTACAAACAGACACAGGAAACTAGCAGAAAACACAATAAAAGTCCTTAAACACAGAATCATGACAATGTTTATCGTAACTATTATATTATATACACAGTATTTGTTTGTACTGTGACATGCATTTAAAAAAACCTGCATTTGCATTGATCAACCTGTAATTGCACATCCTATATTGTTGCTAATGAACTATATTATGCACAAGAACACATGGGTTACTGCTGTTAACTCGCGATTCAAATAGTACAAGAAAAATGGACTTAAAAAGTCTTAAAAACTGCCCAAGACAACGCAGTCATCGAGCGGAGCCAGCAGCACACAGAGCTGTCATATAAAGCTGCCACGCTGTGTGTGTGTGTGTGTCTCGCTCGATCCCGGTGGCTTTCAGGCGCGCACAGACAGAGCTCATCTGAGCGGTGTCTGGTGGTCAGAATTAGACTCTCTCTAGCGACGCAGGTCCGCTCAATATCCAACTCATCCTCCACGCTCGCGGTTCTGCCTTTCATACGCCTGAAAAATGATCTGTCAAAATGTGCTTCAGAGTTACACACAGCCCCCCTCCTCCCATTCACTTAGGGGACCGCAGAGAAACACTGCAGATCACTTTCCCTTTCCTCCAGCTCTCGCTCACACAATAACACTCACAGAGGAGGCTTTCTGTCAGTGCCATCCAGTGAAAGATGCACACAGCTAAACAATTACAACTTTGCATGATTTTACAGCTTAAAATCTAAAATTAGATTAAGAACTTGTTTAAAGAGCAAGTAGTCACCCAAGTTAAATAAAACCAAATAAAGGGATCGTTAGAGTCAGAGGTGTAAAGTCCTGGGGTCAGAAAGTAAAAGTCCTGCCATATGTTTATTCCACCCATGAACATGATTACACTAATTAGTTCTCTCTCCTGGCTGAAAAACTGCTAGTAAGCAAATCCATGTGATTGGAACAAAATACTGAGGAGGACTTTTACTTTCTGTACCTGGACTTTACACCTCTGGTTAGAGTCAACAGACTTAATTACTCCCATTACTGACCCACACAAACCTAGGGCTCGTCCCATTACAGTCAAGCTGTCCATCTAAGGGAAACCTCATTAGATCAATAAGAAGCCTTATTGATTCATTTGAGAAAGACAAGAGACACTTCGGTTTCTGAAGCACACAATGATCCGTGATCTAGAAAAGAGCAGTGAACGGCTGTTAAAGATCTCCACAGGTGCAGAATTTGTAACGTGTAAAGTTGAATGCGTTGTCAAGATGATATCAGCAGGCAATCGGCCATATCACAAAAATAAGTCCAAATGAACTCTAAAAATCAAGCGTTTCAAATGTGCAAAGTTTTGGTCCTGAAGAGCCGAATTCATGTCAATAGTGTCACTTGAATTCAATTTCTGTCCAATTGACACGTATGTGAATGCGGGAGACAGGAAAGTCACGCTCAAGCAAATACGTTTCGGATTTCCCTGCATTTAGTTCAAGTTTGGTGAACTCTGACCTGCAAAATCATATCACATAGAACACAATTTTCAAAATCTGCAGGATTACAAAGTGGATTTTTATAGGCTAATATGCTGAATTATGTTTTTTAAAAGGACACCACAGAATGTTGCCCGTTGCCGTGTCCATAGAAATTTCACATGCTCAATTCTAAAATGACTAAAACTAAAACAAATAAAATGTGTAATATTGTAATGAAAAATGCACATAAAATTACTAAAACTTAAAAGCGAATTCAAAATATTAATAAATATTATAATTGTGATGGAACAGAAGAGTGCAGACAAAGGTAAAATCCAAACAATGTTTATTGAGACACACACAGGATGTAAACAAGGAAGTATCTGAAAAGTATATGGTTGAGATGATACTGGCAGGGTATTGACTGTTATCTGTGTGCAGACGGATATACAGGTGACTGGAAGCTAGCTTGAAGACTGAAAGACTGAAAGACTGACAGACTGATGCCTGGTTCACACTACAGGATTTTAAGCCCGATTTAAGCCCGATTTGCAAATCGTTGAGCTCGCCGACAGGTCGGGGTGTTATCGCGTGCAAATCGCGGGGGATTAGCGGCCGATGAACGCTCGCCAATCTGTTAGTATGAAAGAGCCAACAACGCATCAAAGACGCTCGCAGACGCCTCGCGGACGCGTCGCCGAGCCCAGAAAAATATCTAGCATGCTAGATATCCGGAGCTGTCGCACGACTCAAACACATGTGATGCCATGAGCTACAGCCAATCAGAGCAAGGCATAGGTTGAGGTCACTGGGAAAATACCGTTTATATACTGTCTATGGGAATTATTATTATTTTTTCCAGAGCAAATCATCGCGCAAACAGTTTGCAGCACTAATTTCTGTCTGACGTCCATATTCAAACAAAGACTCACGTGTTGTGTACTTGTGTTCTTCTTCGCTGGGTAGTGGCGCACGTGCTGTATTGCGTAATTTCCGGTTCGTTTTATCGCGTGATTTCTTCGTGATAAAACGTGGTTTGTAGACAAGATAGAATCGTTGGCTGACAGAGTTGTTGTCTACTCGTGTAGTGCGTTACCTCCTGTTGCGGATCAATCACGTTGTGTCGTGTGGTGTGAACAGCTCAACAACTTGAACACTCCTGATTTCACAGAGAGCAAGTCATGTAGTGTGAACTGCACAGTTCAGCCCGACGTTTTAAAATCCTGTAGTGTGCACTTGCCTTGAAAGACAGAAAGACTGAAGACTGAAAACAGAAGACTGAAAACAGAAGACTAAAGACTGAAGACTGAAAACAGAAGACTAAAGACTGAAGACTGAAGACAGAAGACAGAAGACAAAAGACTGAAAGCAGAAGACTAAAGACTGAAAACAGAAGACTACAGACTGAACACTGAAAACAGAAGACTGAAAACAGAAGACTAAAGACTGAAAACAGAAGACTACAGACTGAAGACTGAAAACAGAAGACTGAAGACTGAAAACAGAAGACTAATGACTGAAAACTGAAAACAGAAGACTAATAAACAGAAGACTAAAGACTGAAGACTGAAAACAGAAGACTAAAGACTGAAGACAGAAGACAGAAGACTGAAAGCAGAAGACTAAAGACTGAAGACTGAAAACAGAAGACTACAGACTGAACACTGAAAACAGAAGACTAAAGACTGAAGACAGAAGACAGAAGACAAAAGACTGAAAGCAGAAGACTAAAGACTGAAGACTGAAGACTGAAAACAGAAGACTACAGACTGAACACTGAAAACAGAAGACTAAAGACTGAAGACTGAAAACAGAAGACTACAGACTGAAGACTGAAAACAGAAGACTAATGACTGAAGACTGAAGACTGAAAACAGAAGACTACAGACTGAAAACTGAAAACAGAAGACTAATGACTGAAGACTGAAGACTGAAAACAGAAGACTACAGACTGAACACTGAAAACAGAAGACTAAAGACTGAAGACAGAAGACAGAAGACAGAAGACAAAAGACTGAAAGCAGAAGACTAAAGACTGAAGACTGAAGACTGAAAACAGAAGACTACAGACTGAACACTGAAAACAGAAGACTAAAGACTGAAGACTGAAAACAGAAGACTACAGACTGAAGACTGAAAACAGAAGACTAATGACTGAAGACTGAAGACTGAAAACAGAAGACTACAGACTGAAGACTGAAAACAGAAGACTAATGACTGAAGACTGAAGACTGAAAACAGAAGACTACAGACTGAAAACTGAAAACAGAAGACTAATGACTGAAAACTGAAAACAGAAGACTAATGACTGAAAACTGAAAACAGAAGACTAATGACTGAAAACTGAAAACAGAAGACTAATGACTGAAAACTGAAAACAGAAGACTAAAGACTGAAGACTGAAAGGCTGAAAGACGGAAAACAGAAGACTGAAGACTGAAAGTCTGAAAGACTGAAAGACGAGACAGGATCGCACAGTTAAAGGCAAGTTCACACTACAGGATTTTAAAACGTCGGGCTGAACTGTGCGGTTCACACTACATGACTTGCTCTCTGTAAAATCAGGAGTGTTCAAGTTGTTGAGCTGTTCACACCACACGACACAACGTAATTGATCCGCAACAGGAGGTAACGCACTACACGAGTTGACAACAACTCTGTCACCCAACGATTATATCTTGTCTACAAACCACGTTTTGTCACGAAAAATCACGCGATAAAACGAACCGGCAATGACGCAATACAGCACGCGCGCCACTACCCAGCGAAGAAGACGAAGAAGAACACAAGTGCACAACACGCGAGTCTTTGTTTGAATATGGACGTCAGACAGAAATTAGTTCTGCAAACTGTTTGCACGATGATTTGCTCTGGAAATGCGAGGCGTCTGCGAGCGTCTTTGATGTGTTGTTGGCTCTTTCATACTAACAGATTGGCGAGCGTTCATCGGCCGCTAATCCCCCGTGATTTGCACGCGATAACAACCCGCCCTGTCGGCGAGCTCAACGATTTGCAAATCAGGCTTAAAATCCTGTAGTGTGAACTAGGCATAAGTATCCAGCGGTTGGTCGTCGGCTAATGCCGGGCGTACACCAAAGGATTTTCACAGTCCCAGACTAAAGACCGGCAGTCTTTAGGAATCTTACTGGAGTCTCGGCGCGCTCCCGTCGTCTCGATCGTTAAATGTGAGGGGATAATCTGCAGTCGGCGACCCGATTTATGCCAGTCTTTCTCTAGTCTTTCATATAAAACATGTTTGATATTATCGCAAGTCCTAGCGTAGTCATAGTGACGTAAAACAATCAACAACCAATAAATTCGTTCTCCGAAAACCGGAAACAGGAAGCCATCAGTCACAACAAAGAAACATGTCGACGGACGTGGAAACACAACGAGCGCCAAGTAGGCGAAAATGGACCGTGGATAAAGAGGAGCGGCTTGTCGAGCTGTGGGCAGAGCAGCCGTGTCTTTCTGATGTAAACTGCCATGTATACCACAACAGAGTGGAAAAAGAAAAGAAGTGGACCGATATTGCCGAAGCCATCGACATGCCTGCATTTAAAATCATACCCTTTCAAGACATTTAGTTCAAACTATTGTTCTCATCAAATAATGATATAGATTCATAACCCCCATATACAGTCATGTGAAAAAGTTAGGTCATCCCATTAAATAGTCAACTCTATATTAAGAGATGTTCACATAACAATGTCTAATTTGATTTTTTTTCATTCCTGGAAAAGAAAGTGATTAATTGTAATTAAACAATATAAATTAACATATTTTTACTCATCAAACAAAAAAAATATGCACAAAAATGCCTATTTTAATGAAGGAAAAAATTTGTTGTAGTCTTGTAAATAGTGTCACTACAAGATTCAGTGTTTGTAAAATCTTTAGTCTGAGACTGTGAGTCTGTGAAACCAAGTCTTTAGATGTGAGCTGATAATCTTATAAAGTCTTTTCTAAATCTTTTCAAAGTCTTTAGGTGTACAAAAGGCATGAGTGGTCAGGGATGACGAACGGGACCAGAGACTGTGATGTTGAGGGCGACTGCTAACATGAGTGGAGCTGATGAGGGTGAATGATGGCAGGTGTGGGGGATCGTGAAGTGTGTGCAGGCGTGAGCCAGGAGGGATTCTGGGAAATGTAAGGTGACTGACTGGTCTGGTGACTGAGGATTGTGACAATAATAGTAGATCCTTCTTCATGAAAGAGACAAATTTTTTTTTATATGTTGCGCTGCAAATAAAGGCTTTTAAATATTAAAAATATATGCAAGTGCCTGGATGTGACTTTTATCTCGATCGTGAAGAAAAAGCCAATTACAATTGTTTGCATTTTGCATCCATAGCATTTTTTGAGTACCTCTTGGACAATATTATTCCTCTTATATAATGGCCTACATAATATTTCACTTTCAGAGTAGAGAGCTCAAGTACATGTATATGAGACTTGAAACATCACGTCTAGTTCCCAGAGGTTGCTCTTTTTCTCTCAGGAAACTTCATGAAACGTCATGTTCTCCGTCATGTTTCTTCTAAGTATCGAATTCCTTAGGATAAATAAAATAGGCCCAAATATGAAAACTGTTGACATACAATAAGAGTATAGAGTGTTAAATTGACCGCAGCTCAAAACACTATGAGAACTACAGGTGAAACTCGAAAAATTTGAATATTGTCCAAAAGTTTCAGTATTTCATCTTGTGAAACTAATATATTATATAGACTCATTACATGCAAAGTGAGATATTTCAAGCCTTTACTTGTTATTATTGTGATGATTATGTCTTACAGTTTATGAAAACCCCAAATTATGAAAAAAAGTTTTCATAAGCTGTCAGCCATAATCATCAAAATTATAACCAGTAAAGGCTTGAAATATCTCACTTTGCATGTAATGAGTCTATATAATATATTAGTTTCACCTTTTAAGATGAATTACTGAAATAAATAAACTTTTGCACGATATTTACATTTTTTGATTTTCACCTGTAGCTTCGAGTTCATACCGATGTTTTGTTACAGTACAATTTGAGACATTATTTAGATCTTCAAGATTTATGAGGTGTTTTAAGGATGCAGTTTGGTAAAATATCAATATAAATTGGAAAAGGAATCAAGATCATGGGATAACTTCATGGCATAGTCCATGTTTTGAGACCACAACCAGTCTCAGCGGTTTGAGTGAAACTCTAATTAGAAGTCAAATCATGCATTCTGTTTACATCAGGATCAAAGAGTTTGACAAGCCTGTTAGAAGTGTGTGGGGATGGAAGAGTCCCGTTTGATTGGTGAAGTCTGAAAAGAGCAGATCTGCTAACATGTGGGAATTACTAACACACACACACCTGAGCCTCACAATCATGTCTGTTCATAAAAGACAGAAAAACACAAGAAACGAGCAGCATTGTTAACAGTTAGACATGTGTTGTGGATCAAGGTCAGAATCACATCTGTGTGTGGAAATAATAAAGGATTCATTTGCAGTCACACACTAAACTCGCTGCTGCAGGGCAGTTGATTTTTCCTGTAATGACCGTCTGACTGTATGCTTTCACACTTATTACATGGTTATCAAATAAATAAATAAATCTTTCAAAATGGAAATAAAATATGTTTTTGGCTGAAACTATTATATAGATAGATATGACACTAACACAACTATGTATGAAATCAATTAAATATTTTTAAATATTTTGATAATTTATTTAAAATTAAATTATTTTTTAATGTTTATTTAGTTAATCGTTGAAAAAAAAACTACTGACAGCAAGATTTTATTTTATTCGGATACGTACGTACGTAACTATTTAGTTTATTTAAAATTAATTAATTTAATATTTATCTCATTAAACATAAAAAAAAAATACTGACCACAAAATATTCTATTTTATTTAGTTAAGTTGGTATTGAAGTCGGAATTTTTTTTGTAGTGTATAGCTTACTGTCTTTACTTGGGAAATGGTGAATTTTTTCTTCATTTTTAAAGTAAAGTTAACACATAAAATGTTACAGTAAATGCTTTATTCTGCCCCCACTGTGGCCCCGTTTACACGTACATGGTTATTTTGAAATACGGAGACATTTCCCTTCGTTTGTGCCCTTCGTTTACACGCAAACTGAGAATTCGCCTCTGAAAATGATTCTTTCTAAAAAAGTGGAGATTTTGGAAAATTTTGTTTGCATGTAAACTGAGAAAAACCAGAGCCCGTCTATGGAGAGCCTGGCCACTCCCTATTAAGTCCTATTGTACCGAATTTTGGTTGTAGTTCCACCAGAGTTCCACTGGGGCGATCGCCCGAGTGCAAAATGAATGGGAGTCTATGGAGCTAGACGGCTAAATTTGTCTCTTTCACCCGATTGCCGTTGAGAAATCTCAGATTTGATTGTAGGTTTTGAAAGTTCAACATGGGTTATAGGTCGAAAGTTGAATGAACGAGTACTTATGTCCTTTCGATTTCTTACAGGTTGAGTTGTTGTTGCACATAACGCTAGCATTCTGCTAATGAACGCTGATTGGTCAGTGAAGGACTGAATACGACCAGAGATACCGCTTGATGGCATCGTGGCATCCGAAGCGGGACCAGAATGTCTTCAAGCAAAAACTCTTCTAGCTCGTGTGTTTACCTGTGTCAGCTGTGTTGTGTGTTTACCTGTGTCCGCTGTGTTGTGTGTTTACCTGTGTCAGCTGTGTTGTGTTTACCTGTGTCAGCTGTGTTGTGTTTACCTGTGTCAGCTGTGTTGTGTGTTTACCTGTGTCCGCTGTGTTGTGTGTTTACCTGTGTCCGCTGTGTTGTGTGTTTACCTGTGTCAGCTGTGTTGTGTTTACCTGTGTCAGCTGTGTTGTGTTTCCCTGTGTCAGCTGTGTTGTGTGTTTACCTGTGTCCGCTGTGTTGTGTGTTTACCTTTGTCAGCTGTGTTGTGTGTTTACCTGTGTCCGCTGTGTTGTGTGTTTACCTGTGTCAGCTGTGTTGTGTTTACCTGTGTCAGCTGTGTTGTGTGTTTACCTGTGTCCGCTGTGTTGTGTGTTTACCTGTGTCCGCTTTGTTGTGTGTTTACCTGTGTCCGCTGTGTTGTGTGTTTACCTGTGTCCGCTGTGTTGTGTGTTTACCTGTGTCCGCTGTGTTGTGTGTTTACCTGTGTCAGCTGTGTTGTGTTTACCTGTGTCAGCTGTGTTGTGTGTTTACCTGTGTCCGCTGTGTTGTGTGTTTACCTGTGTCCGCTTTGTTGTGTGTTTACCTGTGTCAGCTGTGTTGTGTGTTTACCTGTGTCCGCTGTGTTGTGTTTACCTGTGTCAGCTGTGTTGTGTGTTTACATGTGTCCGCTGTGTTGTGTGTTTACCTGTGTCAGCTGTGTTGTGTGTTTACCTGTGTCAGCTGTGTTGTGTGTTTACCTGTGTCCGCTGTGTTGTGTGTTTACCTGTGTCCGCTGTGTTGTGTGTTTACCTGTGTCCGCTTTGTTGTGTGTTTACCTGTGTCAGCTGTGTTGTGTTTACCTGTGTCAGCTGTGTTGTGTGTTTACCTGTGTCCGCTGTGTTGTGTGTTTACCTGTGTCCGCTGTGTTGTGTGTTTACCTGTGTCCGCTGTGTTGTGTGTTTACCTGTGTCCGCTGTGTTGTGTGTTTACCTGTGTCCACTGTGTTGTGTGTTTACCCGTGTCCACTGTGTTGTGTGTTTACCTGTCAGCCGTGTTGTGTGTTTACCTGTGTCCGCTGTGTTGTGTGTTTACCTGTGTCCGCTGTGTTGTGTGTTTACCTGTGTCCGCTGTGTTGTGTGTTTACCTGTCAGCCGTGTTGTGTGTTTACCTGTGTCCGCTGTGTTGTGTGTTTACCTGTGTCCGCTGTGTTGTGTGTTTACCTGTGTCCGCTGTGTTATGTGTTTACCCGTGTCCGCTGTGTTGTGTGTTTACCTGTGTCCACTGTGTTGTGTGTTTACCTGTGTCAGCTGTGTTTTGTGTTTACATGTGTCCGCTGTGTTGTGTGTTTACCTGTGTCAGCTGTGTTGTGTGTTTACATGTGTCCGCTGTGTTGTGTGTTTACCCGTGTCCGCTGTGTTGTGTGTTTACCTGTGTCCGCTGTGTTGTGTGTTTACCTGTGTCCGCTGTGTTGTGTGTTTACATGTGTCCGCTGTGTTGTGTGTTTACATGTGTCCGCTGTGTTGTGTGTTTACCCGTGTCCGCTGTGTTGTGTGTTTACCTGTGTCCGCTGTGTTGTGTGTTTACCTGTGTCCGCTGTGTTGTGTGTTTACCTGTGTCCGCTGTGTTGTGTGTTTACCGGTGTCCGCTGTGTTGTGTGTTTACCGGTGTCCGCTGTGTTGTGTGTTTACCGGTGTCCGCTGTGTTGTGTGTTTACCGGTGTCCGCTGTGTTGTCGATGCCTCGAGAGAAAAGAAAGTGCAGAGCCGAAAACACCAAAGCGACTGAAGGATTGCCGTAAAGCAGTATCTCTGCTCGTACGATGTGTATGACGTCATTGACATTTTAAAAGACTTTTTAAAGCAAATAAGTGACTCTAAAAAATCGAACACCCAGCAATGTGTAATTTCTTTGCATATCCTTTCGAATACAACATTCAAATTACTAGACAAAAAATTATATCCTGAGAAAAGTGGATTTTGAGGGGTATAGCTCCATAGACCTCCATTCATTCTGCACTAGTCCTGTAAGCGCCCTCATGTGGAACCAGAGTGGAACTGCAACCAGTTCAGAAGCCGGAAGTTTACTGAGAGTGGCAGTTTTTCCCTTATTAGACATTCTCTGGAAAAACTGAGTTTTAGGCAGCCGACGTCACAGTATGTGACTATTTATGGGATTCTGATTGGCTAACGTGGGCTTGAGCTTCTCATTACACTGCCACCTACAGGTCTTGACGGCATATACACGGGTTCATGTAAACAAACACTTTTCTGAAAACTGACAGGAGTGCACAATGTTATTTTTGAAAACAGAGTTTTCTTTTAATGTCTTTTAAATTATCTTCTAAATTATCTTCATGCTATTATTTTGATGAATAAATCAGCAGGTAATTAACTGAAACTTAAATTGATTGACAGCCCAACTGGAAACACAACTTCACAGCTGCGAACACGTGTTGAAACAGCGACTCTGTTGTCTTTGCTCAATGACAGACTGTAAAGGTCAGTCGCGATCTAGAGGAACGCGGTTTGATCTTATTCTGTTATCGTCCGTTCACAATCCTCTTTCCCTCTGACAGTCAGAACAATAGCACAACATGTCCAGCTTCAGTGCCTTACACAGATCAACACGCTGCTCTTTTGGCCCGGCTGGACTGGGATTTGTTGACATGGGCTAAGCTGTCTGTTAGCAATCCGCCCGATGGACAAGGGTTTTCCCTGAATGCCAATGAGACTGGAGAGGATAAGACCTCGGTTTATTGTCTTGGTTCGAGCACCTGCCGGCCTGACCTCCTGGCTTAGACCGGACGCGTCACCCGTCATTAAACAAAGCAATACGCTGGAAATCCCATTGGCTGCAATGCCTCTCCAAATCGAAGGATTACCAAGCAGATTTCGCTGTTCCGGCCCGGCGTGACACGCTGGTTCCCACGAGGCGCCGCTCAGAAAACATTCAAAGGCCATTTAGCAACGGAGAGAGGAGGAAGAGAGGCTTTTAACAGTCTGCCAAAGCGAGTGACGGCTTGTCCCTGACCCGTGGATAAACTGCTGCGGTTGTTTGTGGCGTTGGTTATCTCATAACTGCACAGTCAGGAGGACGGCGACGGATTCTTGTGTTTATTGAACGAGGCCGCGGGGTCTCTGAGGGAAGCCCCTCATATTAAACGGGCCGGTCTGAAGGCGTTTGTACCGCAAAATACTCCCGGATTATGTGTCTGATGTGGATTCATTCAGTCTTTGTTTGTTTGCTGTGACTTCAGTAGAAGACATTTGAGTTTCAATGAGGAAGACAGTAATTCATTCTCTCAACTTCAAGTAATTCAACTCCACCATGAATGTGAAGGCCGCGAGTTTCTTTTCATAATGAAACAGAGATATGTCCAATTAGCAAAGGAATTAGTGTGTGTGTGTGTGTGTGTGTGTGTGTGTGTGTGTGTGTGTGTGTGTGTGTGTGTGTGTGTGTGTGTGTGTGTGTGTGTGTGTGTGTGTGTGTGTGTGTGTGTGTGTGTGTGTGTGTGTGTGTGTGTGTGTGTGTAAAATATTAAACATTTTTAGGATTTGCTTTTTAAACAATTTTCACTCAGGAATTTCTAGTAAATTTCACAAAAAATTAAAAAGAAACAAGAAGTAAATTGTTAAATAGAAAGATTTCTTGGAAAATGCACTCCAGTACTCTTTGATTTATTGACAACTTAATATATATATATATTAGATCAAGTTTTTAACACACTTTTTGGTCAATGACGTGGCGTAATCCCCCCCCCCCCCCCCCCCACACACACACACACAACACCACCCCCACTAATGATTTATTCAAAATATAAAAAATGCATTAATACAATGATTTGAATAGACTTGGTCTATGATCTATGTTTAAAAATATTTCAAATAAAAAGACACAATTAATTTAGCTATATTTAGCTATAGAATAGAATAGAATAGAATAGAATAGAATAGAATAGAATAGAATAGAATAGAATAGAATAGAATAGAATAGAATAGAATAGAATAGAATAGAATAGAACCCCATTTTGACGAGAAATTATCTGGTTAACACACGATGGAAGTTCATGGAACGTTCTGACCCCGACATGCGCACTACGCACTTCTAATTTCCCTGTGACGTCAACCGTGAAGGGGTCTATAGAATAGAATAGAACAATTAATAAAATGAAAAATAAAAATATAAAATGAAAAATAATATAAAAAGTAAAAAAATAAAATAAATACAATTAACAATCTTAAGGATAGGCTACTATTTTATTATTGTTTCTTTAAAAAAGGTTATTAGTTAAACATTTTATATGTTGTTTAAAATATTCATATTTGAAACACTTTTGTCTGCCATATCTAATATGTTGGTCTTTTTATGACATGGCAGTTTAGGTTGTCAACTGTCATGAAGAAAAAAAACCTGTACAAATGGTGCAATGACAAGAAGTCTCCGAATGAATTTGTCACCGGAGAGATTTATAGACCAGAGTGACGAGAGCAGTTTCGGTTTGTCATTTCCATCGGGAGCTGCTTTGTTAATTCAAATTGAAAATATGTAAAGCATGTTCAAAGAGAGACGTCAGGACCATCTATATCCCTGCATTAGCTCTGTCACAAATACAGGCCTCTAAAGTGTGCACATGTGCGACCCTGCACACCAAAATCTATTCTGTGCTTAAGGCAGACTCAAAATGAGAGGAGAAAAAAAGATTTCTGAAATTGTTAGCATGCAGCATCTATCATATAGTGATTGTCAGTTTGGATCCGGCGCTGTGAGAAACTGCAGCGGTAAAATATGGAAGCCCACAGAGGCCATGCATTATTATTTTTCTGTCTTGCATTCATTATCATGACAAAACAAGTTATTCTTGAGTTTTTTCTTGGTAAATCAAGACAGAATTTTTTTTATAGCAATGCATGTACTTTGGGTAACTTATAAACAGAGTTAGAAAATAACTAAATGAAAGTAGCTGTGTATTGTGTCAAAATGCTATATTGCTGATTTTATTACAGACGAGCAAACTGATGCACTCCTGTCCTTTCTCTCTTAGTCTAACTCAGTGAATTAATGTGCACGAATCAAAAAAAGTGATTCACTAATTTGAGACCCTCCTTTTTAACCTCGCTAGCTACTTTATTTGCATTTAGTAGCTGACTAATTTTTTCAGAAAGGTTGAACTACTTTAAATGATTATTAGCTTGCAGCTTGGCAAATTCAAATTCAATTCTATCATATTCAATATTC
>NC_136886.1:33165892-33205892 GCF_949152265.1 Phoxinus phoxinus
CTGCAGTCCGTAACTTTTTTGGGCTAAAAAGGATCCAAAAGAATTTTTTGAGCAAGCACATTTTCATTTGGTTGCATTTCTATTACTCGTAGTCAAATGTGACCCGCTCTGGCGAAATGAGTCGGAAGTCGCGACGTTACATTTTAAGATATGGGCAGATTATGTGGGAAAACAATAAAAACATTTTTTTTTTTTTTTTTTTTGTGTGTGCTAATTTCAAAGAACAGACATTCAAAAATAATCTCCCAAAGTTTCGTAATCCATATAATTGAGTAAAGGTATTTAAAGGACTATTATAGTTTTACTAAATTCGCTGGAAATTAACATTGTTTTTCTCAACTCTCAAGTCCCGGGTATCCCCTGAAACGTCACCATCTCTGCTCTCCAAATATGGTGTTACACGTTGTATAGAACCAATCAAAAAGCTTAGAAATGTACACAAACGCTGATCATTTGTCTATGGGAAGCCCCGTTTCGACTGACCGGCACGCGATTGGTCCAGCCATCCTCCTGTCAGACTCACAGCGCTCTGTGTAAACAAGCTAGCAGATCTCCTCAGAAAGATGAAATATTATTAATTTGAGAAATGTCTTGTTATATATTAATGTCAAATTAAGCTGTAAAATAAATAGTTTATCCCTTTAAATGCAATGGATTTCGAAAGATATCAACAAAAAACGGGCAAAAAACTTTGAAAGCGATTTTCTCAGCTTTTCAATTGAAAAAAGAGGACAGACGACCATAATTCAAATGTGTATATATTTACAACCATTCAAGGTATGACTTTGACTAGGATATCATTTGAAAGCTTATGGTCTCCTCTTTCCATTAATCATTAAAGCTCAATTTTGAAATTTGGGTCACTGTGACTGATTTTGCTGGATCAGGTCACAAATAGTGTCTAAAGGGGACCATCAAAATGAAGTCTCAATTACCTTTGTATTAACATGGTGGAAAAAAGCTTCCATGTATATATTTTACTGCACAACGGACAATAAAACATAAATTCACCTAGTACCCATAATGAAAACAACTAAAAAAACTAGATATGAAAATAGTGAATAATTCGGACATCACTATATCTGATGCTAAACAGCTGGCACAAAACACAGAACACACAACACGACTGCTAAAATATTACAAATGTAAATGTTTTCACTGATGATGGTTGTTATATATAAAAACGGATAATCTGAAGCAACGTATATTTACATTAGCCTCTCAAGACTACAATACTGCACTGATTGACTTTACACTCAGACGCCTAAATCGACAATCATCACATTACAGTAGCGGCATCATAAGCGTTTAATAGATGATGTTGCCCATGAGAAGACGATCATTAGAGCCAGAGCTCCAGGGAAGAGACGCGACCATGACTAACTGATCATCCCTAAACGAGAGCCATTACACCAGAACCAGGAATATATTCTCCATGGTAAGACATAGAAATGGAGTAATTGAGTGCGCTGGCCCAACAAATTACAGTGTTAATGCTTATGGAAAGAGTGGAGAGCAAAACAGATTCCCAGGCCTTATCAGAGTCGGATACACATTCAAGACTAAAGCTCACATTTAGTAAAAACAAAACAAAAAAACAATCACTTGCTATCTGCTTAATCCTGATGTAATATTTGCAACTTTACCATGAGATTCATTAAGAACTTCACGAGAGAAGAACAAATCTGCGCGGACACGTCATCTGCTCGTTGCAATCTGATTGGATGAGAAGTATTCAAAGTCCCTGTATAAATAAACGACAGCCGTTGTGCATTACAGATATTTTTTTTCACGGTTAAAGTCTGTTGTCAAAGTGTTGGCGACATCGATACGACACCAATGTACATTAAATTTAAGCGGTAACACTTTACAATAAGGTTCATTAGTTAACATTAGTTAACTACCTTTGTTATCATGAACTAAGAATGAATAATACTTCTTCAGCATTTATTAATCTTAGTTAACATTAATTTCAACATTTACTACATTATTAAAATTAAAGGTTGTATTTGTTAACAATAATTAATGCACTGGGAACTAACATGAACAAACAATGAACAGCTGGATCTGTATTAACTAACATTAACAAAGATGAACAAATACAGTAACAAATGTGTTGCTCATGCTTAGTTCATGTTAGTTAATACATTAAATATTGTAAACTAATGAACCTCATTTTAAAGTGTTACCAATTAAACTAATATATTATCATTAAAATAAATAATATACATTTTACAGATTCGGGTCAGTAAGTTTTTTTTTACTGTTTTTGAAATAAGTCTATTCTGCTCACCAAGGCTGCATTTATTTGAGCAAAAATAAGCAGTAATATTGTAAAATGCTCACTATATTATAAAAAGCAGGCAGTACCATGAATAATGTGCATTGTTCAGTAAGCTGTTATTCCCCTCCAAACAGACTTAGGGCCCTATCTTGTACCCAGCGCAATTGACTTTGTACTGGACGCATGTATCATTCCTATTTTGCACCCGCGCACAGCAGACTTTTCCCTCCACAGACGCACGTCGGTAAATTAGGGAATGAACTTGCGCTCGCGGAGGCGGTTCAGCGAAAAGAGGAGCGTGTTCCGGCGCAAACGTTCCCTGATGCTATTTTGCAGTTCCAGAAAACAATTCCGCCACAGATCAGGAGAAACCTCGTCTAAAGTCAGTGGCGCGTTATTCAGATGCTATTTTAAGGGCGCATGCTTGGCCATAATGTAGCGTGTGCACAACACACATACACTTTGCTTCTCTCATCTACACAGACGCAGCAGTTCATATTTTTGCAAACTATACATAATTACAAGGAAAAATATTACCACACGAGGGAAATCATTGTGGTGTCCATGAAGATGTGAAAAAATAGGCATAAATCTAGCTTACACATTTACCCAAATTATTCAGGCTAACTGTAGTAATGACGGATCAAACCTGTTTGATCAATAGTGGCGGGACACATCGGTATATGAGGACATCTGACAGTGGGTTTTCAGTCAAGAACCAGGAAACTAAATTCTGAAGACTGTGAAATCACCGTTACCATCATGTAAGTTGCGTGCGCCTGTAAATCCGCCGTTATAATAGCAATCCGCCATGGAACAAGTGCGCCTGCTCTTAAAGGGAATGTGAGAGGACGCTCTGATTGGTTTATTTCACGTTACGCCCAAACCACACCTATGAGTAATGTAGCGACTTCAGACCAACACATTTTACATTTGCGTCGGGTGCAAGAGTCATTTATCCCGCCGGTATAATAGCAACAGAGCGTACAAGGTTACTTGCGTTTCGCGTTTCGCGTTTGATACTTGCGTTTCAGATCGTTAAAATAGGGCCCGAAATGTGTGCTGTAACACCACCGCTGACCAATCAGCATCCACTGTCACTCCATCAGTGACTGGCAGAGGAAACTGTGGCATTTCAAGAAATTAATTGAGTCCCACTGTCTTTATAATACGCCATCAATATCTCAGCCTTGCTGCCCATAGATCTTATGGACACAACGCTGGGAACAGAACATGAAAGATGACGGAGGATAATTGGGGTTGCGGTCAGTGTTTAGCGCTGGCTTTGAGCTCTCAGCTCAGACTGCAGGACACGGACTGATATTCCTAGCGTAAGTCTCGTTCAGCTTGATTTAATATCAGCAGAGTTCATGTGTCTAACATCCTAATGTTTTGCAGCACTTTGTTGTCTATGACATGCAGAGTAAAGTTGATTGGTAGTATGTAGCCTCTGTAACAGATTATGGAGGGGGAAAAACTTTCAAAAAACATGTTCAAAAAAGTCGTTTTCTGTCACTTTAGGGAAAACTCCACTTTTACGCAACAAACAACATCAGCAATCCCACAACATACACTGACATGTACACCTCTTTTTTAATATAAATTAGATTTACATAAAGTGCCACATTCAGAAAACTAGCACTATTTGCCAGCTCAATTAACACAGCGCTATTGTTTCCCTTCTGGATGTAGGCAGTAAATGCTTTTATTTGAAATAGACAGCAGTAATTCATCAAATCATGCCATTTGTATTCATTGTTGTTGCTGGTGTTTTTGTTATTTAAATATTGTAATTCATGGAGTTATGATGTAATAATTTCATGAATTAGATGTACATTTTAAACTTTTATTCGTCATGAGTGGAATAATTCAGTCCAAATTCGTCGTCTGTTGATATTACTATTTTAAGATTTTCAAAGAAAAATCTTAAACATTTTTTGTTCAAATAAATTAATACTTTTAAATTAAATACTTAATAAATAATTAATACTTAATAAATTAAAGCTTTCTACTTCAAATAAATGCTGTTCCTTTAAACTTTCATCAGAGAATCCTGATTTTTTTTTATCACAGTTTCAACATAACAATCATAAATGTTTATTGAGCAGTAAATCATCATGATTAGAAGGATCATGTGACACTGAAGACTGGAGTAATGATGCTGAAAATTCAGCTTTGATCACAGGAATGAATTACATTTTACAATATATTCACATAGAGAAGTTATTTTAAATTGTAATAATATTTCACAATATTATTGTTTTTATTGTATATTTTGTCAAATAAACGCAGTCTTGGTGAGCAGAAGAGACTTTTTCCAAAAACATTTTAAAAATCTCACCGATCTCAAACTTTTCAACAATGCCTGTTAATAATTCATTGAATCACATCGTTTAATTCAAATGTCTTTCACTGGGATTCTGTTATTTGATTTGTCTGTCATTATTTTATTCTATATTCGATAACTAAAATGTCAAGATGCATACATTTACATAAAACAGTTCAACATGTATAGACTACTTAACGTTAATGACACTTCTTGTTGCAGAAGGAAAATGATGCCAGAATATAAAAGCATTGAAACTTCCGCGTGACAAAATGTGTTCTTCTGGGACAACAATAAAACCAGACTACATGCTGACTCTCATCTCCAAAATCACAATTAACAAAAGCATCAAATCTACTTTTACACAATTTCTTATAAGCAAAATAAAGCAATGCAATGCGCTGCCTCATGCTCACGATTAACACACAAAGCTAAAGGGCAAAGTTACTTTACTTTGTTCTGTCTGCCAAACCGTGGTCTCGAGGCATTGTGTGTCCTTACTGTCTAAAGCAGCGCTTTCATTTCAGAGCAAAACAATGCATCTCATCTTTCTAAAGGCCTCTCATGTTTACAATGTCCTCTCTGAGAATGACATTCCCACAGTACCCTATGCAGCGTGGCACAGCTTTGAAGCCTCTCTCTGTCGAGTGTCCTCTCTCACTCTCACACCGCCTGCCAGCACAGCTCATATCTGGACAGAGAAACACTCAACACAATCTACAGCTCAGAGACAAAAGAGACCATTTATTCTTTGAGCAAGTACTTGAGACATGCTGGAAGATGGACCTGACCATAAAAGCAACTGAAGGTGCATCTTAAAGGGACAGTTCACCAAAAAAATAAATAAAAATAATAATTCTGTGATCATTTACTCACGCTTAAGACAATATAGACATGTGTCCTCTTCCATGCAGGTTCATAACATTTCCTGTTGAATGAAACTTCTTAATTATAGCCCTGATGTTTGAAATGGGAATTTTTAATACTTGAGATATTTTTTTTTACAGCCACTTTTATATTGTGAATCTCAACAATCTTTTGCTGCACATCTGAACTATATTTTTTGGTTTTGCCTATACTGTGATTAAGGGAATTTGCCCTTTGTGTTATACTCCTGTGAAACAGGAAGTCATGTGTGCTAAAATATTTTTTAAATATGAATGTGAATATATAGATATTTTAATAATAAGAAGTCTAGGGGTTCCAATAATTGTGTAAATAATGAAGAAATTAATTTTTAATTTCATAATCAGAAATTATGATCACAGCTGTGTTTCTTTGAACATGTCGACATGATTAACAGACAGAACACAGCACAGCAATCAGGTTTACAAACCTCTCATTCGTATAATCAAACAGAAATAGGTTGATTTTTGTAAATATCCTCATACATAATACATGCATTTCAGAGGGCTGTAATTTGACGCCTCCTACGGCCTAAAAGTGCCACTCTAGAAGAGCAAAAATCATCATAGTCTTCCATTAACTCACATTATTTTAAACCAAGAATTATCTGCATTATTTCATTACATTACATTTAAGAGTCTTAAAATATGCAATTTCCTTTAGAGGAAACCTCAGCACTTCTGCCATTCAAATAATCACATGTGAGAGGGACTATATTTGATGGGACACACTATGCACAAACAATTTAATTTATGCACACTAAATTACCTAATTCTATTTATTTCATGCTTTCATGCAATAATATATTAGTAATCTCGCAATTGTAGACCATTTTTGAAAAGGTAATTTAATGCATTTTTAGTTATGTTGTCCCCTGAGGGTCCTCTTACAATGTTAGCAAAGTTATTAGTGCCAATGTTTCTTGTTTTTCACGTTTACAGTCTGCTTTACATTTAAGACGTCTAACACAACTGTTTACTAAACAGTAAGAAAAAGAGTTATTACAGGGTTTTCAAATTGAAATGTGCTGCTCAAACTGTTCAGACAGAAATGATGATGGAAAGTATTAAAAATAAACTTGAGTTTCTAATGCTGGGATTCAAAAGGAATCTGCAGAAAGTTTGGAGTTCTGAAAGTTCTGGGATGTTTTCATACAGTAGCGCAAACACTCAAAAGATCAAGGAAATATTGACTGCTCATATATAGATTTGTGCACTTTAAAAGATCATCATGTGTTTTTTTCTCTGTTTCTGTCACCTGATGGAGTTTGGCTTCCTTGCCATTGTCACTTAATATTCAGCACTTAATATTCACAGAGCCGGACAGTAACGGAGTACATTTACTTGAGTACAGTACTTAAGTACAATTTTGAGGGATCTGTACTTTACTCAAGTATCATTTTTGGGGAGTACTCATGACTTTACTCAAGTACATTAGAGAGGCAAATGTTGTACTCTTTACTCCACTACATTTCTATCCATAACCGTGAGTACTGAGTACCCGTTACTTCTTCTAAAAAAAAAAAAAATCTCGGAAACCCTTAATTTGTTGTTTCCCTCTCAAACGTGACTGGGTTGTGCAGGCGTCACTGATTTGGACAGCCTATCAGCAATCAGCTTTCAGAGGTGTGGTTCAGAGGTGTGTCTGAACATTGCTATATTGCCTTCTTTGCTGGTTTAGGTTTATTGATTTGATTGATGAAAAAACAGAGAAACTCACATGTACACACAATTGTTAGTTCAAATGTAGGTGCAAAAAATCCATTAAAACTCTAGCAGAGGTTTGTCAGAGCGTTGCCATTGTGCTATTGCCTTGTGGGCAAGTGCGAAATGTTAAATAAAGCAACATGGTAAAAAGATGAAAATTACTTGATTTTACTTTCAATTCCTTTTACATTCTCCAAGGTATTAACATTAACATTTTTCATAACTCCATGTAGGACGTTTCTGTACATAAATGTAAGCATAGTGGCAGTAGTAGTGCAATATTTAGAAAATGTACTCTTGTACTCTTGATACTCAAGATCTTTTAAAAACAAGTACTTCTGTACTTTTACTTAAGTAGACATCTGACTGTAGTACTTTTACTTGTACTTGAGTAAAATTTAGCAAGGGGTATCTGTACTTTTACTCAAGTAATGAAGCTGTGTACTCTGTCCGCCTCTGAATATTCAGCACTTAATATTCAGCACTTAATATTCAGCAATATTATTGACTTGAACGTACTGACACTATCGGCTGAGAGATGAACTAAGCTGGACGACGACATCAATGTTTCCTCCAAACTGAATTTCATAATTGGTGAACTTTAGAGTTATTGATCCAAACTGAATCAACAATACCAATTTTATCTTTTTTAGAGCTTCTTTACAGCAGAATTTAATTTTGTTAGCATCATTGATCATTACTTTACTTTTTAGTACTGTAAAGCTGCTTTCTGTATTGTATAAAGCGTTATATAAATAAAGGTAAGATGTGCTGTGTGACACGTGTGCCTCGCACCCTAAACGTCCAATCTGCAATGATTGCCTAAACTTGCAGAACTGATTCAGATTCATTACTTAAAGATCACAGTTTCTCAGTCCACTATACCACAGACTTGCTATACTCATGCCATGCCCGTTGGTGTTTGATTGACAGCTCCAGTCTTCATTCACTTTCATTATATATAAATGAATCAATCAATCAATCAATCAACTTTTATTTGTTAAGCACATTTAAAAACAACACAAGTTGGCCAAAGTGCTGTACATATCTAAAAACACTCAACAAACAGTACTCAACACAAAACACTGGGTCAATATACAACACTAATCGGTATCCTGAAACCTAGGGGCAATTGTATGCCACAGCGTAGAGGTGTGTTTTCAACACTTAAAACATTAACGAGTCACAGGATCTGATATGCAGAGGAAGACTATTCCACAGACATGGGGCTGCCACAGAAAATGCACGATCTCCTTTGGTTTTCAACCGTGATTTGGGAACATGTAAGAGCAAACTCTGGGATGCTCTTAGGGGTCGAGCGGAATAATGATGCTGTATCTGTATCAGACGTGCTATATACTCCGGAGGAAGACCATGCAAACCTTTAAAAACCATGGACAAGACTTTATATTGGACTCTAAATTCAACCGGAAGCCAGTGCAAAGAGGCAAGCACCGGAGAAATCCTAGACCATTTCCCTGTGCCTGTCAACAGTCTGTCTGCTGCATTTTGCACACCTGCAACCTTGATAGCAACTTTCTAGATAATCCTAAATATAACGAGTTGCAATAATCCAATGTGGATGAAATAAAATCATGAATGACAGTTTCCATGTCCTTAAAAGACGAAATGCTCTCTAATTTGGCGATGCTCTGCAATTGATAAAAGCTACTTTTGACCACGGCATTGACTTGTTTATCAAATTTCAGCCCTGAATCAAAAATTACACCAAGGTTCCTAGCTTGGGTATTAACATTAGTGGCTAAGGGGTCAAGATGTAAAGTAAGCTATTTGGCTAACTTAGGAGGACCAAAAATCAGCACTTCCGATTTTGACTCATTGTGCAGCCAACCATGCTCTTATCTCGTTCAAACACTCAAACATAGTAGTAATGTTGGAGTCATCATTATATTTCATGGGCACATATAACTGGATATCATCAGCATAACAAACAATGATAAGATACATACATAATATTTTTGGGGAAATATACAGGGAAAATAAAACAGGACCAAGACATGAGCCTTGAGGAACACCTGGAAACCGGCTGAGAAGATGAAATAGAGTTTCCAAGCTCCACTGCAAAAGATCTTCCATAGAAATAGGATGTGAACCACTTAAAAGCAAGCCCCCTAATACGGGAAAATCCCGGGAAAAACGGGAGGGTTGATAGGTATGCATTGGGCCAGAAGAGCTGAAGGGGAATATGACCTTTAGTGTGACACTAAACTACTTCCCTGAGCGCTGATCATTCTCAACAAGTCTGAAAACGCACAAACCCAGCCGTGAACAACCTGTGTTCACACAGAGCGCAATCAACCCCACAGTAATCAACGCAAAATGGCTTATTTTGATGAGAATGAGAGCAGGGATTTATTTTCTGGAATGGAATGAAGCAGGAATGAGCCAGATTGGCAGGGTCTGTGCGACCGACTGCATTAGACTGGCCTGCCCAGTTAATTAATGTGTAGGCTGCTCTGCCCAATGGGATTCTGGGCCATCTCCATCTCCAGTCACTTTGAATCTGGGAGCTGCCACAATCTGACTACTGGAGAGCCAAGATCACACCAGCTCTGGATCCCGGGCTCTTTGAAAGATTGTTTTCCCTCGGTTGTCTAAGTCATGGGAAGGTCTTATATTTAACTTATATTTAAATTTTACTTATAAAAAAAAGTTGAAAATTGCTTAATTTATTTAGATGAGTTAAAGCAATTTAAAAACACATGTCATAACTTATTGATCATATAATTTTTTACTGCGTTTCATTTTAAGTGCATCACTGTAACTTTACCCAGTGTTTTTTGGTCACATCTAATTTTTTCAATTGGCCCAAATTAAATTCTTCAAATAGATAAAATTAAATTAGCAGAATTTCACTTTTGCCAATTTAGATGTGACCAATCACTAGAACATTTTGAGTTGGGAAGGTTAGAATTGTTTACAGTGTTGAACAGTAAGCCAAAAATTTCCTTTAATGTGAAAAACGTGCATGCAAACTAAATCAGTGTGTATGAAATGGGTTGTGTCCCACTGATTTAGTTTGCATGCACGTTTTTCACATTAAAGGAAAATTTTGGCTTACAGTTCAACACTGTAAAACAATTCTAACCTTCCCAACTCAAAATGTTCTAGTGACTGGTCACATCTAAATTGGCAAAAGTGAAATTCTGCTAATTTAATTTGATCAATTTGAAGAATTTCATTTAGGCCAATTGAAAAAATTAGATGTGACCAAAAAACACTGATGGGTAAAGTTACAGTGATGCACTTAAAATGAAACACAGTAAAAAATGATATGATCAATAAGTTATGACATGTGTTTTTAAATTGCTTTAACTCATCAAAATAAATTAAGCAATTTTCAACTTTTTTTTATAAGTTAAATTTAAATGTAAGTTAAATCAACCTAATCAACAAATTAGTCAGTTTATTTAATTTAAGTTGAAATTACTTAAACATCTAAGTTGATTATACTTACTTTTTTTGTTGCAGTGAAGTGAATGAGGGCAATCTGTAAATAGACAGTGTGTGTTTAAGTGGAAAAAATGCTCACTATACTTTTCTGTGTAAAGTTATATTCTATTTTACAACTTCATCACTATGTCAACATTACATCTAAAACCCTAAAACAGCAGCAAAAGTTATTTCAACAGCTTTTCATCTGAAATATTCACAGTTTTTAACAGGAAATTATTGTAAGAGTTTTGCTTCACATTTTGCTTTTAAATCTTCCAAAAATTGTCCCGATTCACTTCCAGTGAGTGCCTCACCATAACCTTGGTCTTTGCTTTTTGAAAGAAAATTAAGCCTTGTCAAAATAATGTTTTGTAGCAATCTGTTGAGATACACATGGCAGAATATTTTTAAAGACCATGTTCTGGCTTTGTTTTGAAAATGTCCAAATGCTTCAAAGCTTTCGAAATATTTAAACTCAGTGGAAAAAGTGCCTCTATACCTAGCCTTTCCCCATACTGCCTTTGCGCATCGCGATTTTATTCACGCTGAAAGGCAGTCTGGATACCATGGACCAGATTTTCGCCTCATCTAGGGAACCAATCACAGAACGGGGAGGGAGCAGCAAGACGATGACGACATCTATGCGACACAACTAAGCAGTTTGTTTATATCCATAGATACCTTCGACCCTCATGTTTATCTTGCACAAACGGCAATAGTCGCTGAACGTCATTGTTTACACAAAAATATCTTACCCATCGTCTTCTTCCTTGTCTAATTTCTGTCGCTCTACATACGTCATCTGGTATAATGGAAACGATTGGCTATGAGCGTACAGGCGCATTTGATAGACATTCTTAGCACCCAATAAACGGCGCCGGGCATTCGTAAACCACGCCTCAAATACGAGAAAATGCACATGTGGTTCCCAGACCCAAGTCTCAACGAGAATTGAGAAGTGCCTCTATACCCACATTTTAGCAAAACCCCAAAAATGCTCCTATTCATACAATATCTATATGCAATTCACTGCATTTTCCAGCTGAAATGAACACTAGATGCACTAAAACAGCAGCAACTTGTATTCCCTTTCAAATATGATTACCAGCGGCAGATTATTGATTAACTCATACTTATTTTTGTGTGGTTCCTTGCACAATAGTATAGTATGGTACACTTACCATAGTGCATTATTTGTTAACTAATTTGACATGTGCAAAAAATAACCATATATATAAAAAATGCTGGGTTGTTTTACATGGGTCAGCACAGTCAAACATGGACAAACCCAAACATTGGAGGCAATTGGACCCAAAAATGCAATTAAAAAATTTGACCCAATGGCTGGGTTTGTCCATATTTGACCTAAACTTGGGTTAAAACAACCCAGCATTTTTTTTTTTTTTTTTAGAGATCATTATTATACATTTTATTTATAGGCACCTTACATGGCACTAAAAGACACCAAGTTAAAACCCAATAAAACGATCAACAATAAACAGATAATCATTATTACAGTGTGGATGCAAACATACAAGTAATCACATAAACGCCTTCCTATAAGAGGTCTTAAGGTGAGATTTAAAACGTTTATTAGTTTCAATTAAGTCTCTTTCAGTCCCTTTCATACAGTAGCTTCACAAATGATCTTTTGAAAGAAAAGAGTTGAAGAAAAAGTTGTTTCCTGTGAGGTTAAACCTTGTAGTGCCACAGCACACAGTTTGGCACGAGAAACCCTTCAAATGCTCCCTTACACTCCGAGGTTCATTCAGCTTCGACAGAGACTGTGTGTTTTTTGACACAGTTGCTATGGCAGCGGAGAGAGACAAACGGCCCACTGTGTTTGGATGTGCCAGCGTACATACAAGTCTCTTGTCTTTCCTCAGATTACTGTTCAAATGCCTCTCTGTCTCACGCAAGAGTTTGTACATCTTTCTCTCTCTCATATTTAAAAGAGTGATTCACCACAACATTTAAATTCTGTCATCATTTTCTCACCCTCATGTCGTTCCAAACTAGTTTGCCTTTCTTCTACGGACCACAAAAGATGTTTAGCAGAAAGTTCACACAGCTCTTTCCCATACAGCAACAGTTCAAAGTAATGAATCAATTCTCCCTCCGTTTCTCTCACAACTGCTGTACGGACAACCATGCTTTTTCAGTCATTTCCCAAACTTTACATCAGCCTTTAATCTGCTTTTTTATGTGTGATCCACTGAAGTTACTAAGTCATACAGGTTTGGAAAGACATGAGGGTGAGTAAGGCCTCATCCACACTACTGCGTTTTAGTTTAGAAACAGAGAATTAAAACGAATACGATCTCTGTCCACACCAGCGTTTTAACTGCGTATTAGAATTGATCTCAGTCCACATTAAAACGACTGAAAACACGGATCATGTGACCACTCACCAACACTGGGCATGTGTGTGCCGGTGTACACAGGCGCATGTAGGCAGTATAGCGTTGTAAAATGCATTATTTACTTGCACAACAGCTGCTAGCAAAGACATCAGTGTCAGTAACGCTTGTAATTCGTTATCCATGTTTCAGTCGCTAACGTTACGTAGTCCAGGCTGCTTTTGTATGTTTTCTTCCCGGGGACGGGTCATGTGATGGGTGTCTGACGAATCAGGGAAGGATACGCCATGACTGATGACACCCAATCAGAGCCGAGCGTGAGCCTCTGCGTCATCTTTTCTAAAGTTCTCCGTTTTGACCGTCTTCACTAAAAAGCCCTCCGGAGATTCAAAACGTGAAACGGGGTCGGCAGCGTTTCTAAACTTCTCCGTTTTAGGTCTTCGTTTTTGCCGTTGTAGTCTGGATGGGAGGTGCAAACGTAGCAAAAGGTCTCCGTTTCTAAACGAAAACGCAGTAGTGTGGATGGGGCCTAAATGATGACAGACTTTGTATTTTGGGTGAACTATCCCTTTAAATTCATACAAGACATGAAATATCTCCCATATATCTATATCTCTATCTATATCTCTCTCTCTATATATCTATATATTGATCTATATATATATATATATATATATATATATATATATATATATATATATACATGTCTATAGCCTCCTATGTAGATGTCAGAACAGAATAAAATGTCATGAAAATGTATTGTGTATTCAAAGAAAAGTTTCCAGCACTTTCCAGCACCTCTGCAGCAACTGTGACCGATATAAACTGATAATAATTAGAAGAGTACTTTCCAAAAGTGTTGAGCAATTACTGTGCTGTTCAGCTAATTACATTCAATTTGATGATTCCCGAGGCACATTCCACTTTAACAAACCAAGACTGATATAAGCGTCAGACGAGTAATCGTGGCTGACGGCGCTTCAGGACGGACAGTCAGAGAGGAACGCCATGCTACTGTATTATTGAAATCCAAAGCTTGGCTTCGGAAAGAGCAAAAAAAAGACTCGGCCAGTTTTCTGATAACAGCTTACAAGGTCAAGTAAGACACTCTGCTTTTAAATCAGGTTTACCACAGTAATGCAGTCCATTTTGGCACTCACTGGTTTTCCCCCCAAATCATATGAATTGCCAAAATGTAAAAAAAAAAAATACACGCCAAGACACTTTTTTATTTTTTTTTACTAGAAAGCATGATTCAATTTTGTTATTATTATTAAAGATTTTTTTTTTTTTAATGCATTATACACTGTGTGTGTGTGTGTGTGTGTGTGTGTGTGTGTGTGTGTGTGTGTATATAGGCCTATATATACACACACACTATATATATATATATATATAATGCATTTATATTATTTTATATATACAGATTTAATGGTATACATACAGTACTGTACTCTTTCCAATTTGAATGCATCGGGTGCCTGTTGAGTGTTAATTTTGGACCCTAGTTATAGGATATGATGTCAGAATCAAGAGGCTTCTTCTGGCATTGCGGGCTCTGTAATCAAGCTTATGTTAAATTATTCAGATCATCTACTCACACTGTGTCCACACAAATAACAACTTCCCCACCTAATTTCATCCTAAGTTTCCCTCAAAGTGTCCGGTCTTTCAAAGGAACCCGAAATCAAAGCATCTATTAAGAATGACCTTCGTTCCTCTTTCAGAGCCACCTGTCTTCAGCATCTCCTTGCTAACGTGTGTTTATCTGAGCAGCAGCTCTTCAGAGTGTGTCATCTCCAAGTCCCATTTGCTGCCAGTAATGAGACCATAAATCATATATTGATGTGTCTCTCACTGGCGTGCCACGTAGCAGAGATTTCGCTGCTGGACTAATGCATCATATTAGCTCTACAACATCTACAAAGATACATGTTGGTGTGCGTGTGCGTGTGCGTGTGCGTGTGTGTGTGTGTGTGTGTGTGTGTGTGTGTGTGTACAGTCATCATCCTGACCATGTTCTACACATTCCATATTTTCATTCCACATTTGAAGCCTGGCAGAAAGCAAACTACAATTGCTTAGCAGTGTCTAGTGTTGTATATTTGAGTATCAGCGTAAAATCTGGTTCACATTGCAGGTTGTTCTGGCCAAGAAGGGACAGATCATTGATTTCTTTCTTGGTTTTCAGTGTTTTTTTTTTTCTTTCTTCTTCATAGGGTCAAATCTGAAATGGGTTCAAGTTAAAAACAGTGTGCTTAAAGCTGGTGTAATTTGTTGTTGTTGTTGTTATTCAAATATACTTTCTTCTATTCCAGATGAATGTGCAAAAACAACTATAAACACACAGGATTACCTTGCTGCTAGTGCTAACGCTGTTCAAGGTAAGTACCAGTAATATGATTTAGACGCAGAACTATCCGTTTGGTTGAACAACAGCTTGTAAAAACCTGTTGAACGAACTTAAAGCAGAGCTATGCATTTTCGGAAATTTCGTTTCGCTTTTTGCTCGCAGGTTTCTCTATAGAGCTCCCCCTACAGCTTCGGAATAGACATTTGACAACATTGTCGGAAAAACTCGGTGGCGACTCTTAGATGCCAGAGGCTAGTAGATCAACGACATCACAGCAGACGGGACATTCTTTACAACGTCTTCTTCATTCGGGTTCGAACAGCGCGAGGGAGCGCAATAATGACAGAATTTTAGCAGATTTCTTTTTGCCGTAAAGCAATTCATTACATTGCGAGACTTGATATCACGCGATACTGCAACTTTGGGCCCACCGACCCAAAGTTGCAAGGGTGGTTTTTCCGCTCACAGGCACTAGGGGGTAGTGTTGTCAAAAATATCGATATTTCGATAAATATCGATACTGAAATATCTGAACGGTACCAATACTAATTTCCCGAAGTATCGATACTAGCCGAGCGGTCACTTTCACTTCTCTCCAAAGAAGGCGCGTTGACAAACACCACACGTGACGCACTCGTCTCATTCGCTCTGGTTAAATAGCAAAAGTGAAGTGAATGGAAAGATGGCGAAGGCGGCGCCCCCGCGACCGGCTTTGGTTGATTGATAAAGAACACCGCGAGCGGGCATGTCGGAGAATAGCGCGGACACGCGTAAACACACTGCGAGCGGGCATGTCGGAGTCGGAGAATAGCGTGGACACGCGCTACACACTGCGAGCGGGCATGTCGGAGAATAGCGCGGACACGCGCTTCACACTGCGAGCGGGCATGTCAGAGATTAGCGCAGACACGCGCTTCACACTGCGAGCGGGCATGTCAGAGATTAGCGCAGACACGCGCTTCACACTGCGAGCGGGCATGTCAGAGAATAGCGCGGACACGCGCTTCACACTGCGAGCGGGCATGTCAGAGAATAGCGCAGACACGCGCTTCACACTGCGAGCGGGCTGCGGGCACCCAAAAGATTGCTTGACTATCAATAATCCCTCACATCACTCATTATTTTATAGGTGTAAACAGACTAAAGGAACAGGCTCCAGGGGTACCATTTAGCAAGCATAGGCTACGCTCAGCATCAGGGGTGTTTGTTGTTTGGACAGACCTTTCCCCACTGCTAAAAAAATCCTAAAGTAAACACTAACTCTTCTCATTTTTACTTTTCTGAAACATTAACCAAGATGGCCTAGTATTGTTGTTGATATGAGTCTGTGTTGTCTCGTTTTTTCACCGTAATTCTTAGTTAACATAATCTGACTGAGGAATCTTAGACAAGTAAATATTTTAACTGTGGTCAAATGTAAATTAACTTGTGCCTATTTAACTTTATTCAGAAAATTATTATTTAATTCTGCAATTTGCCTTCATTAGCGATTATCATCAATTTGATTACACAGATATTAATTAAACTAAACAGCTAGACGGCATCTCTGAATTCAATAATGAAATGCCTTTAACTGAAAATTGAATGTTTAATCTTATTATTATACATTACTGACACTCTATCCTCCAATTTGATACTGTTAAGTGCTTTTTTGTTACAGTAGGCTATATTTTAACCTTTGATAACAGTAGGTTATACAAATACAATGGGTCATGTAATGTTAGCCCTGGTCCAATTAAAAAATATTAACAGATAGAACTCAGGACATTTTTGTTCATGTAAAATATACCTCATTGTCATGTTCTAGACTTGTTTTAGCTTTAAATAAAAAAATACCCCCTTAATATTGTGGCAGTTTTTTTTTTCTGTGGTATCGAAAATGGTATCGAATATCGATATTTTTCAAGGTATCGTATCGAAGTTAGAAATTCTAGTATCGTGACAACACTACTAGGGGGTGCGAGACGACCACCATTCAACCCGAAAAAAGTGATATAACCATTCCAATGACTCCGAAGCTGTTCAGTTAAGGTAAATTACGCAAAAAAAAAAACCCTGCATAGTTCCCCTTTAAGATTATTCACTTCTTGGGTGATGATATAAACAGATCAGAGACACTTTAAAATAAGGTTGTTCACATTAACATCACATGAACAACATGATTTCACACATCACGTGTAAACTTCAGTGGAGGGGGGATTATGGTGTGGAGTTGTTTTTCAGGGGTCGGGCTTGACCCTTTAGTTCCAGTGAAAGGAACTCCTAATACTTCAGCATACCAAGACATTTTGGACAATTTCATCCTCCTAACTTTTTGGGAACAGTTTGGGGATGTTCCTGTTCCAACATGACTGCGCACCAGTGCACAAATCAAGGTCCATAAAGAAATGGATGAGGAGTTTGGTGTGGAGGAACTTGACTGGCCTGCAGAGAGTCCTGAACTAAACCCGATAGAACACCTTTGGGATGAATTAAAGTGGAGACTGCGAGTCAGGCCTTCTCGTCCAACATCAGTGCCTGACCTCACAAATGTGCTTCTAGAAGAATGGCCAAAAATTCCCATAAACACACTCCTAAACCTTGTGGAAAGCCTTCCCAGAAGAGTTGAAGCTGTTATAGCTGCAAAGGGTGGGCAGATATTACCCTCTCTATATACTCTATTTATTAAACCCTACAGATCAGGAATGGGATGTCTTTAAAGTTTATGTGCATGTAAAGGCAGATGTCCCAAAACTTTTGGCAATATAGGGGTGGTTTCCTGGACAGGGTTTAAGTCTAGTCCCAGACTAAAATGCATGTTTGAGCTGTCTTAACTTAAAACAGCTTGCACTGACATATCTTAAAATATATAATTTGCATTGTTTTGTCTCAAGATGCACACCAGAAATGTTTTTTTTTGTAAGGTATGTTTGTAAAAACTACTGAAAAGTCCTAATATAACTAAGGTCTAGTCCGGGGTTAATGTAAACCTTGAACAGGAAACCGACCCATAGTGTATATGATATATAAGATGTGAAATGTGATATATGATTTGATATATGATATGATCTAATTAAAGCATAATCAGATGGAGAGTGGATGGTCCACATTGTCACGGTACTGTGTGTGGTCAATTCAATAGAGTTCACAAAGACGAAGATAATCCAAACAATTGCCATTTAATCCAGGAAGATGAAGAGTACACGCATACACAGTATAACATATACAATCACCGACCAGGTGCTGAACAGAACAGGGAGACTTTATAAAGGGACTAATGAGGGAGGACATAATCAGGTCTGAATGGTTAACTAATAAGGAGACACAATAAGGGGAAATGAACTGATCTAGACATGACAGAAACTAGGGTGCTTTCACACTGGCAGTTTAGTTCAGAACGGGGCACGGTTTGCATGAAAAATCGCTAATGTGAACGCTGTCATGCGGACCCGGGTGCACACTGGGGTACCGAACCCGAGACGACCTGGAGGAGGCGGTCTGAGTTCGGTTGCTCCCGACCGTGCCGCGGTTCGCGTGAATGGGAAAGCAACACGAACTTGGGTGCGCACTCGTTTAGGAAGTAAAGTGACCTGCTCATGCGCTTTAGCTGATTATGAGCCTGCAGTGTATTCAAACATAGCGCGTGCAATCAGGGCAACACATTTGGAAATGTGTCCACTGTCTCCTCAAAAGAGTCCGTTTGCAAGCAGCAGAAGCCCACCTTATGCGACACACACACAGTAAACCTGGGAACAATCACGCTCAGACCGCAGCAAACCCATTGTCATATTGTATGTATGTTTGTGCATGGACAGGTTGATGGCTAATTTCGCTGGTACTTGTGACTAAGTGACAATAAAGGCTACTACTACTACTACTACTACTACTACTACTAAACGAGCCCAGTGTAAAAGCCCCCTTAAAGAAGACATAACAAAAGTTCATAACCATTACACACATCTGCTGATCAGTGCAGGAATCAGGTTGTTTAGCGGGTGTACGGATATCTCAGGACGCACCACAGGTTGTCGAGCTCAGTGTGAGCGAGCGAGTGTGTCCGTATCTCTGCGCACTGCGGGGTGGAAGATCACTCAGCTTTACTCTCTCTCTTCACTCTTATCCAAAGTGGAGCTCGCTCATCCCTCTCCAGGCCAGGCTCTGCTCCTCACATGGTTTTAGGTCCTCTCTCAGCCGGCTTTCCCTCTGTAGCTCTCTAATCTCTGGGCTGTGGTCCGCGTCTGGAGTCTGACAGAGCCAGTGGAGTTTCTGAGGACATTTTCTTGGTTTTAGGGCAATCCAATCATTCTGCTCAGGCCTTTTCATCTGGTGCTCAGGTGATACTGTGCTTTCCATCTGCACCGGTGACTAATAAGCTGCTGCTCACACCTTGTGTTCTTGCTTTTGTTTTCATTTGTTGCTGCATTCATTTGTCTGGGCTGAAATCTGGGGTGCATTTCCCAAAATCATCGTTAGCCAACTATGGTTGCAAGATCCATCGTTATCAGCGTCATCAAGTCGGTGTTTCCCGAAACCATAGTTTTAACGAACATTCGCAACATTGCAAAGTTGTATGGTTGGAACATCAGCTCACCCCTGTGGTTAGAAGCATAGTTTCTAGTTTTTATGACATGTGGACTTAATAAATCCTTATCTTGAGTCCATTCAGTCTTTTAGTTTGTCAAGAGATTTAAAGCACCGTTTTTGAAGAGTGCACATGTCTATGACTGTGACTGAATCTGGAAATAAAGCAAAATAACTGAGAACAATGAGAATAAGTCCTCAGATACCCTGTCTGTAATTTGAAGCCAAAAAATCTAGCATTAATTCAATCTCAAATGCATTCATTAAAATAAGTTATTACTCCACCACCTGTATAACATCATTAACCAATGTGGTGGAACGACAAATTTGTGACAGTACGGTTTTGGGAAACAGTCGTGACTAGCTAGTTGATTTCTTCAACGATGCAGCGAGTTATGACGTTGTTTACGGGAAACGTAACCCTGATTAACTGGTTCCACACAACTACTGGAGATGCATTTGCAAGTTTTAGATCTAATTAAGAAACTAAGGTAAGACTTTATTTTACAGTGTCCTTGTTACACGTGTTACTATAGCGATAACTACACATTTTGCATAATTACATGCAACTAACCCTAAACCAAACCCTAATCCTAAACCTAACTCTATATACAGTAGTAAGTGCATGTAGTAAATTATTATTACTTAGATGTATAATGACACTGTAACACGGACACCTAGAAATAAAGTGTAACCGAAACTAAGCAGAAACTAAGTTTCACAGTGTAGAGTTGACGCTTTACCAACGCAAATGTGAAATAAAGCATATATGAAATCAGTTACCATGACACGTAGCAGCACGTTCAAGTTGCATGTTAACCTAGACCTTATATCCAAAGAGAAAACAAGACAACAATACCAAAACCTACAACCAAGTTCCACATCAAGCTACCACTGATATACAGAAGCCGATGTTATAGCAGCTATTATACAAGAGACCCATACAGATCTGCGTGAAGAGGATCTGCCGTGCAGGTGTGGAGGTACAGAGAGGGACTCTTGACGAAAGGTGAGTGCTGAAGAGTGCCGTTTGAGTGTTAAACAGAGAGTACTCTGCACTCAACTGAGAACAACTCTGTTTCTGGCATATGTTTTCTTACTGAAGAGACAAACACGATGGGCATTGATTCTAGCCACTAGTTTTGAAAAAGAGCTAGTCACTGATTCGAGTGTGTGTGTGTCTGTTTTTCTTTTGACCTTTCTGTTCATCAAAGAATCCTGGAAAAAATGTAGCACGATTTCCACAATAACATTAAAGGATTAGTTCACTTTAAAAAAAACTTTTGCTGATAATTTACTCATTCCCATGTCATCCAAGCAGGGCCGGATTAAGAGTTCAGAGGCCCCTGGGCACAATGACTTGTAGGACTGTCTTTTCTACTGTTATTTCACTTTAGACATAACCAACTTTGTTTATGTAAACCTTGTGTGTATTTGACAGTATTAGAGCAATAAGACTCGAAAGATAACTTAGTCCAGTAACAGGCGCTGTTATTAAACAGGCTTTTAGTGCATGTGCGCGTCGGGGTGTAACGTTATTGCGCTCAGAAAAGCGCCCGTTAGAACAGCACATCAGCAGCGAATGACATGTTTAACCGGCAAGGCATTAAAGCACATGCAAATAATTAATTTTTATAAACTACAGTGTCCCGTTCCTCTGCATTTCATGTGAATATGCGTCGCGCTGTACAGTAGCCTATGTTGAGACGGAGGCGCCAGAACTGCAAACTGATAGAATGCACGATCCTACGATATTTCTTCAAAAGCAGATCGTGGAGACATTTTAATCATAATATTTGACATAATATTTGACGGTGCCCAGGGCCCCTTAGATGTCCTGGGCCCCTGGGCAATTGCCCAGTTGCCCTAATGGTTAATCCGGCCCTGCATCCAAGATGTGTCTTTCTTTCTTCAGTCGAAAAGAAATTAAGGTTTTTGATGAAAACATTTCTCCATATAATGGACTTCACTGGCGACCAAACGGTTCAAGGTCCAGATGACAGTGTCAGTGCCGCTTCAAAGGGCTTTAAACGACACCAGACGATGAATAAGGGTCTTATCTAGCGAAACGATCGGTCATTTCAAAAATAAATAAAAAAGTTTAAGTTTTATAAGCACAAATGCTCACCTTGCTCTGTTCTGTGATGTGCGTTCGTGACGTCACGTAATACGCAATTACGTTGAAAAGGTCACGCTTCTATGAAAAGTAAAAAATTTCTGTCCTGACGAAAATTTTCTTTTAGGCTTTTTCATATTACAACACCCAGGATACGCACACGCAATGGCCATTTTAAACGATAAACTGACACAAAGACATTTTAATATGTGTGTATGGTCCTCCTTCCTCACATCTGTAAACACTGACTCGTCAAGCGTGACCTTTTCAACGTAATTGCGTATTAAGTGACGTCACGAAAGCGCATCACAGAACAGAGCAAGGCGAGCATTTGTGTTTATAAAACTTAAACTTTTTTATTTATTTTTGAAATGACAGAGCGTTTCGCTAGATAAGACCCGTATTTATCGTCTGGTGTCGTTTAAAGCCCTTTGAAGTGGCACTGACACTGTCATCTGGACCTTGAACCGTTTGGGACCCATTGAAGTCCATTATATGGAGAAATGTTTTCATTCAGTAAATTATCAGCAAAAGTTTTTTTAAAAGTGAACTAATCCTTTAAGCAACACTATTTTCAATATTGATAATAATCATAAATGTTTCTTGAGCAGCAAATCAGCATATTATACTGATTTCTGAAGGGTCATGTGACACTGATTAATTAAATTTTAACATATTCACACAGAAAACACAACATTTGACAATATTTATTTATTATCTGTATTTTTGATCAAATAAATGCAGCCTTGGTGAGCAGAAGAGACTTCTTACCGACCCCAAACTTTTGAACAGTATAGCATTAAAAAGTCTCCATGTTCCAAGTAGGTGATGTTTATATTTCTGAAAATGAATGAAAAAAACATTTGAAGTTCTATCGAATTAAATTAATGAGCACAGCAGTTTATCGCTGGGATGCAGATATCGTGACACTGACATTTGTTTAGAACATTTAAGTTTGAAAGGAACATGCTGACATTTGCATTTCACATATAGACGGGATATGACAGAGCTAATTAATCTTTTAACAGAAGGTCAGAAATAACAGGCAAATGCCAACACAGATCTAAAGCATGCGTCCACAGATAAACACACACACAGAATAAACACTGATGTCATTCGCTTCGGCAAGTGTCAGTCAAATAAAAGAGGACGATCTCATTGGAGGATGAACTGTGGCTTGTTTCATCACTATGGCAGCTGCGATCTAAAAGTGCATGCTAAAAACTCATTCATTTGGCCAATCAAAATAAGACGTTGAGCTAAAATGAGCCAACGCTCTCGTGATGGTCAGAGGACAGACAGTCTTTTCTCTACACTACTCTAAACTACACATGTCATTATTTAATACTGAAAATGATTGATTGTGCGCACATGCACAGTGTTCATCGTCCACTAGAGGCTCTTGTAAAGGTCATTGTCGAGGTGAGTGAATGTTTGCTTCAGAAGTCAGAAAGTTTTTATTGTCATTGCCCAAGAAATGAACAACGAAATTTAGCTGCAATTTCACCTAGTACACATAAATCTAAGTTTAAAAGACAAAACAAGAATATACTTAGTAAAAAAAAACACACACAAGATAAAAATGTGTGTGTGTGTGTGTGTGTGTGTGTGTGTGTGTGTGTGTGTGTGTGTGTGTGTGTGTGTGTGTGTGTGTGTGTATACGGGTGTTCAGTATAGTGATGGCTTGTGGAAAGAAGCTATTCCTGAGTCTATTCTTCACACACAGCTGTTCTCACACACACTCGTATGTTCCTTACACTCCTGCTGCATAATCCGTCACCCAGTTCCCAGCCCATCTGAGAAGAGGAGGATGGTGGATCACAACAACATCTCTTCGAATCTGATCCTGTAGAAATGAGGAGACGACCGTCTGAAGCATGACGACTACAGAGGACAGATCTTTAAAGGGTTCGTTCACACAAAAATTTTAATTCTGTCAGTAATTACTCTCCCTCATGTTGTGTAAGACTTTCCTTCATCTTCGGAACACAAATTAAGATATTTGTGATTAAATCTGAGCGCTGTCTCACTCCTCCATAGGCTTCTATTGTAATTGAAACTTGCCGGCCCAGAAAGTTAGTAAAAACAATGTTTAAAATAGTCCAAGTGACTACAGCGGCTCAACCTTAAAGTGTGTATGTCAGGTTAAATTTTTTTTTTAGATATATTAAATAAGGTTTAGATGTCTGAGTGAAAATGTAATTATCATTAAAATTATTACTGTAACTGCCCTACAATAAGCTTTATAGCCATTTCTGTCAAGATCATATTTTTAAAACGCAGCTGAGCTGTGACGTCATACAAGGGAGACGTGCAAACAAAGTTCTATTCAAGTATGGAGAGTTTTGAGTCTGAGGAGATGCAAAATCCCCCTCAAACCTATACGATGGCCCACAGCCATACAATTTTGAGTCTCCCAGGCGGGAGACAGATGAGGAGCCAAACAGAAATGTAAATAATTCCTATCGAAGAAACATAAATATCTGGTGTGAAGAATCAGTGGAGAGTTGGTCATGTGTCTGGTAAGTATAGGCGTAACGGTATGTATTCGTATTGAACCGAAACGGTACGGGTGTCACGGTTCAGTGCATGAATATACACGGAGAATACACAGTATATAAAATAAAAAAATTAAACTCGCGTGCAAATTAATTAATGCGGAACTACTGTTAGATACGCGGGTTATTTAGGGACACCTAATCTGTAGCTCCGCCTTAGCTCTGAAGCTCCGTGGCTATAATGAACAGGCTGCGATCGATGTCAATATTGCAATGCTGGAATATGTTGGTTGGTGTGTGTGTGTGTGTGTGTGTGTGTGTGTGTGTGTGTGTGTGTGTGTGTGTGTGTGTGTGTGTGTGTGTGTGTGTGTGTGTGAGAGAGAGAGAGAGAGGGGGAGAGGGAGAGAGAGGGGCGCGATCGACGTGCTTCTACTACAGTAGCATACACCGCATCAGCTACCAGTCTCACTCGGGTTTTAAATCCCATTTTATAACTCATGAGATCTCCAACCGCGTAGTCCTTCTCAGTGAAATGGGCGCTGCAAATGACCGACGTCTTGGATACCGAGGCAGCACTGAAGTCAGCGCGTTTGGTCCGAACAAAGTTGACCCAGGCACGGCACACAGTGGACTCTGTGACCGGTTTTAACGGTGTTTTTGCACACAGCACAAACGCAGTAATTCACCATCGTGAAAATACGCCTGCGTATACTAACGACCTAACTTAAATAACTACACTGTTAGCAATTGATGTAATTTCTACAGTAAATATTACAACAATGTATTGTATTTGTGTTTTTACTGTAAACGGCAATGCATCATGGGAAATTATTGGACAGTCCTGTATTATTATTGTAACTACACTGTACACGCGGAGTTTTACAATGATTTTACAGCCACCGCGTTGCATCATGGGTTCACCGCGGACTGAATTTTGAATTTTTAGGCGGTTAGTTCTAAACGAACATTCTGGGACTAAGCCATCATTCAAGAAGACGAAAAAAGAAGCAGCAAACATTCTGGGACGAAGGTAAGTTAGCTTCACGTTACTGTTACCCTATGTATTTTTATATCATAGATATAACGTTATTAGTTCTGCATATCTGAGTGGATGGTGACGGTTTTGTCTGCTTTGATTAGCTAACATAAAGTCAGCTGTAAGTTATACGTTAGGCTGAAAACAGCTGAAATAGGGCATGGGCAGAAATAGGTGCTTTTATGATAAGTTAGCTAACGTTATTAACGCGTCTCTTCCTCCATCAGTCCATTGAAATCAGGTATGTAACGTTACGTTACTGGTAGTTGCTAACGTTAGTGTTAACTTATCTTGTTCATCACAAATGAATGCTATTTTTAATCTGCCTGAAGTAACGTCAACGTGGTTCTTTCACTGTTTGGATGGATTGGCTAGCTAGCTCGACTGTCATTTAGGGCTGTCAACGAATATTCTAAATTCGAATAGTTTTAAAAACAGAATTTCGAAGGTGAAAATTAATATTCGAATGTGGAAAAACACGCCGCGGTAACTTAGCAGAGGCGCGGCTGTCTGCTTTCCGAATGGGCGCGCTGCCTGGGATATTGCATGAATAAGGTAACTTAGGTTAGATACAGCACTTTCATGCACTGCAGGCTCCCACTGGTTTGATTATTTAACGTTACCGTTTCACGTCAAGGAAAAGTTTCATGTTTAACGTTAAGTTAGCACAGCACAGCTCGCTCGGAGCGTTCAATGTCGGTTCTATATACTGTAAAACTTCAATTAATGTTAATAATATTTGTTTCAATCACTGAATTAAGCCTGCTATATTTGGGACAAGAGTCGCGCCCTTAAATTGCTTGCACAAAACTCTTGATCAGCATTCAACATTTGTTTATTGTTGTTGTTGTTAGTTTAAACAGTTAACGTTAGCTGCTATGCACAGAGAGCGGTGAGGGCGAGCGAGAGAGAGTGCCAGCGAGCGAGAGTGAGATGCTCTGCGGTCTTCTTAGCCATTAGTTGATTTGCTTGTTTTTGTGTAGGTAATACGTTGTCAAATAGGTTTAAACTTAAATAAACTACCTATACAAGTAGTTATGTCTCTTTGTATTAATTTGTCCTGTTATTGACGTAATGCGCGTCATTGACAAAATGCCCAACCAAATGTTCGAATATATGTTTGATTGTTTTTTAGAGGGAATATTCGAACGTCATTTTTGAGCAATTTTTCGGTTTAAAAATGTCTTTATTTGAGTTGTTGATGGAGGGTGCGGGGGTTTAAGGAGATAATAATGTTCAAGTGGAGGTGTGCGAGTCTTTCTCCACTTGAACATTAATGAATTCATGTTGGGTGGCAATAGTGTGTTGTGCAGCTTTTAGTTATCATATTGTTAATGGGTTTCAGGAGATACTGCGCGGCGCAGACGTGGATTATGTCCATGGAAGGAGCATGGTGTGATGGGGGCCCCACAGAAGCCGCAAGCACACTTGAATTCAGAGGTGAGTTTAAACATGGCACTGTCATGAAAACGATCATAGCAATTATGGAGGTATATTTGATTCAAATCAACTGAACGCCTGTGACAGTGCGATTTGTAGTTGTAGAGAATAGCCACACATGTGTATCAGTAAATTTGAAGTCATAGAGAGAAATTATTTAATGAGTTGCAAACTTGTAGACTTTTTTTTCTCTCCCACAAACACAACACAGTTACACCTCCTCAAATTCTTCATTGCAGGTTCACAAATCCTATTCTACAAATCACAAATTAAGAAACTCGTACGCTCACATTTTTAATACAATTGCTGCAGTGAATATGGTGCAAAACGCATTCACACACCCGCATCAAGAAATGTGAAGTCGTGGAGAAATTTTGCACATCCACAAATCAGTATGTGAACTAGGGCTGAACGATACATCGAATTTTCATCGTCATCGCGATATGAACTCCCGCGATGAACACATCGCAACAGACAGCCTGACACGATGAATAATGCCTGGTTCAGATTAGCACTAACTTACACGTTTTTGACTCCTAAAATCTTGTCGTGGACAAGAAACATGTCAGACAACACGTTGCTTTCCGACCAGTCATCGCGTGCCGTCACACACTCACTCGCAAACATTCACTCGCACGCACAGACACACAAACACACATACTCACTGTCCCTCGCTCACTCACTCACGCACGCACGCACACACACACACACATACGCTCACACGCTCACTGGCGCACACACACACTCACTGTTGCACTCACTCACGTATAGCCTCGCTCACATATTCAACCCGTCGTCGAGGACCGTTAAAGAATTAAACATGCTATAGTCTTTCTGTCGTGAAGCATTGCAGACGCGACGTAGGTTGTCGCCCACTATGACACACTATACGAGATGAAACGATCGAATCTTGCGTCCCGACGCCCGTTGTCATTATTACGAATCTCCACGACACCCATACGTCAAACGGATCGTGCCAAAATCGCACTAAAATCGTGTATTCTGAACCAGGCAGGTAATAAACGTTTGACCTATCACGCAAAGAACCTATTAAAGCACTAAGACATGGGAACAGTATAGTTAACAATCACATTTATCGCAAGTCATATCGTCATCGCAATATTAAACAATGTTATCGCACATCGCAGCTTTTCCTCATATCGTGCAGCCCTAATGTGAACTCATCCAATGAGTTGCACACTAGAAGAATATTTCTTGTATGTTTCTAGCACAAACACAAGTACATAACTACAGCTGCTTGAATCTGCTGCAACGAATCTCAAACACTGTTTTTCGCTTTCAAGTGACAAGTTTTGCGCGCTCTCCATTTTGCACCATGATATTTGGTTCAAAAGTGTGTTGTGCATCTGTAGAGGCACTTGGCGGAGCCTACATTAATATTCATGAGTTTCCAGAGCATGCGCATGTCTAACTGCTCATTTTAGTTCACGCGATCGTTTCTCAGCAGGTTTATTAATGGATTATTTCAAAAAAGGTAAATATAGTTTCAGCGCGAACTTAAAATACAATTGTGCACAAAGCTCATATACTTTTATGAAATTAAATGATGCACAATTGTATATCAAGTTCGCGCTGAAACTATTTTTACCTTTTGTAACAGTGTTTGAGATTCGTTGCAGCAGATTTAAGCAGCTGTAGTTATGTACTTGTGTTTGTGCTAGAAACATATACAAGTCATACAAGAAATATTCTTCAAGTGTGCAACTCTCATTGGATGGGTTCATATACTGATTTGTGGATGTGCAAAATTTCTCCACGACTTCACATTTCTTGATGCGGGTGTGTAAATGCGTTTTGCACCATATTCACTGCAGCAATTGTATTAAAAATGTGAGCGTACGAGTTTCTTAATTTGTGATTTGTAGAATAGGATTTGTGAACCTGCAATGAAGAATTTGAGGAGGTGTAACTGTGTTGTGTTTGTGGGAGAGAAAAAAAAGTCTACAAGTTTGCAACTCATTAAATAATTTCTCTCTGTGACTTAAAATTTACTGATACACATGTGTGGCTATTCTCTACAACTACAAATAAACCTCCATAAGCAATGACTTGATATATTAAGGGATCTTAATCAATGTTTATAACTTTTCTGTAATTGACATTTTTTGTTAGAGTTAGGGATGTCAGTAAGTCACCTCGGCCCACTTAATACAGAAACATATTACCTACTTCGCATTTTGAGTGATCAGATTTTACTGAAAGGTTTTACTGAACAGTGATTGCTTGAATCTTGCACTCGCATCGCAGACCCTTGCATCGATCGTGCCAAGCCACAGACACACACATACTCATATAGCCCACGATGACTCTCAGTCTCACACACACACACACACAAGCACTCATTCATTCATAAAGATCCCTTAATGTTTCATGTCATGGTTATGACCATGTCATATCAAGTCTTAAATGTTACCTGATAAGTGTGTTTTTTCCCGTTTTCAGAGCCTTTTGCGGCATAAATCCCCAGACGGGCAGCAAGGCAGAGAAAAACGAGGCATTCAAGTTTTACTGTACTGTACAGTAATGGATTGTTTGTTTTCTCGTCAGTTTTAAGAGAAAATAAAAAAATATTTAAAAAAATACTAAGTGTTTTGTTTTTCTTTGCAGAAGTCTGAAAGAGGACATTTATCCAAGTTACAACATTTAATTGTAATATTTACAATATTCTGTCCTGTGAATTTACAGGAAATCTCTAAAATTACAGGAAATTCCTGGCTACTGAGTTGCCGTAAATATAAAATTTTGCTGTAATATTTACAGTATTCTATCCTGTGAAATTACAGGAAATTCAGTACCTTGTTGTAATTATTTTACAATAACAGTCCTGTATACTGTTTACAGTAAATTCACGGCAACTATTAGCCAGGAATTTCCTGTAAAAATTACAAGAAATTTCTAACAGTGTAACTAAATAACTAAATAAATGTCCTAATCACTAATTCTCTCGCTCTATCACTCGTGCAATTATCAACACAGCTCAGCGAGCTGGGGAGACGTCTCCCTCATATGACGTCAAACGATTCGTTTGGAATGAGGAGCAGTTTTAAGGGAGGACTGAAAATAACGAACTTTTTCATCTTATATTCTGCCTTTAGGAATCGAAAAACATACAAAACAATATATCAACTTGTCAAACGTGTATTTCCCCTCACTATTTTGTGTTAATCAAAATAAAAAATTTAACCTGACATACACACTTTAAGATTATCAAGCGATGAGAATACATTGTGTGCGCAAACCCCCCCAAAATAACGACTTTATTCAACTATTCATTTTCTTCTGTGTGGGCCTCGAGTGAGTTCACGTAGTGTGACAGCGCAGCGCTTCGTCAGAACGCAGGCTCACTATTGGCCAGAATCACACGCATCACACACATGACCAGCGTCGGCCAATAGTGAGCCTACGTTCTTATGTACAACACAGAAGCGCTGCGCTGTCACACTACGTGAACTCACTCGAGGCCCACACAGAAGAAAATGAATAGTTGAATAAAGTTGTTATTTTGGGGGGGTTTGCGCACACAATGTATTCTCATCGCTTGATAAAGCCACTGTAGTCACTTGGACTATTTTAACGCTGTCTTTAATAACTGGGCCGGAAAGTTTCAATTACAATAGAAGCCTTTGGAGGAGTGAGACAGCGCTCAGATTTAATAAAAATATCTTAATTTGTGTTCTGAAGATGAACAGTATTACGGGGTTGGAACAACGGGGTTATTATTACGGGGTTGGTGAGTAATAATTTTGGTTAGATTTGTTTTAAAATTTTTTATTAAAGTTAGGTTTTTTCTTTAGAATCAAGTCTTGTTTATCTTTTGGTTGGTCTCACTTTATTCTTTTAAAGGACCTTGCAGAAAGGCAGTCTGTCTGTCATTGTTTTTAAATTGATTTAGGACCCAGGTTTTTTATGATGACATTGTTGTTTGAATATGATGAGTGAAAGTGTGTCTATTTATATACCTGTAAGTGTCTCATATTTGAAACCACGCTGCTGCCACTTGCCAGGACACTCTTGTAAAAGAGATTTTGAATCTCAAGGAGTTTTTTATCCTGGTTAAATAAAGGTTTGTTTGAATTTATGAATGAATGAATGAATGAATGAATGAATGAATGAATGAATGAATTTTCATTTTTGGGTGAACTAACCCTTTAAGATAAACACTGATCAACCTTTCAGGGTATGTGAGTCATATCCATTAGTCATGACTCATGAGTGATCTGACCTTCGACTTTACCTATAATTCTGTGCTTTATGATAACATGCTGTAAAAAAAATATTTTCATGATTTGTTATCACAACTTTTTATCTTTTGTCAAATCAACTTTGATAACTAATGTGGTGAAGATAACATACTATTTTGAGTTTCTGTCTATTAAACCATTCCTCTTCATTGTATTAACTCAAATTTTTAATTACAACAAACTCAAAATTTTAAGGCAACAAGGTAACTTGGTTTTTTAAGTTAAACCAATTGTTTTTACAGTGTATGAATTCACAATTCAGCATGTAAATAGATGTAAATATGATTATTTACATGCAAATATTCCAATGCTATCCTTACTGTTTGTTACATATTGAAAATTTGAATCAATTCAGATTAGATTAGATTTTTCTGTAAAGTTTCTTAGTATAAATGCTGCGTTCACACACCATGTCGTAATTACGAGATGACAACACGCGACGTTCACATCCTTGGATCCGGAATTATGCATTTCTATGGCAAAACTATAATGACAAAATGAATCTTCAGATGGTAATGTGGTTGCACTCAGAGAATTCCCAGTTTACAAGTTGTAATTACGAGTTCTACAAGGACGTGAACGCTTGGTACAAGTCAGAATCTCGTGTACGGTAATGAAGACGTGGCGTGAACGCACACAGAGTTTAGTGGTTCTGACTGAATTAACTGCAGAAATGTGAGCAATGGACCGTTAGAGGAATGTGAATACAGTGCGTTTGAATAGATTACATGTATTTAATTATTAACATTATTTACATGTGGTAGTATGAATCCTTTAGAAATAATCAGCCAGTTAAGCAATGAAGTAATCCCTGAACCAATTAAACAAACACCCTGAGCAGATGGTCATGAATTGGTCCTCAGTGAGCAGTCATCTCAATGAAAATCTCTTTCATTTCACTCCGTTTTATCAACGCAGCAATATTCTGTGAGGATGTACAGTTGATCGGATCACAAGACACTAAACTCAGATTTAGTTCCCTCTTAAATTGATGTAACACTAATGTGAAGTTTTATGATCTTTTACAAATGTGTTACAATCAATGCACAGATTAATTTGCCACAAAATCATTAAAATAGTTTTTTTTTCCAACTAAATTACTTTTGTTTTTCCCCCAAATAATGCCTGTTTAGCTTTGTAATTATATAAAAAGTCAAATACTTAGTCACCATGAAATCAAAATGGACAAATATATATATTCTTTTATATAATATTGCATTATTTATACTTCATCAGTGCACATCATTATATTTTATTAATTTTATGTGCCTCGTAATCTTGAATCAGAATAACTTCCTCTTGCAGCATCTCTTCTCTCATGACGGGGACGGGGCAACCTGTCACTCACATGAGATCAGCCAATAGCAAACTACAACCATCCAATCAATTCCTCACAGACACAATCAAGCCATAAGTTACAACGATTTTACCACGGTTATGAGGTGTTCGGTTTCACTTTATTTTGATGGTCCACTTAGGCCTGTCTTAAAAGAAAAGAAACCAATGTTCAATTTATTTACATTTATTAAGAGTAATTCTTGATAAATGTAAGTATTATTGATTATAAAATCTACTGATTTTGTGTGTAAAGAAATGATAGCTCCAGTCAGTGAGGAGATGAAGTGATGAACACAGCTTGTGCACAAACACAAAATCGTACATTAAAGAAGAGTTAGAAATGAAACCTGACCTGACACGTCCATTGGTGCCATATTTGATTTGAGAACATTTTCCGTGAATATAGTGCATGAGTCACACTAACTACTCTTATGATACTTTCATTGCGCTTTTTTGTCCTTTCTGGGGCTTGACAGTCACTGAACTCATTATATGGTAGAGATATTATTCCAAATGTCACCTTTGCTGATGCTATTATTGTGAGGATTTCTCATAGATGCAACAGCTTTCATACTAAGACCATATTTACTATAATAACCCCATCCCTAAACACACACACAACCCTGTTGACATGATTAGATTGAAGGCAACTCTAGGATGTGGCCGATTCTTTTTAAGGATTGTGGACCACTTTAAATGTCCTCACAGTTCAGTTTCACTATATTTGTGAGGACATTTTTATCAATGTGTCCCTCACACGTATGTACAGACAAACCTGTAAACACACACACACACACACACACACACACACACACACACACACACACACACACACACTATGAGGACTCTCCATATAGGCGTAATGGTTTTTATACTGTACAAACTGTATATTCTGTCCCCTTACACTAACCCTATCCCTAATCCTGCCTATCACAGGAAACATTCTGCATTTTTACATTTTTAATAAAACATTGTTTTTTATGTTTTTTAAGCTATTTGAATTACGAAGACTGGTGGACTCGTGCCACGTTTAAGTTGTAATACCAATGTAATACGCATGTCATTATACAAATTTGTGTCCTCATAAATCACATAAACAAGCACACACGCACACACAAACACACACGACACACACACACACACACACACACACAGAGAAAGCTGTTTATCTACTCACAGAGTCAGATTAGAAAGCCTGAGGACGTCCATGTGAGAGATGATCGTGGAATAGAGAAGACTCTCTCGAAGTATTTCCCCTTTAGAATTGGCTTCCTTTCAGTTCATGAGTTGAATTGAATTGGACACATTCCACAGGACGTTACAATGGAATTTGAATGACAGGTAGATGAATTTCCTGAATTATACATGCCACACAACAGAGTTCATAATAAATGGGTTTATTCTCTGTAACATGGCATATTTGTTCTCTAATTCCCTAAACTACAAAATTATTACAAAATGTCAAAATGATTAACAGTCGCACCACATTTTCTGTACATTAGTTTAGGCAAAAAATATTGACATCAAAATTCTGGGAGAGTTCTGCTTTTATTATGATCAATACAATGAAAGTTAATTTATTTATAAACATTAAGAATGAATTAAAGTACAACATTAAATGAATTAATGAGTATTATTATCATCATCTAATGTGTATGGGTAATTCATACTGAAAATTTTAATTTATGAAACCGCAGTTACGAAGTATAATTGGCTTTTCAATTCCATTGCATTTTAATTCAATGTGTTTAATTCAGCCCTATTTCCACAACATTATTTGCATCATTGTGAAAAAAAAATGTTTGTACTATAAACTGAGATGTGCTGTGCACAAATAAATTCTGTGTGTCAATAAATCATCTGCAAAATGATGAAAACATAAACGTCAATAAATGACTGGATACACATAACTGACTACAAAAGAAGAGCGACATGACACATAGGCTACATGTACAGCACACACACACACACACACACACACACACACACACACACGCTTTGCCATAATATCACTTACAGTATTTAATGTCTTTCCCCGTGCGTCCACTTCATTTTTAATGCAACCTGTCAACATTTGCTCAGTGGCGGAGTGGGGTCAATGTAGCTTTTGTTCCAGATTCTTGCTTAACTATATGCACCGCTGTGCACCGTTCACAACTATCCTGAAGGATTTCTGAAGTACTTCGAAGTGAAACAGAATACTCAATGTAAAAAACGTATTGGGCAGCAGCCTGGCCAATGTATTTGTATTTTACTATAATAGGAAAGTTCTAGGTTAAATGCAACCAAAAAAATGATATATACACAAACACTGACAGTTACACTACACTGTATCTTCTGGTTCTCTAGCTTCACTGGAGCAGATACAAGTAGATAAAGGGTGTTTACACTCGGCAGGTTTGGTTCATTTAATATGAACTCTGGTGCGATTGCTCTGTTAGTGCGGTTCATCTGAATAAATGTGAACACTGCCATCAGAAACAAATAAGCCGACAGCGACCTCTAAAAAGTAGGGTCATAGAAGCTACCCTTTTAGGGGTCAAATATAAAAGCCGCTTTTTTGTTTTGTATCTTTAGGTTTGTTCTCAAATGTCAGTTGCTGCATCCAAGATCACATACTTCCCTATATAGTAGGTAAAAAAAACAGTATGTGTACTGTATAACAGTACTCATAAAGGAGAAGGCAAAAAGTACCTGGATGATCTACTACCTCCGGTGAGATTCTGAAGTGTGCATATGATGGACACTTTACCATCCCATGAGGCCACGGGAGAGGATTTGTGAATGGAGGTGAAGTGACAACTGACACTGACACGTCACATGATAATGACAGTATGGTGACTGTAGTACAACTGGATTACATTCATACCACACACATTCATACTATATAGAGCATACTTTTTCAGAAGTCAAAGTCATTAAAAATAAGTAGGCTATACTCTAGAGTCGGTGACTTCAACTGCAGATGTTGTTGCCTCTTATAATAAACTGCTTGTGATGCTCCTCGTTTGTAAATCACTTTGAATAAAAGCTTCTGTTCAATGACATGTAATGTATTTGCTCTTTAAAGTGTCAGATTTTTAAAGTGCCTCTATTATGCTATTTTAAAGGTTCCTAATGTTGTTTCTGAGTCTCCTACAACAGGTTTACATGCATCAAAGGCCAAAAAACACTTTAATTTCCTTATAATATACATTGCACATCACCACATCTTTCTAAATCCCTACTTTCCACGAGCTACTCTGCTCTGATTGGCCAGATGGCCCAGTCTGTTGTGATTGGTCGACCGCTCACAGGGCTTGTTGGAAGCTACAGTAAACGCTCATTACCATAACTGAACTTCAGCTCCGGAGGCTTTCTCAGTCCTTAGAGATTGTACACACTGTAAAGACAGTAACAATGACGTCGATTTTACCAAATCAATGCGAGCAAGTCCGATGATGAAACATTGGAAGAACTGTATCAACAACAGTGCATATGTTAGCCCAGCACTGTGAATGACTGATGTAACAAACAAATCTTGCTCCATGACTTGTTACCTTGAATTTATAGCATTTGATGTTGCATTACCTTAAATATATGAATATTACAGGAAAAAAATACAATTTAGTCTCTGGCAAAACCAACAACTCTCAACTGCATTAAACTACACAAACTTTAAGAGCTATTGACAGATCTGATACTGAGAGAACCATGTACAACAGCATTATTTCTATAATATCCTAAACAAAAAGAATGCAAAGAACAATCTGATGCCCAGATGTTTGAACTGGAATTGACATTCCTCTCCACAGAGTCCCGTTGCCACCGCCGAGAGCGGCTGTGCGACACGGCGGCCGTATCTGCGGCTCCATCTCGGAGGATTTGGAGATGAGTCTGCATGTGAAATCTTCACCTGTGAGGCGAGCCGTGATAAGAGGCAGAAATCGGAGTTCACAGATGAGAGAGGGTGTGTGGAACGACAGGGATTTGCAGCTTATCGCTGCAGCCGGATGATGAAAACGCAAACAGACTCATTAAATCGGGATCAAATGACACCGGACAAGTTCATCCAGACCAGAAACTTAAAGCAGGAGTAGGTAAGAATTAAACATACAAGTGATAGCAAAATCTTGATGGAGAAAATATGCTCCATCATTTTAAACATATAATCCATGGCGCCTGGCAGATGTAAATATTCCTCCTGACTTGAACAGCTATTTTGACCATGGTTCCCATTCCGTAAAAAACATATTTTGATTATGTACGAGTGACAACCATACTCTAAAACCAAATTCACACCAGAAAAACAGCAGTAACAACCAAGTTGTCATTAAATTGAGTGTAGAGAACACAATGATCCACTTTGGAGCCCAAAGCGAACCATTTACCATCCATTTCCATATACGTTTAATTAATTCTATATAATACCATTCAAAAGATTGAGGTCAGTCCTTTAAAACGAAATACTTGTTACTTTCGTGCAGCAAGGACACATTAAAGTGATCCAAAAAGACAGAAAAGATATTTACATGATTTGAATATCAAATAAAATCTATTTTCAAATAAATGCCATTTCAGTTTATCATAGAAACCTGTAACACAAATAAAAAAATAAAAATTGTTTTGTTTTTGTTTCTACAAAAATATTATGCAGCAAAGCTCGATAAAATACATGTTTCTTGATCACCAAATCAGCATAGAATTATTTCTGAAGGATCATGTGTGAATTGTAATGATTTCTTGTATGGTTTTTACAGTGTTCTTGATCAAATAAACACAGCCATGGTGAGCATAAGTGACTCCTTTTAAAAACATTGTTTATTTAAAGCCTCTAGATGCCAGAATGTTCAGTAACACTTTACTTAAAGCCTTTATTTATAATGCATTATACAAGTATTATTAATGCATTAATTTTGCCTTGTAATGCATCTTATAATGCATTGGATGGTCTCATGAATAATTGTAACCACAGTTATGATACTTATTTAATTGTTACACCTTTAGAAAGTATATTGCATTAAAAAAAATGACAACCAATTTCAGATGTAACAAGAAATCTGCATTATAATATCATAATGTTCATTATGAATACCTTTATAATGCATTACACATAAAGGCTTTAAGTAAAGTGTTACCAAATGTCAATCATCATAAGTACTGGCGTCTGGACATGTCAAATGTCACAAACTGCAGTGTGTACTTGGCAAGTGTGGCCTGACCTCTGACCTCTGGTTCTCTGAGCGAGAGATCGGCTATTTGTGACTCTGTTGAGTGACTCAGCTGCCATTGCACATGTGCTTCAGAGAAGTAGACGGCAGCTCAAAGCACTTTGTCTGAGCGTACGCTTGTGTGTGTCACCAAAAAGAGACAGCGAAGCCGCTCGGTGTCGACTCCGAATCATAATAAACACCCACACACAGCAGTTGTGTGTTTATTGGCATTGCAGCGCTGAAGCTGTAAACTGTGTTGGCTGCAGGTTGCGCTCTCATTGTCAGCGTGTCAGCGCAGTGGGCCTGATGGCTTCTATTTTTACTGCTTAAAGTGGGTTTATGTAAATGCATAATTATACAGGATTATCGTGGCAATTTTAATCTTCCGCTGCTCTGAAAAAAAAACAAATTAACAATTCAAAGTGAATGATCTGTGCTGACAGATAAGGATAAAGTAGCTGGAAACAGAGTTTCTCATTTTAAATATAGCTGCATGTAGAGCGGCAAACCAGACAGACGAGCATGAAGCGGCTCGAGCTCAACGTGACACTTCGAGAAGTTCGAGTTTGCACTTGAAAGAACAACTGCTCAAATCACAGCATAAGGAACCTGAGCGTACATGAAATGTGCATTTAATGTGCTATTGATCGGTAGTATTCACATGTCTGAACAGCAATATGCATATGGAAATATGCAGGAGAGGTCATGCATAATAAGCCCTGTATGGATATTTCAATAAAGCATGTCCATGTCCATCTGTCACGGTCAGATGAGACGAGTTAAAGCGGCTCTAAATGCAGCACTCTGAACTTTAATATAAAACAAAACAAAGATAGAACACGGAGATAATCGATTAAGGCATGCACTCGTAACAATGCACACAAAACACAAACAACGGCAGACAAAGAACAGAACAAACTGAGGGCTATACCTGTATACAGAGCAAACTAATGATCAAAATAAGAAACAGGTGTGAGAAATCAATGAAATAACAAATAACCATGACAACCAACGAAACAATGAGAAAAAAAACTAAAAGTCCATGAAAATTAAACTGAATGTGACAATACCATTTTCTGCTGACTGGAATTATAAAGTGAACCTTTATGTTAGTGTTAATATGCATACACTTAAACATATTTAAGCCTATATTAAAGATTTATCATTTTAATTTCATTTAAATTACACAGTATTAAAAAAAAACGATTAAACGTAAATTTGATACCTAAAAGAAACAAGTAATAAGATTTATGTAAAAGTACTAATAAACCGAATGGGTTTTAAATAATCAGGTTTATACATCAGCGATATACAGTATTTTACATTTTTACCAATAATGTTTACCAATACATTTTAACTAACTGAATATTGCTGGTTCCGCAGCTTATTAATTAATTAATTAAATTTAAGTGTTTTCACAATTAACAGATTTATGCAAAGGATTAAAAAAAAAAAAAACATTTCAAATATGATTATTTCATTAAAATGGATTAAAAGCAAACACCTAATAACCTAAGCCATGATTTTTTGAGTGTTCTGCTGGGATGAAATTTAGACTCGATGCTGCGTTCACTCCATGTTGTTATTAGCATAATTACACGATGACAACATGCGACGTTCTAAACTGAAAATGAATCTGCAGCGGTCAGGTGGTACAGCAGTCATGTGGTACAAGTCAGACATCTCAGACAATTCTTTACAAGTTGTACAGGAGGAAATAAGTTGTAATCACACGTTCTTTGAGGAGGCGAATGCTTTTTACAAGTCTCACCGACTCCGACTGTATTCATGAAGAAACAGTAAAGTCTCCGGTGAGGAGAGGAGAAGCTGCTCCATCATCACCAAACATGTTAGGAGTGATACCACTGCTTTTTGCCTTTTGTTTTGTTTTTCACATCATGTTGAAACACCTTAAAATAAAGAATTCACCTCCCAAAAAAATTCTGTCATCATTTACTTACAGCCAAAAAAAAAAAAAAGCGATGTTCAGAAGAATTATGGTCCAAACTGATGCTCATTTCATCTCATTTTTAGCTCCACAGAAAAGGTTAAGTAAATAATGACAGCTTTAACTCTCAGTAAAATATCACGCGTTTACTCCAGTGATGTTCTCTGAAGCACTAATGGAAACTATGTTTGCCAGTAAAACACCTCTTGCTCATCCTGA